>NC_080593.1:58864106-59164106 GCF_027887145.1 Ammospiza caudacuta | reverse complement strand
AGAAGGAAGCTGTACAACACTGGGATTGTGTGCGCAGCTTGCCAACTGATAGAAAACAGTACCTTACACTTTCCTGACGTTTCCAATCACATGAATATTGGATAAGAAGCTGTTTTGGACAGCTTTTCTTTCCTTTATGCCAAACACTCGGCAGACCTCCGTGCAACGTCCAGAACACGATGGGAGATGTTTTCTGTGCTCCCGCAGGTTTTCCTTGCCAGACAGAGTGGAAAAGCTTTCTGCTAGGATGTAGACCACAAAAGACGCTAAAGACGAAGGTACGATGCTCTCCGGAGCTAAGAGCCGCTGCCGGGCTTCTTTCGGCAGAAGCGGCGCTAAGAGAGCACTGTGAGCGGTACAATCGTCTTTGCGCGAAGAAGCCGCTTCTTCGGCTCCGGGAGCCGGAGAGAGCGGCAGCATCGGAAAGGTGAAGAAGGAAGCTGTACAACACTGGGATTCTGTGCGCAGCTTGCCAACTGATAGAAAACAGTACCTTACACTTTCCTGACGTTTCCAATCACATGAAAATTCGATACGAAGCTGTTTTGGACAGCTTTTCTTTCCTTTATGCCAAACACTCGGCAGACCTCCGTGCAACGTCCAGAACACGATGGGAGATGTTTTCTGTGCTCCCGCAGGTTTTCCTTGCCAGACAGAGTGGAAAAGCTTTCTGCTAGGATGTAGACCACAAAAGACGCTAAAGACGAAGGTACGATGTTCTCCGGAGCTAAGAGCCGCTGCCGGGCTTCTTTCGGCAGAAGCGGCGCTAAGAGAGCACTGTGAGCGGTACAATCGTCTTTGCGCGAAGAAGCCGCTTCTTCGGCTCCGGGAGCCGGAGAGAGCGGCAGCATCGGAAAGGTGAAGAAGGAAGCTGTACAACACTGGGATTGTGTGCGCAGCTTGCCAACTGATAGAAAACAGTACCTTACACTTTCCTGATGTTTCCAATCACATGAATATTGGATAAGAAGCTGTTTTGGACAGCTTTTCTTTCCTTTATGCCAAACACTCGGCAGACCTCCGTGCAATGTCCAGAACACGATGGGAGATGTTTTCTGTGCTCCCGCAGGTTTTCCTTGCCAGACAGAGTGGAAAAGCTTTCTGCTAGGATGTAGACCACAAAAGACGCTAAAGACGAAGGTACGATGCTCTCCGGAGCTAAGAGCCGCTGCCGGGCTTCTTTCGGCAGAAGCGGCGCTAAGAGAGCACTGTGAGCGGTACAATCGTCTTTGCGCGAAGAAGCCGCTTCTTCGGCTCCGGGAGCCGGAGAGAGCGGCAGCATCGGAAAGGTGAAGAAGGAAGCTGTACAACACTGGGATTGTGTGCGCAGCTTGCCAACTGATAGAAAACAGTACCTTACACTTTCCTGACGTTTCCAATCACATGAATATTGGATAAGAAGCTGTTTTGGACAGCTTTTCTTTCCTTTATGCCAAACACTCGGCAGACCTCCGTGCAACGTCCAGAACACGATGGGAGATGTTTTCTGTGCTCCCGCAGGTTTTCCTTGCCAGACAGATTGGAAAAGCTTTCTGCTAGGATGTAGACCACAAAAGACGCTAAAGACGAAGGTACGATGCTCTCCGGAGCTAAGAGCCGCTGCCGGGCTTCTTTCGGCAGAAGCGGCGCTAAGAGAGCACTGTGAGCGGTACAATCGTCTTTGCGCGAAGAAGCCGCTTCTTCGGCTCCGGGAGCCGGAGAGAGCGGCAGCATCGGAAAGGTGAAGAAGGAAGCTGTACAACACTGGGATTGTGTGCGCAGCTTGCCAACTGATAGAAAACAGTACCTTACACTTTCCTGACGTTTCCAATCACATGAATATTGGATAAGAAGCTGTTTTGGACAGCTTTTCTTTCCTTTATGCCAAACACTCGGCAGACCTCCGTGCAACGTCCAGAACACGATGGGAGATGTTTTCTGTGCTCCCGCAGGTTTTCCTTGCCAGACAGAGTGGAAAAGCTTTCTGCTAGGATGTAGACCACAAAAGACGCTAAAGACGAAGGTACGATGCTCTCCGGAGCTAAGAGCCGCTGCCGGGCTTCTTTCGGCAGAAGCGGCGCTAAGAGAGCACTGTGAGCGGTACAATCGTCTTTGCGCGAAGAAGCCGCTTCTTCGGCTCCGGGAGCCGGAGAGAGCGGCAGCATCGGAAAGGTGAAGAAGGAAGCTGTACAACACTGGGATTGTGTGCGCAGCTTGCCAACTGATAGAAAACAGTACCTTACACTTTCCTGACGTTTCCAATCACATGAATATTGGATAAGAAGCTGTTTTGGACAGCTTTTCTTTCCTTTATGCCAAACACTCGGCAGACCTCCGTGCAACGTCCAGAACACGATGGGAGATGTTTTCTGTGCTCCCGCAGGTTTTCCTTGCCAGACAGAGTGGAAAAGCTTTCTGCTAGGATGTAGACCACAAAAGACGCTAAAGACGAAGGTACGATGCTCTCCGGAGCTAAGAGCCGCTGCCGGGCTTCTTTCGGCAGAAGCGGCGCTAAGAGAGCACTGTGAGCGGTACAATCGTCTTTGCGCGAAGAAGCCGCTTCTTCGGCTCCGGGAGCCGGAGAGAGCTGCAGCATCGGAAAGGTGAAGAAGGAAGCTGTACAACACTGGGATTGTGTGCGCAGCTTGCCAACTGATAGAAAACAGTACCTTACACTTTCCTGACGTTTCCAATCACATGAATATTCGTTAAGAAGCTGTTTTGGACAGCTTTTCTTTCCTTTATGCCAAACACTCGGCAGACCTCCGTGCAACGTTTAGAACACGATGGGAGATGTTTTCTGTGCTCGCGCAGGTTTTCCTTGCCAGACAGAGTGGAAAAGCTTTCTGCTAGGATGTAGACCACAAAAGACGCTAAAGACGAAGGTACGATGCTCTCCGGAGCTAAGAGCCGCTGCCGGGCTTCTTTCGGCAGAAGCGGCGCTAAGAGAGCACTGTGAGCGGTACAATCGTCTTTGCGCGAAGAAGCCGCTTCTTCGGCTCCGGGAGCCGGAGAGAGCGGCAGCATCGGAAAGGTGAAGAAGGAAGCTGTACAACACTGGGATTGTGTGCGCAGCTTGCCAACTGATAGAAAACAGTACCTTACACTTTCCTGACGTTTCCAATCACATGAATATTGGATAAGAAGCTGTTTTGGACAGCTTTTCTTTCCTTTATGCCAAACACTCGGCAGACCTCCGTGCAACGTCCAGAACACGATGGGAGATGTTTTCTGTGCTCCCGCAGGTTTTCCTTGCCAGACAGAGTGGAAAAGCTTTCTGCTAGGATGTAGACCACAAAAGACGCTAAAGACGAAGGTACGATGCTCTCCGGAGCTAAGAGCCGCTGCCGGGCTTCTTTCGGCAGAAGCGGCGCTAAGAGAGCACTGTGAGCGGTACAATCGTCTTTGCGCGAAGAAGCCGCTTCTTCGGCTCCGGGAGCCGGAGAGAGCGGCAGCATCGGAAAGGTGAAGAAGGAAGCTGTACAACACTGGGATTGTGTGCGCAGCTTGCCAACTGATAGAAAACAGTACCTTACACTTTCCTGACGTTTCCAATCACATGAATATTGGATAAGAAGCTGTTTTGGACAGCTTTTCTTTCCTTTATGCCAAACACTCGGCAGACCTCCGTGCAACGTCCAGAACACGATGGGAGATGTTTTCTGTGCTCCCGCAGGTTTTCCTTGCCAGACAGAGTGGAAAAGCTTTCTGCTAGGATGTAGACCACAAAAGACGCTAAAGACGAAGGTACGATGCTCTCCGGAGCTAAGAGCCGCTGCCGGGCTTCTTTCGGCAGAAGCGGCGCTAAGAGAGCACTGTGAGCGGTACAATCGTCTTTGCGCGAAGAAGCCGCTTCTTCGGCTCCGGGAGCCGGAGAGAGCGGCAGCATCGGAAAGGTGAAGAAGGAAGCTGTACAACACTGGGATTGTGTGCGCAGCTTGCCAACTGATAGAAAACAGTACCTTACACTTTCCTGACGTTTCCAATCACATGAATATTGGATAAGAAGCTGTTTTGGACAGCTTTTCTTTCCTTTATGCCAAACACTCGGCAGACCTCCGTGCAACGTCCAGAACACGATGGGAGATGTTTTCTGTGCTCGCGCAGGTTTTCCTTGCCAGACAGAGTGGAAAAGCTTTCTGCTAGGATGTAGACCACAAAAGACGCTAAAGACGAAGGTACGATGCTCTCCGGAGCTAAGAGCCGCTGCCGGGCTTCTTTCGGCAGAAGCGGCGCTAAGAGAGCACTGTGAGCGGTACAATCGTCTTTGCGCGAAGAAGCCGCTTCTTCGGCTCCGGGAGCCGGAGAGAGCGGCAGCATCGGAAAGGTGAAGAAGGAAGCTGTACAACACTGGGATTGTGTGCGCAGCTTGCCAACTGATAGAAAACAGTACCTTACACTTTCCTGACGTTTCCAATCACATGAATATTGGATAAGAAGCTGTTTTGGACAGCTTTTCTTTCCTTTATGCCAAACACTCGGCAGACCTCCGTGCAACGTCCAGAACACGATGGGAGATGTTTTCTGTGCTCGCGCAGGTTTTCCTTGCCAGACAGAGTGGAAAAGCTTTCTGCTAGGATGTAGACCACAAAAGACGCTAAAGACGAAGGTACGATGCTCTCCGGAGCTAAGAGCTGCTGCCGGGCTTCTTTCGGCAGAAGCGGCGCTAAGAGAGCACTGTGAGCGGTACAATCGTCTTTGCGCGAAGAAGGCGCTTCTTCGGCTCCGGGAGCCGGAGAGAGCGGCAGCATCGGAAAGGTGAAGAAGGAAGCTGTACAACACTGGGATTGTGTGCGCAGCTTGCCAACTGATAGAAAACAGTACCTTACACTTTCCTGACGTTTCCAATCACATGAATATTGGATAAGAAGCTGTTTTGGACAGCTTTTCTTTCCTTTATGCCAAACACTCGGCAGACCTCCGTGCAACGTCCAGAACACGATGGGAGATGTTTTCTGTGCTCCCGCAGGTTTTCCTTGCCACACAGAGTGGAAAAGCTTTCTGCTAGGATGTAGACCACAAAAGACGCTAAAGACGAAGGTACGATGCTCTCCGGAGCTAAGAGCCGCTGCCGGGCTTCTTTCGGCAGAAGCGGCGCTAAGAGAGCACTGTGAGCGGTACAATCGTCTTTGCGCGAAGAAGCCGCTTCTTCGGCTCCGGGAGCCGGAGAGAGCGGCAGCATCGGAAAGGTGAAGAAGGAAGCTGTACAACACTGGGATTGTGTGCGCAGCTTGCCAACTGATAGAAAACAGTACCTTACACTTTCCTGACGTTTCCAATCACATGAATATTGGATAAGAAGCTGTTTTGGACAGCTTTTCTTTCCTTTATGCCAAACACTCGGCAGACCTCCGTGCAACGTCCAGAACACGATGGGAGATGTTTTCTGTGCTCGCGCAGGTTTTCCTTGCCAGACAGAGTGGAAAAGCTTTCTGCTAGGATGTAGACCACAAAAGACGC
The DNA here is from genome assembly GCF_027887145.1 of Ammospiza caudacuta. Taxonomy (NCBI): domain Eukaryota; kingdom Metazoa; phylum Chordata; class Aves; order Passeriformes; family Passerellidae; genus Ammospiza; species Ammospiza caudacuta. Next base: position 59,158,667 of record NC_080593.1, on the reverse strand, counting down.
TAAAGACGAAGGTACGATGCTCTCCGGAGCTAAGAGCCGCTGCCGGGCTTCTTTCGGCAGAAGCGGCGCTAAGAGAGCACTGTGAGCGGTACAATCGTCTTTGCGCGAAGAAGCCGCTTCTTCGGCTCCGGGAGCCGGAGAGAGCGGCAGCATCGGAAAGGTGAAGAAGGAAGCTGTACAACACTGGGATTGTGTGCGCAGCTTGCCAACTGATAGAAAACAGTACCTTACACTTTCCTGACGTTTCCAATCACATGAATATTGGATAAGAAGCTGTTTTGGACAGCTTTTCTTTCCTTTATGCCAAACACTCGGCAGACCTCCGTGCAACGTCCAGAACACGATGGGAGATGTTTTCTGTGCTCGCGCAGGTTTTCCTTGCCAGACAGAGTGGAAAAGCTTTCTGCTAGGATGTAGACCACAAAAGACGCTAAAGACGAAGGTACGATGCTCTCCGGAGCTAAGAGCCGCTGCCGGGCTTCTTTCGGCAGAAGCGGCGCTAAGAGAGCACTGTGAGCGGTACAATCGTCTTTGCGCGAAGAAGCCGCTTCTTCGGCTCCGGGAGCCGGAGAGAGCGGCAGCATCGGAAAGGTGAAGAAGGAAGCTGTACAACACTGGGATTGTGTGCGCAGCTTGCCAACTGATAGAAAACAGTACCTTACACTTTCCTGACGTTTCCAATCACATGAATATTGGATAAGAAGCTGTTTTGGACAGCTTTTCTTTCCTTTATGCCAAACACTCGGCAGACCTCCGTGCAACGTCCAGAACCCGATGGGAGATGTTTTCTGTGCTCCCGCAGGTTTTCCTTGCCAGACAGAGTGGAAAAGCTTTCTGCTAGGATGTAGACCACAAAAGACGCTAAAGACGAAGGTACGATGCTCTCCGGAGCTAAGAGCCGCTGCCGGGCTTCTTTCGGCAGAAGCGGCGCTAAGAGAGCACTGTGAGCGGTACAATCGTCTTTGCGCGAAGAAGCCGCTTCTTCGGCTCCGGGAGCCGGAGAGAGCGGCAGCATCGGAAAGGTGAAGAAGGAAGCTGTACAACACTGGGATTGTGTGCGCAGCTTGCCAACTGATAGAAAACAGTACCTTACACTTTCCTGACGTTTCCAATCACATGAATATTGGATAAGAAGCTGTTTTGGACAGCTTTTCTTTCCTTTATGCCAAACACTCGGCAGACCTCCGTGCAACGTCCAGAACACGATGGGAGATGTTTTCTGTGCTCGCGCAGGTTTTCCTTGCCAGACAGAGTGGAAAAGCTTTCTGCTAGGATGTAGACCACAAAAGACGCTAAAGACGAAGGTACGATGCTCTCCGGAGCTAAGAGCCGCTGCCGGGCTTCTTTCGGCAGAAGCGGCGCTAAGAGAGCATTGTGAGCGGTACAATCGTCTTTGCGCGAAGAAGCCGCTTCTTCGGCTCCGGGAGCCGGAGAGAGCGGCAGCATCGGAAAGGTGAAGAAGGAAGCTGTACAACACTGGGATTGTGTGCGCAGCTTGCCAACTGATAGAAAACAGTACCTTACACTTTCCTGATGTTTCCAATCACATGAATATTGGATAAGAAGCTGTTTTGGACAGCTTTTCTTTCCTTTATGCCAAACACTCGGCAGACCTCCGTGCAACGTCCAGAACACGATGGGAGATGTTTTCTGTGCTCGCGCAGGTTTTCCTTGCCAGACAGAGTGGAAAAGCTTTCTGCTAGGATGTAGACCACAAAAGACGCTAAAGACGAAGGTACGATGCTCTCCGGAGCTAAGAGCCGCTGCCGGGCTTCTTTCGGCAGAAGCGGCGCTAAGAGAGCACTGTGAGCGGTACAATCGTCTTTGCGCGAAGAAGCCGCTTCTTCGGCTCCGGGAGCCGGAGAGAGCGGCAGCATCGGAAAGGTGAAGAAGGAAGCTGTACAACACTGGGATTGTGTGCGCAGCTTGCCAACTGATAGAAAACAGTACCTTACACTTTCCTGACGTTTCCAATCACATGAATATTGGATAAGAAGCTGTTTTGGACAGCTTTTCTTTCCTTTATGCCAAACACTCGGCAGACCTCCGTGCAACGTCCAGAACACGATGGGAGATGTTTTCTGTGCTCCCGCAGGTTTTCCTTGCCAGACAGAGTGGAAAAGCTTTCTGCTAGGATGTAGACCACAAAAGACGCTAAAGACGAAGGTACGATGCTCTCCGGAGCTAAGAGCCGCTGCCGGGCTTCTTTCGGCAGAAGCGGCGCTAAGAGAGCACTGTGAGCGGTACAATCGTCTTTGCGCGAAGAAGCCGCTTCTTCGGCTCCGGGAGCCGGAGAGAGCGGCAGCATCGGAAAGGTGAAGAAGGAAGCTGTACAACACTGGGATTGTGTGCGCAGCTTGCCAACTGATAGAAAACAGTACCTTACACTTTCCTGACGTTTCCAATCACATGAATATTGGATAAGAAGCTGTTTTGGACAGCTTTTCTTTCCTTTATGCCAAACACTCGGCAGACCTCCGTGCAACGTCCAGAACACGATGGGAGATGTTTTCTGTGCTCCCGCAGGTTTTCCTTGCCAGACAGAGTGGAAAAGCTTTCTGCTAGGATGTAGACCACAAAAGACGCTAAAGACGAAGGTACGATGCTCTCCGGAGCTAAGAGCCGCTGCCGGGCTTCTTTCGGCAGAAGCGGCGCTAAGAGAGCACTGTGAGCGGTACAATCGTCTTTGCGCGAAGAAGCCGCTTCTTCGGCTCCGGGAGCCGGAGAGAGCGGCAGCATCGGAAAGGTGAAGAAGGAAGCTGTACAACACTGGGATTGTGTGCGCAGCTTGCCAACTCATAGAAAACAGTACCTTACCACTTTCCTGACGTTTCCAATCACATGAATATTGGATAAGAAGCTGTTTTGGACAGCTTTTCTTTCCTTTATGCCAAACACTCGGCAGACCTCCGTGCAACGTCCAGAACACGATGGGAGATGTTTTCTGTGCTCGCGCAGGTTTTCCTTGCCAGACAGAGTGGAAAAGCTTTCTGCTAGGATGTAGACCACAAAAGACGCTAAAGACGAAGGTACGATGCTCTCCGGAGCTAAGAGCCGCTGCCGGGCTTCTTTCGGCAGAAGCGGCGCTAAGAGAGCACTGTGAGCGGTACAATCGTCTTTGCGCGAAGAAGCCGCTTCTTCGGCTCCGGGAGCCGGAGAGAGCGGCAGCATCGGAAAGGTGAAGAAGGAAGCTGTACAACACTGGGATTGTGTGCGCAGCTTGCCAACTGATAGAAAACAGTACCTTACACTTTCCTGACGTTTCCAATCACATGAATATTGGATAAGAAGCTGTTTTGGACAGCTTTTCTTTCCTTTATGCCAAACACTCGGCAGACCTCCGTGCAACGTCCAGAACACGATGGGAGATGTTTTCTGTGCTCCCGCAGGTTTTCCTTGCCAGACAGAGTGGAAAAGCTTTCTGCTAGGATGTAGACCACAAAAGACGCTAAAGACGAAGGTACGATGCTCTCCGGAGCTAAGAGCCGCTGCCGGGCTTCTTTCGGCAGAAGCGGCGCTAAGAGAGCACTGTGAGCGGTACAATCGTCTTTGCGCGAAGAAGCCGCTTCTTCGGCTCCGGGAGCCGGAGAGAGCGGCAGCATCGGAAAGGTGAAGAAGGAAGCTGTACAACACTGGGATTGTGTGCGCAGCTTGCCAACTGATAGAAAACAGTACCTTACACTTTCCTGACGTTTCCAATCACATGAATATTGGATAAGAAGCTGTTTTGGACAGCTTTTCTTTCCTTTATGCCAAACACTCAGCAGACCTCCGTGCAACGTCCAGAACACGATGGGAGATGTTTTCTGTGCTCCCGCAGGTTTTCCTTGCCAGACAGAGTGGAAAAGCTTTCTGCTAGGATGTAGACCACAAAAGACGCTAAAGACGAAGGTACGATGCTCTCCGGAGCTAAGAGCCGCTGCCGGGCTTCTTTCGGCAGAAGCGGCGCTAAGAGAGCACTGTGAGCGGTACAATCGTCTTTGCGCGAAGAAGCCGCTTCTTCGGCTCCGGGAGCCGGAGAGAGCGGCAGCATCGGAAAGGTGAAGAAGGAAGCTGTACAACACTGGGATTGTGTGCGCAGCTTGCCAACTGATAGAAAACAGTACCTCACACTTTCCTGACGTTTCCAATCACATGAATATTGGATAAGAAGCTGTTTTGGACAGCTTTTCTTTCCTTTATGCCAAACACTCGGCAGACCTCCGTGCAACGTCCAGAACACGATGGGAGATGTTTTCTGTGCTCCCGCAGGTTTTCCTTGCCAGACAGAGTGGAAAAGCTTTCTGCTAGGATGTAGACCACAAAAGACGCTAAAGACGAAGGTACGATGCTCTCCGGAGCTAAGAGCCGCTGCCGGGCTTCTTTCGGCAGAAGCGGCGCTAAGAGAGCACTGTGAGCGGTACAATCGTCTTTGCGCGAAGAAGCCGCTTCTTCGGCTCCGGGAGCCGGAGAGAGCGGCAGCATCGGAAAGGTGAAGAAGGAAGCTGTACAACACTGGGATTGTGTGCGCAGCTTGCCAACTGATAGAAAACAGTACCTTACACTTTCCTGACGTTTCCAATCACATGAATATTGGATAAGAAGCTGTTTTGGACAGCTTTTCTTTCCTTTATGCCAAACACTCGGCAGACCTCCGTGCAACGTCCAGAACACGATGGGAGATGTTTTCTGTGCTCCCGCAGGTTTTCCTTGCCAGACAGAGTGGAAAAGCTTTCTGCTAGGATGTAGACCACAAAAGACGCTAAAGACGAAGGTACGATGCTCTCCGGAGCTAAGAGCCGCTGCCGGGCTTCTTTCGGCAGAAGCGGCGCTAAGAGAGCACTGTGAGCGGTACAATCGTCTTTGCGCGAAGAAGCCGCTTCTTCGGCTCCGGGAGCCGGAGAGAGCGGCAGCATCGGAAAGGTGAAGAAGGAAGCTGTACAACACTGGGATTGTGTGCGCAGCTTGCCAACTCATAGAAAACAGTACCTTACCACTTTCCTGACGTTTCCAATCACATGAATATTGGATAAGAAGCTGTTTTGGACAGCTTTTCTTTCCTTTATGCCAAACACTCGGCAGACCTCCGTGCAACGTCCAGAACACGATGGGAGATGTTTTCTGTGCTCGCGCAGGTTTTCCTTGCCAGACAGAGTGGAAAAGCTTTCTGCTAGGATGTAGACCACAAAAGATGCTAAAGACGAAGGTACGATGCTCTCCGGAGCTAAGAGCCGCTGCCGGGCTTCTTTCGGCAGAAGCGGCGCTAAGAGAGCACTGTGAGCGGTACAATCGTCTTTGCGCGAAGAAGCCGCTTCTTCGGCTCCGGGAGCCGGAGAGAGCGGCAGCATCGGAAAGGTGAAGAAGGAAGCTGTACAACACTGGGATTGTGTGCGCAGCTTGCCAACTGATAGAAAACAGTACCTTACACTTTCCTGACGTTTCCAATCACATGAATATTGGATAAGAAGCTGTTTTGGACAGCTTTTCTTTCCTTTATGCCAAACACTCGGCAGACCTCCGTGCAACGTCCAGAACACGATGGGAGATGTTTTCTGTGCTCCCGCAGGTTTTCCTTGCCAGACAGAGTGGAAAAGCTTTCTGCTAGGATGTAGACCACAAAAGACGCTAAAGACGAAGGTACGATGCTCTCCGGAGCTAAGAGCCGCTGCCGGGCTTCTTTCGGCAGAAGCGGCGCTAAGAGAGCACTGTGAGCGGTACAATCGTCTTTGCGCGAAGAAGCCGCTTCTTCGGCTCCGGGAGCCGGAGAGAGCGGCAGCATCGGAAAGGTGAAAAAGGAAGCTGTACAACACTGGGATTGTGTGCGCAGCTTGCCAACTGATAGAAAACAGTACCTTACACTTTCCTGACGTTTCCAATCACATGAATATTCGATTGGAAGCTGTTTTGGACAGCTTTTCTTTCCTTTATGCCAAACACTCGGCAGACCTCCGTGCAACGTCCAGAACACGATGGGAGATGTTTTCTGTGCTCCCGCAGGTTTTCCTTGCCAGACAGAGTGGAAAAGCTTTCTGCTAGGATGTAGACCACAAAAGACGCTAAAGACGAAGGTACGATGCTCTCCGGAGCTAAGAGCCGCTGCCGGGCTTCTTTCGGCAGAAGCGGCGCTAAGAGAGCACTGTGAGCGGTACAATCGTCTTTGCGCGAAGAAGCCGCTTCTTCGGCTCCGGGAGCCGGAGAGAGCGGCAGCATCGGAAAGGTGAAGAAGGAAGCTGTACAACACTGGGATTGTGTGCGCAGCTTGCCAACTGATAGAAAACAGTACCTTACACTTTCCTGACGTTTCCAATCACATGAATATTCGATTGGAAGCTGTTTTGGACAGCTTTTCTTTCCTTTATGCCAAACACTCGGCAGACCTCCGTGCAACGTCCAGAACACGATGGGAGATGTTTTCTGTGCTCCCGCAGGTTTTCCTTGCCAGACAGAGTGGAAAAGCTTTCTGCTAGGATGTAGACCACAAAAGACGCTAAAGACGAAGGTACGATGCTCTCCGGAGCTAAGAGCCGCTGCCGGGCTTCTTTCGGCAGAAGCGGCACTAGGAGAGCACTGTGAGCGGTACAATCGTCTTTGCGCGAAGAAGCCGCTTCTTCGGCTCCGGGAGCCGGAGAGAGCGGCAGCATCGGAAAGGTGAAGAAGGAAGCTGTACAACACTGGGATTGTGTGCGCAGCTTGCCAACTGATAGAAAACAGTACCTTACACTTTCCTGACGTTTCCAATCACATGAATATTGGATAAGAAGCTGTTTTGGACAGCTTTTCTTTCCTTTATGCCAAACACTCGGCAGACCTCCGTGCAACGTCCAGAACACGATGGGAGATGTTTTCTGTGCTCCCGCAGGTTTTCCTTGCCAGACAGAGTGGAAAAGCTTTCTGCTAGGATGTAGACCACAAAAGACGCTAAAGACGAAGGTACGATGCTCTCAGGAGCTAAGAGCCGCTGCCGGGCTTCTTTCGGCAGAAGCGGCACTAGGAGAGCACTGTGAGCGGTACAATCGTCTTTGCGCGAAGAAGGCGCTTCTTCGGCTCCGGGAGCCGGAGAGAGCGGCAGCATCGGAAAGGTGAAGAAGGAAGCTGTACAACACTGGGATTGTGTGCGCAGCTTGCCAACTGATAGAAAACAGTACCTTACACTTTCCTGACGTTTCCAATCACATGAATATTGGATAAGAAGCTGTTTTGGACAGCTTTTCTTTCCTTTATGCCAAACACTCGGCAGACCTCCGTGCAACGTCCAGAACACGATGGGAGATGTTTTCTGTGCTCCCGCAGGTTTTCCTTGCCAGACAGAGTGGAAAAGCTTTCTGCTAGGATGTAGACCACAAAAGACGCTAAAGACGAAGGTACGATGCTCTCCGGAGCTAAGAGCCGCTGCCGGGCTTCTTTCGGCAGAAGCGGCGCTAAGAGAGCACTGTGAGCGGTACAATCGTCTTTGCGCGAAGAAGCCGCTTCTTCGGCTCCGGGAGCCGGAGAGAGCGGCAGCATCGGAAAGGTGAAGAAGGAAGCTGTACAACACTGGGATTGTGTGCGCAGCTTGCCAACTGATAGAAAACAGTACCTTACACTTTCCTGACGTTTCCAATCACATGAATATTGGATAAGAAGCTGTTTTGGACAGCTTTTCTTTCCTTTATGCCAAACACTCGGCAGACCTCCGTGCAACGTCCAGAACACGATGGGAGATGTTTTCTGTGCTCCCGCAGGTTTTCCTTGCCAGACAGAGTGGAAAAGCTTTCTGCTAGGATGTAGACCACAAAAGACGCTAAAGACGAAGGTACGATGCTCTCCGGAGCTAAGAGCCGCTGCCGGGCTTCTTTCGGCAGAAGCGGCGCTAAGAGAGCACTGTGAGCGGTACAATCGTCTTTGCGCGAAGAAGCCGCTTCTTCGGCTCCGGGAGCCGGAGAGAGCGGCAGCATCGGAAAGGTGAAGAAGGAAGCTGTACAACACTGGGATTGTGTGCGCAGCTTGCCAACTCATAGAAAACAGTACCTTACCACTTTCCTGACGTTTCCAATCACATGAATATTGGATAAGAAGCTGTTTTGGACAGCTTTTCTTTCCTTTATGCCAAACACTCGGCAGACCTCCGTGCAACGTCCAGAACACGATGGGAGATGTTTTCTGTGCTCGCGCAGGTTTTCCTTGCCAGACAGAGTGGAAAAGCTTTCTGCTAGGATGTAGACCACAAAAGACGCTAAAGACGAAGGTACGATGCTCTCCGGAGCTAAGAGCCGCTGCCGGGCTTCTTTCGGCAGAAGCGGCGCTAAGAGAGCACTGTGAGCGGTACAATCGTCTTTGCGCGAAGAAGCCGCTTCTTCGGCTCCGGGAGCCGGAGAGAGCGGCAGCATCGGAAAGGTGAAGAAGGAAGCTGTACAACACTGGGATTGTGTGCGCAGCTTGCCAACTGATAGAAAACAGTACCTTACACTTTCCTGACGTTTCCAATCACATGAATATTGGATAAGAAGCTGTTTTGGACAGCTTTTCTTTCCTTTATGCCAAACACTCGGCAGACCTCCGTGCAACGTCCAGAACACGATGGGAGATGTTTTCTGTGCTCCCGCAGGTTTTCCTTGCCAGACAGAGTGGAAAAGCTTTCTGCTAGGATGTAGACCACAAAAGACGCTAAAGACGAAGGTACGATGCTCTCCGGAGCTAAGAGCCGCTGCCGGGCTTCTTTCGGCAGAAGCGGCGCTAAGAGAGCACTGTGAGCGGTACAATCGTCTTTGCGCGAAGAAGCCGCTTCTTCGGCTCCGGGAGCCGGAGAGAGCGGCAGCATCGGAAAGGTGAAAAAGGAAGCTGTACAACACTGGGATTGTGTGCGCAGCTTGCCAACTGATAGAAAACAGTACCTTACACTTTCCTGACGTTTCCAATCACATGAATATTCGATTGGAAGCTGTTTTGGACAGCTTTTCTTTCCTTTATGCCAAACACTCGGCAGACCTCCGTGCAACGTCCAGAACACGATGGGAGATGTTTTCTGTGCTCCCGCAGGTTTTCCTTGCCAGACAGAGTGGAAAAGCTTTCTGCTAGGATGTAGACCACAAAAGACGCTAAAGACGAAGGTACGATGCTCTCCGGAGCTAAGAGCCGCTGCCGGGCTTCTTTCGGCAGAAGCGGCGCTAAGAGAGCACTGTGAGCGGTACAATCGTCTTTGCGCGAAGAAGCCGCTTCTTCGGCTCCGGGAGCCGGAGAGAGCGGCAGCATCGGAAAGGTGAAAAAGGAAGCTGTACAACACTGGGATTGTGTGCGCAGCTTGCCAACTCATAGAAAACAGTACCTTACACTTTCCTGACGTTTCCAATCACATGAATATTCGATTGGAAGCTGTTTTGGACAGCTTTTCTTTCCTTTATGCCAAACACTCGGCAGACGTCCGTGCAACGTCCAGAACACGATGGGAGATGTTTTCTGTGCTCCCGCAGGTTTTCCTTGCCAGACAGAGTGGAAAAGCTTTCTGCTAGGATGTAGACCACAAAAGACGCTAAAGACGAAGGTACGATGCTCTCCGGAGCTAAGAGCCGCTGCCGGGCTTCTTTCGGCAGAAGCGGCACTAGGAGAGCACTGTGAGCGGTACAATCGTCTTTGCGCGAAGAAGCCGCTTCTTCGGCTCCGGGAGCCGGAGAGAGCGGCAGCATCGGAAAGGTGAAGAAGGAAGCTGTACAACACTGGGATTGTGTGCGCAGCTTGCCAACTGATAGAAAACAGTACCTTACACTTTCCTGACGTTTCCAATCACATGAATATTGGATAAGAAGCTGTTTTGGACAGCTTTTCTTTCCTTTATGCCAAACCTCGGCAGACCTCCGTGCAACGTCCAGAACACGATGGGAGATGTTTTCTGTGCTCGCGCAGGTTTTCCTTGCCAGACAGAGTGGAAAAGCTTTCTGCTAGGATGTAGACCACAAAAGACGCTAAAGACGAAGGTACGATGCTCTCCGGAGCTAAGAGCCGCTGCCGGGCTTCTTTCGGCAGAAGCGGCACTAGGAGAGCACTGTGAGCGGTACAATCGTCTTTGCGCGAAGAAGCCGCTTCTTCGGCTCCGGGAGCCGGAGAGAGCGGCAGCATCGGAAAGGTGAAGAAGGAAGCTGTACAACACTGGGATTGTGTGCGCAACTTGCCAACTGATAGAAAACAGTACCTTACACTTTCCTGACGTTTCCAATCACATGAATATTGGATAAGAAGCTGTTTTGGACAGCTTTTCTTTCCTTTATGCCAAACACTCGGCAGACCTCCGTGCAACGTCCAGAACACGATGGGAGATGTTTTCTGTGCTCGCGCAGGTTTTCCTTGCCAGACAGAGTGGAAAAGCTTTCTGCTAGGATGTAGACCACAAAAGACGCTAAAGACGAAGGTACGATGCTCTCCGGAGCTAAGAGCCGCTGCCGGGCTTCTTTCGGCAGAAGCGGCGCTAAGAGAGCACTGTGAGCGGTACAATCGTCTTTGCGCGAAGAAGCCGCTTCTTCGGCTCCGGGAGCCGGAGAGAGCGGCAGCATCGGAAAGGTGAAAAAGGAAGCTGTACAACACTGGGATTGTGTGCGCAGCTTGCCAACTCATAGAAAACAGTACCTTACACTTTCCTGACGTTTCCAATCACATGAATATTCGATTGGAAGCTGTTTTGGACAGCTTTTCTTTCCTTTATGCCAAACACTCGGCAGACCTCCGTGCAACGTCCAGAACACGATGGGAGATGTTTTCTGTGCTCCCGCAGGTTTTCCTTGCCAGACAGAGTGGAAAAGCTTTCTGCTAGGATGTAGACCACAAAAGACGCTAAAGACGAAGGTACGATGCTCTCCGGAGCTAAGAGCCGCTGCCGGGCTTCTTTCGGCAGAAGCGGCACTAGGAGAGCACTGTGAGCGGTACAATCGTCTTTGCGCGAAGAAGCCGCTTCTTCGGCTCCGGGAGCCGGAGAGAGCGGCAGCATCGGAAAGGTGAAGAAGGAAGCTGTACAACACTGGGATTGTGTGCGCAGCTTGCCAACTGATAGAAAACAGTACCTTACACTTTCCTGACGTTTCCAATCACATGAATATTGGATAAGAAGCTGTTTTGGACAGCTTTTCTTTCCTTTATGCCAAACCTCGGCAGACCTCCGTGCAACGTCCAGAACACGATGGGAGATGTTTTCTGTGCTCGCGCAGGTTTTCCTTGCCAGACAGAGTGGAAAAGCTTTCTGCTAGGATGTAGACCACAAAAGACGCTAAAGACGAAGGTACGATGCTCTCCGGAGCTAAGAGCCGCTGCCGGGCTTCTTTCGGCAGAAGCGGCACTAGGAGAGCACTGTGAGCGGTACAATCGTCTTTGCGCGAAGAAGCCGCTTCTTCGGCTCCGGGAGCCGGAGAGAGCGGCAGCATCGGAAAGGTGAAGAAGGAAGCTGTACAACACTGGGATTGTGTGCGCAACTTGCCAACTGATAGAAAACAGTACCTTACACTTTCCTGACGTTTCCAATCACATGAATATTGGATAAGAAGCTGTTTTGGACAGCTTTTCTTTCCTTTATGCCAAACACTCGGCAGACCTCCGTGCAACGTCCAGAACACGATGGGAGATGTTTTCTGTGCTCGCGCAGGTTTTCCTTGCCAGACAGAGTGGAAAAGCTTTCTGCTAGGATGTAGACCACAAAAGACGCTAAAGACGAAGGTACGATGCTCTCCGGAGCTAAGAGCCGCTGCCGGGCTTCTTTCGGCAGAAGCGGCGCTAAGAGAGCACTGTGAGCGGTACAATCGTCTTTGCGCGAAGAAGCCGCTTCTTCGGCTCCGGGAGCCGGAGAGAGCGGCAGCATCGGAAAGGTGAAGAAGGAAGCTGTACAACACTGGGATTGTGTGCGCAGCTTGCCAACTGATAGAAAACAGTACCTTACACTTTCCTGACGTTTCCAATCACATGAATATTGGATAAGAAGCTGTTTTGGACAGCTTTTCTTTCCTTTATGCCAAACACTCGGCAGACGTCCGTGCAATGTCCAGAACACCATGGGAGATGTTTTCTGTGCTCCCGCAGGTTTTCCTTGCCAGACAGAGTGGAAAAGCTTTCTGCTAGGATGTAGACCACAAAAGATGCTAAAGACGAAGGTACGATGCTCTCCGGAGCTAAGAGCCGCTGCCGGGCTTCTTTCGGCAGAAGCGGCGCTAAGAGAGCACTGTGAGCGGTACAATCGTCTTTGCGCGAAGAAGCCGCTTCTTCGGCTCCGGGAGCCGGAGAGAGCGGCAGCATCGGAAAGGTGAAGAAGGAAGCTGTACAACACTGGGATTGTGTGCGCAGCTTGCCAACTGATAGAAAACAGTACCTTACACTTTCCTGACGTTTCCAATCACATGAATATTCGATTGGAAGCTGTTTTGGACAGCTTTTCTTTCCTTTATGCCAAACACTCGGCAGACCTCCGTGCAACGTCCAGAACACGATGGGAGATGTTTTCTGTGCTCCCGCAGGTTTTCCTTGCCAGACAGAGTGGAAAAGCTTTCTGCTAGGATGTAGACCACAAAAGACGCTAAAGACGAAGGTACGATGCTCTCCGGAGCTAAGAGCCGCTGCCGGGCTTCTTTCGGCAGAAGCGGCGCTAAGAGAGCACTGTGAGCGGTACAATCGTCTTTGCGCGAAGAAGCCGCTTCTTCGGCTCCGGGAGCCGGAGAGAGCGGCAGCATCGGAAAGGTGAAAAAGGAAGCTGTACAACACTGGGATTGTGTGCGCAGCTTGCCAACTGATAGAAAACAGTACCTTACACTTTCCTGACGTTTCCAATCACATGAATATTGGATAAGAAGCTGTTTTGGACAGCTTTTCTTTCCTTTATGCCAAACACTCGGCAGACCTCCGTGCAACGTCCAGAACACGATGGGAGATGTTTTCTGTGCTCCCGCAGGTTTTCCTGGCCAGACAGAGTGGAAAAGCTTTCTGCTAGGATGTAGACCACAAAAGACGCTAAAGACGAAGGTACGATGCTCTCCGGAGCTAAGAGCCGCTGCCGGGCTTCTTTCGGCAGAAGCGGCACTAGGAGAGCACTGTGAGCGGTACAATCGTCTTTGCGCGAAGAAGCCGCTTCTTCGGCTCCGGGAGCCGGAGAGAGCGGCAGCATCGGAAAGGTGAAGAAGGAAGCTGTACAACACTGGGATTCTGTGCGCAGCTTGCCAACTGATAGAAAACAGTACCTTACACTTTCCTGACGTTTCCAATCACATGAATATTGGATAAGAAGCTGTTTTGGACAGCTTTTCTTTCCTTTATGCCAAACACTCGGCAGACCTCCGTGCAACGTCCAGAACACGATGGGAGATGTTTTCTGTGCTCCCGCAGGTTTTCCTTGCCAGACAGAGTGGAAAAGCTTTCTGCTAGGATGTAGACCACAAAAGACGCTAAAGACGAAGGTACGATGCTCTCCGGAGCTAAGAGCCGCTGCCGGGCTTCTTTCGGCAGAAGCGGCGCTAAGAGAGCACTGTGAGCGGTACAATCGTCTTTGCGCGAAGAAGCCGCTTCTTCGGCTCCGGGAGCCGGAGAGAGCGGCAGCATCGGAAAGGTGAAGAAGGAAGCTGTACAACACTGGGATTGTGTGCGCAGCTTGCCAACTGATAGAAAACAGTACCTTACACTTTCCTGACGTTTCCAATCACATGAATATTGGATAAGAAGCTGTTTTGGACAGCTTTTCTTTCCTTTATGCCAAACACTCAACAGACCTCCGTGCAACGTCCAGAACACGATGGGAGATGTTTTCTGTGCTCCCGCAGGTTTTCCTTGCCAGACAGAGTGGAAAAGCTTTCTGCTAGGATGTAGACCACAAAAGACGCTAAAGACGAAGGTACGATGCTCTCCGGAGCTAAGAGCCGCTGCCGGGCTTCTTTCGGCAGAAGCGGCGCTAAGAGAGCACTGTGAGCGGTACAATCGTCTTTGCGCGAAGAAGCCGCTTCTTCGGCTCCGGGAGCCGGAGAGAGCGGCAGCATCGGAAAGGTGAAGAAGGAAGCTGTACAACACTGGGATTGTGTGCGCAGCTTGCCAACTGATAGAAAACAGTACCTTACACTTTCCTGACGTTTCCAATCACATGAATATTGGATAAGAAGCTGTTTTGGACAGCTTTTCTTTCCTTTATGCCAAACACTCGGCAGACCTCCGTGCAACGTCCAGAACACGATGGGAGATGTTTTCTGTGCTCGCGCAGGTTTTCCTTGCCAGACAGAGTGGAAAAGCTTTCTGCTAGGATGTAGACCACAAAAGACGCTAAAGACGAAGGTACGATGCTCTCCGGAGCTAAGAGCCGCTGCCGGGCTTCTTTCGGCAGAAGCGGCGCTAAGAGAGCACTGTGAGCGGTACAATCGTCTTTGCGCGAAGAAGCCGCTTCTTCGGCTCCGGGAGCCGGAGAGAGCGGCAGCATCGGAAAGGTGAAGAAGGAAGCTGTACAACACTGGGATTGTGTGCGCAGCTTGCCAACTGATAGAAAACAGTACCTTACACTTTCCTGACGTTTCCAATCACATGAATATTGGATAAGAAGCTGTTTTGGACAGCTTTTCTTTCCTTTATGCCAAACACTCGGCAGACCTCCGTGCAACGTCCAGAACACGATGGGAGATGTTTTCTGTGCTCGCGCAGGTTTTCCTTGCCAGACAGAGTGGAAAAGCTTTCTGCTAGGATGTAGACCACAAAAGACGCTAAAGACGAAGGTACGATGCTCTCCGGAGCTAAGAGCCGCTGCCGGGCTTCTTTCGGCAGAAGCGGCGCTAAGAGAGCACTGTGAGCGGTACAATCGTCTTTGCGCGAAGAAGGCGCTTCTTCGGCTCCGGGAGCCGGAGAGAGCGGCAGCATCGGAAAGGTGAAGAAGGAAGCTGTACAACACTGGGATTCTGTGCGCAGCTTGCCAACTGATAGAAAACAGTACCTTACACTTTCCTGACGTTTCCAATCACATGAAAATTCGATACGAAGCTGTTTTGGACAGCTTTTCTTTCCTTTATGCCAAACACTCGGCAGACCTCCGTGCAACGTCCAGAACACGATGGGAGATGTTTTCTGTGCTCGCGCAGGTTTTCCTTGCCAGACAGAGTGGAAAAGCTTTCTGCTAGGATGTAGACCACAAAAGACGCTAAAGACGAAGGTACGATGTTCTCCGGAGCTAAGAGCCGCTGCCGGGCTTCTTTCGGCAGAAGCGGCGCTAAGAGAGCACTGTGAGCGGTACAATCGTCTTTGCGCGAAGAAGCCGCTTCTTCGGCTCCGGGAGCTGGAGAGAGCGGCAGCATCGGAAAGGTGAAGAAGGAAGCTGTACAACACTGGGATTGTGTGCGCAGCTTGCCAACTGATAGAAAACAGTACCTTACACTTTCCTGATGTTTCCAATCACATGAATATTGGATAAGAAGCTGTTTTGGACAGCTTTTCTTTCCTTTATGCCAAACACTCGGCAGACCTCCGTGCAATGTCCAGAACACGATGGGAGATGTTTTCTGTGCTCCCGCAGGTTTTCCTTGCCAGACAGAGTGGAAAAGCTTTCTGCTAGGATGTAGACCACAAAAGACGCTAAAGACGAAGGTACGATGCTCTCCGGAGCTAAGAGCCGCTGCCGGGCTTCTTTCGGCAGAAGCGGCGCTAAGAGAGCACTGTGAGCGGTACAATCGTCTTTGCGCGAAGAAGCCGCTTCTTCGGCTCCGGGAGCCGGAGAGAGCGGCAGCATCGGAAAGGTGAAGAAGGAAGCTGTACAACACTGGGATTGTGTGCGCAGCTTGCCAACTGATAGAAAACAGTACCTTACACTTTCCTGACGTTTCCAATCACATGAATATTGGATAAGAAGCTGTTTTGGACAGCTTTTCTTTCCTTTATGCCAAACACTCGGCAGACCTCCGTGCAACGTCCAGAACACGATGGGAGATGTTTTCTGTGCTCCCGCAGGTTTTCCTTGCCAGACAGAGTGGAAAAGCTTTCTGCTAGGATGTAGACCACAAAAGACGCTAAAGACGAAGGTACGATGCTCTCCGGAGCTAAGAGCCGCTGCCGGGCTTCTTTCGGCAGAAGCGGCGCTAAGAGAGCACTGTGAGCGGTACAATCGTCTGTGCGCGAAGAAGCCGCTTCTTCGGCTCCGGGAGCCGGAGAGAGCGGCAGCATCGGAAAGGTGAAGAAGGAAGCTGTACAACACTGGGATTGTGTGCGCAGCTTGCCAACTGATAGAAAACAGTACCTTACACTTTCCTGACGTTTCCAATCACATGAATATTGGATAAGAAGCTGTTTTGGACAGCTTTTCTTTCCTTTATGCCAAACACTCGGCAGACGTCCGTGCAATGTCCAGAACACCATGGGAGATGTTTTCTGTGCTCCCGCAGGTTTTCCTTGCCAGACAGAGTGGAAAAGCTTTCTGCTAGGATGTAGACCACAAAAGACGCTAAAGACGAAGGTACGATGCTCTCCGGAGCTAAGAGCCGCTGCCGGGCTTCTTTCGGCAGAAGCGGCGCTAAGAGAGCACTGTGAGCGGTACAATCGTCTTTGCGCGAAGAAGCCGCTTCTTCGGCTCCGGGAGCCGGAGAGAGCGGCAGCATCGGAAAGGTGAAGAAGGAAGCTGTACAACACTGGGATTGTGTGCGCAGCTTGCCAACTGATAGAAAACAGTACCTTACACTTTCCTGATGTTTCCAATCACTTGAATATTGGATAAGAAGCTGTTTTGGACAGCTTTTCTTTCCTTTATGCCAAACACTCGGCAGACCTCCGTGCATTGTCCAGAACACGATGGGAGATGTTTTCTGTGCTCCCGCAGGTTTTCCTTGCCAGACAGAGTGGAAAAGCTTTCTGCTAGGATGTAGACCACAAAAGACGCTAAAGACGAAGGTACGATGCTCTCCGGAGCTAAGAGCCGCTGCCGGGCTTCTTTCGGCAGAAGCGGCGCTAAGAGAGCACTGTGAGCGGTACAATCGTCTTTGCGCGAAGAAGCCGCTTCTTCGGCTCCGGGAGCCGGAGAGAGCGGCAGCATCGGAAAGGTGAAGAAGGAAGCTGTACAACACTGGGATTCTGTGCGCAGCTTGCCAACTGATAGAGAACAGTACCTTACACTTTCCTGACGTTTCCAATCACATGAATATTGGATAAGAAGCTGTTTTGGACAGCTTTTCTTTCCTTTATGCCAAACACTCGGCAGACCTCCGTGCAACGTCCAGAACACGATGGGAGATGTTTTCTGTGCTCCCGCAGGTTTTCCTTGCCAGACAGAGTGGAAAAGCTTTCTGCTAGGATGTAGACCACAAAAGACGCTAAAGACGAAGGTACGATGCTCTCCGGAGCTAAGAGCCGCTCCCGGGCTTCTTTCGGCAGAAGCGGCGCTAAGAGAGCACTGTGAGCGGTACAATCGTCTTTGCGCGAAGAAGCCGCTTCTTCGGCTCCGGGAGCCGGAGAGAGCGGCAGCATCGGAAAGGTGAAGAAGGAAGCTGTACAACATTGGGATTCTGTGCGCAGCTTGCCAACTGATAGAGAACAGTACCTTACACTTTCCTGACGTTTCCAATCACATGAATATTGGATAAGAAGCTGTTTTGGACAGCTTTTCTTTCCTTTATGCCAAACACTCGGCAGACCTCCGTGCAACGTCCAGAACACGATGGGAGATGTTTTCTGTGCTCCCGCAGGTTTTCCTTGCCAGACAGAGTGGAAAAGCTTTCTGCTAGGATGTAGACCACAAAAGACGCTAAAGACGAAGGTACGATGCTCTCCAGAGCTAAGAGCCGCTGCCGGGCTTCTTTCGGCAGAAGCGGCGCTAAGAGAGCACTGTGAGCGGTACAATCGTCTTTGCGCGAAGAAGCCGCTTCTTCGGCTCCGGGAGCCGGAGAGAGCGGCAGCATCGGAAAGGTGAAGAAGGAAGCTGTACAACACTGGGATTGTGTGCGCAGCTTGCCAACTGATAGAAAACAGTACCTTACACTTTCCTGACGTTTCCAATCACATGAATATTGGATAAGAAGCTGTTTTGGACAGCTTTTCTTTCCTTTATGCCAAACACTCGGCAGACCTCCGTGCAACGTTTAGAACACGATGGGAGATGTTTTCTGTGCTCCCGCAGGTTTTCCTTGCCAGACAGAGTGGAAAAGCTTTCTGCTAGGATGTAGACCACAAAAGAGGCTAAAGACGAAGGTACGATGCTCTCCGGAGCTAAGAGCCGCTGCCGGGCTTCTTTCGGCAGAAGCGGCGCTAAGAGAGCACTGTGAGCGGTACAATCGTCTTTGCGCGAAGAAGCCGCTTCTTCGGCTCCGGGAGCCGGAGAGAGCGGCAGCATCGGAAAGGTGAAGAAGGAAGCTGTACAACACTGGGATTGTGTGCGCAGCTTGCCAACTGATAGAAAACAGTACCTTACACTTTCCTGATGTTTCCAATCACTTGAATATTGGATAAGAAGCTGTTTTGGACAGCTTTTCTTTCCTTTATGCCAAACACTCGGCAGACCTCCGTGCATTGTCCAGAACACGATGGGAGATGTTTTCTGTGCTCCCGCAGGTTTTCCTTGCCAGACAGAGTGGAAAAGCTTTCTGCTAGGATGTAGACCACAAAAGACGCTAAAGACGAAGGTACGATGCTCTCCGGAGCTAAGAGCCGCTGCCGGGCTTCTTTCGGCAGAAGCGGCGCTAAGAGAGCACTGTGAGCGGTACAATCGTCTTTGCGCGAAGAAGCCACTTCTTCGGCTCCGGGAGCCGGAGAGAGCGGCAGCATCGGAAAGGTGAAGAAGGAAGCTGTACAACACTGGGATTGTGTGCGCAGCTTGCCAACTGATAGAAAACAGTACCTTACACTTTCCTGACGTTTCCAATCACATGAATATTGGATAAGAAGCTGTTTTGGACAGCTTTTCTTTCCTTTATGCCAAACACTCGGCAGACCTCCGTGCAATGTCCAGAACACGATGGGAGATGTTTTCTGTGCTCCCGCAGGTTTTCCTTGCCAGACAGAGTGGAAAAGCTTTCTGCTAGGATGTAGACCACAAAAGACACTAAAGGCGAAGGTACGATGCTCTCCGGAGCTTAGAGCCGCTGCCGGGCTTCTTTCGGCAGAAGCGGCGCTAAGAGAGCACTGTGAGCGGTACAATCGTCTTTGCGCGAAGAAGCCGCTTCTTCGGCTCCGGGAGCCGGAGAGAGCGGCAGCATCGGAAAGGTGAAGAAGGAAGCTGTACAACACTGGGATTGTGTGCGCAGCTTGCCAACTGATAGAAAACAGTACCTTACACTTTCCTGACGTTTCCAATCACATGAATATTGGATAAGAAGCTGTTTTGGACAGCTTTTCTTTCCTTTATGCCAAACACTCGGCAGACCTCCGTGCAATGTCCAGAACACGATGGGAGATGTTTTCTGTGCTCCCGCAGGTTTTCCTTGCCAGACAGAGTGGAAAAGCTTTCTGCTAGGATGTAGACCACAAAAGACGCTAAAGACGAAGGTACGATGCTCTCCGGAGCTAAGAGCCGCTGCCGGGCTTCTTTCGGCAGAAGCGGCGCTAAGAGAGCACTGTGAGCGGTACAATCGTCTTTGCGCGAAGAAGCCGCTTCTTCGGCTCCGGGAGCCGGAGAGAGCGGCAGCATCGGAAAGGTGAAGAAGGAAGCTGTACAACACTGGGATTGTGTGCGCAGCTTGCCAACTGATAGAAAACAGTACCTTACACTTTCCTGACGTTTCCAATCACATGAATATTGGATAAGAAGCTGTTTTGGACAGCTTTTCTTTCCTTTATGCCAAACACTCGGCAGACCTCCGTGCAACGTCCAGAACACGATGGGAGATCTTTTCTGTGCTCCCGCAAGTTTTCCTTGCCAGACAGAGTGGAAAAGCTTTCTGCTAGGATGTAGACCACAAAAGACGCTAAAGACGAAGGTACGATGCTCTCCGGAGCTAAGAGCCGCTGCCGGGCTTCTTTCGGCAGAAGCGGCGCTAAGAGAGCACTGTGAGCGGTACAATCGTCTTTGCGCGAAGAAGCCGCTTCTTCGGCTCCGGGAGCCGGAGAGAGCGGCAGCATCGGAAAGGTGAAGAAGGAAGCTGTACAACACTGGGATTGTGTGCGCAGCTTGCCAACTGATAGAAAACAGTACCTTACACTTTCCTGACGTTTCCAATCACATGAATATTCGATACGAAGCTGTTTTGGACAGCTTTTCTTTCCTTTATGCCAAACACTCGGCAGACCTCCGTGCAATGTCCAGAACACGATGGGAGATGTTTTCTGTGCTCCCGCAGGTTTTCCTTGCCAGACAGAGTGGAAAAGCTTTCTGCTAGGATGTAGACCACAAAAGACGCTAAAGACGAAGGTACGATGCTCTCCGGAGCTAAGAGCCGCTGCCGGGCTTCTTTCGGCAGAAGCGGCGCTAAGAGAGCACTGTGAGCGGTACAATCGTCTTTGCGCGAAGAAGCCGCTTCTTCGGCTCCGGGAGCCGGAGAGAGCGGCAGCATCGGAAAGGTGAAGAAGGAAGCTGTACAACACTGGGATTGTGTGCGCAGCTTGCCAACTGATAGAAAACAGTACCTTAGACTTTCCTGACGTTTCCAATCACATGAATATTGGATAAGAAGCTGTTTTGGACAGCTTTTCTTTCCTTTATGCCAAACACTCGGCAGACCTCCGTGCAATGTCCAGAACACGATGGGAGATGTTTTCTGTGCTCCCGCAGGTTTTCCTTGCCAGACAGAGTGGAAAAGCTTTCTGCTAGGATGTAGACCACAAAAAACGCTAAAGGCGAAGGTACGATGCTCTCCGGAGCTTAGAGCCGCTGCCGGGCTTCTTTCGGCAGAAGCGGCGCTAAGAGAGCACTGTGAGCGGTACAATCGTCTTTGCGCGAAGAAGCCGCTTCTTCGGCTCCGGGAGCCGGAGAGAGCGGCAGCATCGGAAAGGTGAAGAAGGAAGCTGTACAACACTGGGATTGTGTGCGCAGCTTGCCAACTGATAGAAAACAGTACCTTACACTTTCCTGACGTTTCCAATCACATGAATATTGGATAAGAAGCTGTTTTAGACAGCTTTTCTTTCCTTTATGCCAAACACTCAACAGACCTCCGTGCAACGTCCAGAACACGATGGGAGATGTTTTCTGTGCTCCCGCAGGTTTTCCTTGCCAGACAGAGTGGAAAAGCTTTCTGCTAGGATGTAGACCACAAAAGACGCTAAAGACGAAGGTACGATGCTCTCCGGAGCTAAGAGCCGCTGCCGGGCTTCTTTCGGCAGAAGCGGCGCTAAGAGAGCACTGTGAGCGGTACAATCGTCTTTGCGCGAAGAAGCCGCTTCTTCGGCTCCGGGAGCCGGAGAGAGCGGCAGCATCGGAAAGGTGAAGAAGGAAGCTGTACAACACTGGGATTCTGTGCGCAGCTTGCCAACTGATAGAAAACAGTACCTTACACTTTCCTGACGTTTCCAATCACATGAATATTGGATAAGAAGCTGTTTTGGACAGCTTTTCTTTCCTTTATGCCAAACACTCGGCAGACCTCCGTGCAACGTCCAGAACACGATGGGAGATGTTTTCTGTGCTCGCGCAGGTTTTCCTTGCCAGACAGAGTGGAAAAGCTTTCTGCTAGGATGTAGACCACAAAAGACGCTAAAGACGAAGGTACGATGCTCTCCGGAGCTAAGAGCCGCTGCCGGGCTTCTTTCGGCAGAAGCGGCGCTAAGAGAGCACTGTGAGCGGTACAATCGTCTTTGCGCGAAGAAGCCGCTTCTTCGGCTCCGGGAGCCGGAGAGAGCGGCAGCATCGGAAAGGTGAAGAAGGAAGCTGTACAACACTGGGATTGTGTGCGCAGCTTGCCAACTGATAGAAAACAGTACCTTACACTTTCCTGACGTTTCCAATCACATGAATATTGGATAAGAAGCTGTTTTGGACAGCTTTTCTTTCCTTTATGCCAAACACTCGGCAGACCTCCGTGCAACGTCCAGAACACGATGGGAGATGTTTTCTGTGCTCGCGCAGGTTTTCCTTGCCAGACAGAGTGGAAAAGCTTTCTGCTAGGATGTAGACCACAAAAGACGCTAAAGACGAAGGTACGATGCTCTCCGGAGCTAAGAGCCGCTGCCGGGCTTCTTTCGGCAGAAGCGGCGCTAAGAGAGCACTGTGAGCGGTACAATCGTCTTTGCGCGAAGAAGGCGCTTCTTCGGCTCCGGGAGCCGGAGAGAGCGGCAGCATCGGAAAGGTGAAGAAGGAAGCTGTACAACACTGGGATTCTGTGCGCAGCTTGCCAACTGATAGAAAACAGTACCTTACACTTTCCTGACGTTTCCAATCACATGAAAATTCGATACGAAGCTGTTTTGGACAGCTTTTCTTTCCTTTATGCCAAACACTCGGCAGACCTCCGTGCAACGTCCAGAACACGATGGGAGATGTTTTCTGTGCTCGCGCAGGTTTTCCTTGCCAGACAGAGTGGAAAAGCTTTCTGCTAGGATGTAGACCACAAAAGACGCTAAAGACGAAGGTACGATGTTCTCCGGAGCTAAGAGCCGCTGCCGGGCTTCTTTCGGCAGAAGCGGCGCTAAGAGAGCACTGTGAGCGGTACAATCGTCTTTGCGCGAAGAAGCCGCTTCTTCGGCTCCGGGAGCTGGAGAGAGCGGCAGCATCGGAAAGGTGAAGAAGGAAGCTGTACAACACTGGGATTGTGTGCGCAGCTTGCCAACTGATAGAAAACAGTACCTTACACTTTCCTGATGTTTCCAATCACATGAATATTGGATAAGAAGCTGCTTTGGACAGCTTTTCTTTCCTTTATGCCAAACACTCGGCAGACCTCCGTGCAATGTCCAGAACACGATGGGAGATGTTTTCTGTGCTCCCGCAGGTTTTCCTTGCCAGACAGAGTGGAAAAGCTTTCTGCTAGGATGTAGACCACAAAAGACGCTAAAGACGAAGGTACGATGCTCTCCGGAGCTAAGAGCCGCTGCCGGGCTTCTTTCGGCAGAAGCGGCGCTAAGAGAGCACTGTGAGCGGTACAATCGTCTTTGCGCGAAGAAGCCGCTTCTTCGGCTCCGGGAGCCGGAGAGAGCGGCAGCATCGGAAAGGTGAAGAAGGAAGCTGTACAACACTGGGATTGTGTGCGCAGCTTGCCAACTGATAGAAAACAGTACCTTACACTTTCCTGACGTTTCCAATCACATGAATATTGGATAAGAAGCTGTTTTGGACAGCTTTTCTTTCCTTTATGCCAAACACTCGGCAGACCTCCGTGCAACGTCCAGAACACGATGGGAGATGTTTTCTGTGCTCCCGCAGGTTTTCCTTGCCAGACAGAGTGGAAAAGCTTTCTGCTAGGATGTAGACCACAAAAGACGCTAAAGACGAAGGTACGATGCTCTCCGGAGCTAAGAGCCGCTGCCGGGCTTCTTTCGGCAGAAGCGGCGCTAAGAGAGCACTGTGAGCGGTACAATCGTCTGTGCGCGAAGAAGCCGCTTCTTCGGCTCCGGGAGCCGGAGAGAGCGGCAGCATCGGAAAGGTGAAGAAGGAAGCTGTACAACACTGGGATTGTGTGCGCAGCTTGCCAACTGATAGAAAACAGTACCTTACACTTTCCTGACGTTTCCAATCACATGAATATTGGATAAGAAGCTGTTTTGGACAGCTTTTCTTTCCTTTATGCCAAACACTCGGCAGACGTCCGTGCAATGTCCAGAACACCATGGGAGATGTTTTCTGTGCTCCCGCAGGTTTTCCTTGCCAGACAGAGTGGAAAAGCTTTCTGCTAGGATGTAGACCACAAAAGACGCTAAAGACGAAGGTACGATGCTCTCCGGAGCTAAGAGCCGCTGCCGGGCTTCTTTCGGCAGAAGCGGCGCTAAGAGAGCACTGTGAGCGGTACAATCGTCTTTGCGCGAAGAAGCCGCTTCTTCGGCTCCGGGAGCCGGAGAGAGCGGCAGCATCGGAAAGGTGAAGAAGGAAGCTGTACAACACTGGGATTGTGTGCGCAGCTTGCCAACTGATAGAAAACAGTACCTTACACTTTCCTGACGTTTCCAATCACATGAAAATTCGATACGAAGCTGTTTTGGACAGCTTTTCTTTCCTTTATGCCAAACACTCGGCAGACCTCCGTGCAACGTCCAGAACACGATGGGAGATGTTTTCTGTGCTCCCGCAGGTTTTCCTTGCCAGACAGAGTGGAAAAGCTTTCTGCTAGGATGTAGACCACAAAAGACGCTAAAGACGAAGGTACGATGCTCTCCGGAGCTAAGAGCCGCTGCCGGGCTTCTTTCGGCAGAAGTGGCGCTAAGAGAGCACTGTGAGCGGTACAATCGTCTTTGCGCGAAGAAGCCGCTTCTTCGGCTCCGGGAGCCGGAGAGAGCGGCAGAATCGGAAAGGTGAAGAAGGAAGTTGTACAACACTGGGATTGTGTGCGCAGCTTGCCAACTGATAGAAAACAGTACCTTAAACTTTCCTGACATTTCCAATCACATGAATATTGGATAAGAAGCTGTTTTGGACAGCTTTTCTTTCCTTTATGCCAAACACTTGGCAGACCTCCGTGCAACGTCCAGAACACGATGGGAGATGTTTTCTGTGCTCGCGCAGGTTTTCCTTGCCAGACAGAGTGGAAAAGCTTTCTGCTAGGATGTAGACCACAAAAGACGCTAAAGACAAAGGTACGATGCTCTCCGGAGCTAAGCGCCGCTGCCGGGCTTCTTTCGGCAGAAGCGGCGCTAAGAGAGCACTGTGAGCGGTACAATCGTCTTTGCGCGAAGAAGCCGCTTCTTCGGCTCCGGGAGCCGGAGAGAGCGGCAGCATCGGAAAGGTGAAGAAGGAAGCTGTACAACACTGGGATTGTGGGCGCAGCTTGCCAACTGATAGAAAACAGTACCTTACACTTTCCTGACGTTTCCAATCACATGAATATTGGATAAGAAGCTGTTTTGGACAGCTTTTCTTTCCTTTATGCCAAACACTTGGCAGACCTCCGTGCAACATCCAGAACACGATGGGAGATGTTTTCTGTGCTCGCGCAGGTTTTCCTTGCCAGACAGAGTGGAAAAGCTTTCTGCTAGGATGTAGACCACAAAAGACGCTAAAGACGAAGGTACGATGCTCTCCGGAGCTAAGAGCCGCTGCCGGGCTTCTTTCGGCAGAAGCGGCGTTATGAGAGCACTGTGAGCGGTACAATCGTCTTTGCGCGAAGAAGCCGCTTCTTCGGCTCCGGGAGCCGGAGAGAGCGGCAGCATCGGAAAGGTGAAGAAGGAAGCTGTACAACACTGGGATTGTGTGCGCAGCTTGCCAACTGATAGAAAACAGTACCTTACACTTTCCTGACGTTTCCAATCACATGAATATTCGTTAAGAAGCTGTTTTGGACAGCTTTTCTTTCCTTTATGCCAAACACTTGGCAGACCTCCGTGCAACGTCCAGAACACGATGGGAGATGTTTTCTGTGCTCCCGCAGGTTTTCCTTGCCAGACAGAGTGGAAAAGCTTTCTGCTAGGATGTAGACCACAAAAGACGCTAAAGACGAAGGTACGATGCTCTCCGGAGCTAAGCGCCGCTCCCGGGCTTCTTTCGGCAGAAGCGGCGCTAAGAGAGCACTGTGAGCGGTACAATCGTCTTTGCGCGAAGAAGCCGCTTCTTCGGCTCCGGGAGCCGGAGAGAGCGGCAGCATCGGAAAGGTGAAGAAGGAAGCTGTACAACACTGGGATTGTGTGCGCAGCTTGCCAACTGATAGAAAACAGTACCTTACCACTTTCCTGACGTTTCCAATCACATGAATATTGGATAAGAAGCTGTTTTGGACAGCTTTTCTTTCCTTTATGCCAAACACTTGGCAGACCTCCGTGCAAGGTCCAGAACACGATGGGAGATGTTTTCTGTGCTCCCGCAGGTTTTCCTTGCCAGACAGAGTGGAAAAGCTTTCTGCTAGGATGTAGACCACAAAAGACGCTAAAGACGAAGGTACGATGCTCTCCGGAGCTAAGAGCCGCTGCCGGGCTTCTTTCGGCAGAAGCGGCGCTAAGAGAGCACTGTGAGCGGTACAATCGTCTTTGCGCGAAGAAGCCGCTTCTTCGGCTCCGGGAGCCGGAGAGAGCGGCAGCATCGGAAAGGTGAAGAAGGAAGCTGTACAACACTGGGATTGTGTGCGCAGCTTGCCAACTGATAGAAAACAGTACCTTACACTTTCCTGACGTTTCCAAACACATGAATATTGGATAAGAAGCTGTTTTGGACAGGTTTTCTTTCCTTTATGCCAAACACTCGGCAGACCTCCGTGCAACGTCCAGAACACGATGGGAGATGTTTTCTGTGCTCGCGCAGGTTTTCCTTGCCAGACAGAGTGGAAAAGCTTTCTGCTAGGATGTAGACCACAAAAGATGCTAAAGACGAAGGTACGATGCTCTCCGGAGCTAAGCGCCGCTCCCAGGCTTCTTTCGGCAGAAGCGGCGCTAAGAGAGCACTGTGAGTGGAACAATCGTCTTTGCGCGAAGAAGCCGCTTCTTCGGCTCCGGGAGCCGGAGAGAGCGGCAGCATCGGAAAAAGTGAAGAAGGAAGCTGTACAACACTGGGATTGTGGGCGCAGCTTGCCAACTGATAGAAAACAGTACCTTACACTTTCCTGACGTTTCCAATCACATGAATATTCGATAAGAAGCTGTTTTGGACAGCTTTTCTTTCCTTTATGCCAAACACTTGGCAGACCTCCGTGCAATGTCCAGAACACGATGGGAGATGTTTTCTGTGCTCCCGCAGGTTTTCCTTCCAGACAGAGTGGAAAAGCTTTTTGCTATGATGTAGACCACAAAAGACGCTAAAGACGAAGGTACGATGCTCTCCGGAGCTAAGAGCCGCTGCCGGGCTTCTTTCGGCAGAAGCGGCGTTATGACAGCACTGTGAGCGGTACAATCGTCTTTGCGCGAAGAAGCCGCTTCTTCGGCTCCGGGAGCCAGAGAGAGCGGCAGAATCGGAAAGGTGAAGAAGGAAGTTGTACAACACTGGGATTGTGTGCGCAGCTTGCCAACTGATAGAAAACAGTACCTTACACTTTCCTGACGTTTCCAATCACATGAATATTGGATAAGAAGCTGTTTTGGACAGCTTTTCTTTCCTTTATGCCAAACACTCGGCAGACCTCCGTGCTATGTCCAGAACATGATGGGAGATGTTTTCTGTGCTCGCGCAGGTTTTCCTTGCCAGACAGAGTGGAAAAGCTTTCTGCTAGGATGTAGACCACAAAAGACTCTAAAGACGAAGGTACGATGCTCTCCGGAGCTAAGAGCCGCTGCCGGGCTTCTTTCAGCAGAAGCGGCGTTATGAGAGCACTGTGAGCGGTACAATCGTCTTTGCGCGAAGAAGCCGCTTCTTCGGCTCCGGGAGCCGGAGAGAGCGGCAGCATCGGAAAGGTGAAGAAGGAAGCTGTACAACACTGGGATTGTGTGCGCAGCTTGCCAACTGATAGAAAACAGTACCTCACACTTTCCTGACGTTTCCAATCACATGAATATTGGATAAGAAGCTGTTTGGGACAGCTTTTCTTTCCTTAATGCCAAACACTCGGCAGACCTCCGTGCAACGTCCAGAACACGATGGGAGATGTTTTCTGTGCTCGCGCAGGTTTTCCTTGCCAGACAGAGTGGAAAAGCTTTCTGCTAGGATGTAGACCACAAAAGACGCTAAAGACGAAGGTACAATGCTCTCCGGAGCTAAGCGCCGCTCCCGGGCTTCTTTAGGCAGAAGCGGCGCTAAGAGAGCACTGTGAGCGGTACAATCGTCTTTGCGCGAAGAAGCCGCTTCTTCGGCTCCGGGAGCCGGAGAGAGCGGCAGCATCGGAAAAGTGAAGAAGGAAGCTGTACAACACTGGGATTGTGTGCGCAGCTTGCCAACTGATAGAAAACAGTACCTTACACTTTCCTGACGTTTCCAATCACATGAATATTGGATAAGAAGCTGTTTTGGACAGCTTTTCTTTCCTTTATGCCAAACACTCGGCAGACCTCCGTGCAACGTCCAGAACACGATGGGAGATGTTTTCTGTGCTCGCGCCGGTTTTCCTTGCCAGACAGAGTGGAAAAGCTTTCTGCTAGGATGTAGACCACAAAAGATGCTAAAGACGAAGGTACGATGCTCTCCGGAGCTAAGCGCCGCTCCCAGGCTTCTTTCGGCAGAAGCGGCGCTAAGAGAGCACTGTGAGTGGAACAATCGTCTTTGCGCGAAGAAGCCGCTTCTTCGGCTCCGGGAGCCGGAGAGAGCGGCAGCATCGGAAAAAGTGAAGAAGGAAGCTGTACAACACTGGGATTGTGGGCGCAGCTTGCCAACTGATAGAAAACAGTACCTTACACTTTCCTGACGTTTCCAATCACATGAATATTCGATAAGAAGCTGTTTTGGACAGCTTTTCTTTCCTTTATGCCAAACACTTGGCAGACCTCCGTGCAACGTCCAGAACACGATGGGAGATGTTTTCTGTGCTCCCGCAGGTTTTCCTTCCAGACAGAGTGGAAAAGCTTTTTGCTATTATGTAGACCACAAAAGACGCTAAAGACGAAGGTACGATGCTCTCCGGAGCTAAGAGCCGCTGCCGGGCTTCTTTCGGCAGAAGCGGCGTTATGAGAGCACTGTGAGCGGTACAATCGTCTTTGCGCGAAGAAGCCGCTTCTTCGGCTCCGGGAGCCAGAGAGAGCGGCAGAATCGGAAAGGTGAAGAAGGAAGTTGTACAACACTGGGATTGTGTGCGCAGCTTGCCAACAGATAGAAAACAGTACCTTACACTTTCCTGACGTTTCCAATCACATGAATATTGGATAAGAAGCTGTTTTGGACAGCTTTTCTTTCCTTTATGCCAAACACTCGGCAGACCTCCGTGCTATGTCCAGAACATGATGGGAGATGTTTTCTGTGCTCGCGCAGGTTTTCCTTGCCAGACAGAGTGGAAAAGCTTTCTGCTAGGATGTAGACCACAAAAGACTCTAAAGACGAAGGTACGATGCTCTCCGGAGCTAAGAGCCGCTGCCGGGCTTCTTTCAGCAGAAGCGGCGTTATGAGAGCACTGTGAGCGGTACAATCGTCTTTGCGCGAAGAAGCCGCTTCTTCGGCTCCGGGAGCCGGAGAGAGCGGCAGCATCGGAAAGGTGAAGAAGGAAGCTGTACAACACTGGGATTGTGTGCGCAGCTTGCCAACTGATAGAAAACAGTACCTCACACTTTCCTGACGTTTCCAATCACATGAATATTGGATAAGAAGCTGTTTGGGACAGCTTTTCTTTCCTTAATGCCAAACACTCGGCAGACCTCCGTGCAACGTCCAGAACACGATGGGAGATGTTTTCTGTGCTCCCGCAGGTTTTCCTTGCCAGACAGATTGGAAAAGCTTTCTGCTAGGATGTAGACCACAAAAGACGCTAAAGACGAAGGTACGATGCTCTCCGGAGCTAAGAGCCGCTGCCGGGCTTCTTTCGGCAGAATCGGCGTTATGAGAGCACTGTGAGCGGTACAATCGTCTTTGCGCGAAGAAGCCGCTTCTTCGGCTCCGCGAGCCGGAGAGAGCGGCAGCATCGGAAAGGTGAAGAAGGAACTGTACAACACTGGGATTGTGTGCGCAACTTGCCAACTGATAGAAAACAGTACCTTACACTTTCCTGAAGTTTCCAATCAACATGAATAATGGATAAGAAGCTGTTTTGGACAGCTTTTCTTTCTTTAATGCCAAACACTCGGCAGACCTCCGTGCAACGTCCAGAAACACAATGGGAGATGTTTTCTGTGCTCGCGCAGGTTTTCCTTGCCAGACAGAGTGGAAAAGCTTTCTGCTAGGATGTAGACCACAAAAGACGCTAAAGACGAAGGTACGATGCTCTCCGGAGCTAAGAGCCGCTGCCGGGCTTCTTTCGGCAGAAGCGGCGTTATGAGAGCACTGTGAGCGGTACAATCGTCTTTGCGCGAAGAAGCCGCTTCTTCGGCTCCGGGAGCCGGAGAGAGCGGCAGCATCGGAAAGGTGAAGAAGGAAGCTGTACAACACTGGGATTGTGTGCGCAGCTTGCCAACTGATAGAAAACAGTACCTTACACTTTCCTGACGTTTCCAATCACATGAATATTCGTTAAGAAGCTGTTTTGGACAGCTTTTCTTTCCTTTATGCCAAACACTTGGCAGACCTCCGTGCAACGTCCAGAACACGATGGGAGATGTTTTCTGTGCTCCCGCAGGTTTTCCTTGCCAGACAGAGTGGAAAAGCTTTCTGCTAGGATGTAGACCACAAAAGACGCTAAAGACGAAGGTACGATGCTCTCCGGAGCTAAGCGCCGCTCCCGGGCTTCTTTCGGCAGAAGCGGCGCTAAGAGAGCACTGTGAGCGGTACAATCGTCTTTGCGCGAAGAAGCCGCTTCTTCGGCTCCGGGAGCCGGAGAGAGCGGCAGCATCGGAAAGGTGAAGAAGGAAGCTGTACAACACTGGGATTGTGTGCGCAGCTTGCCAACTGATAGAAAACAGTACCTTACCACTTTCCTGACGTTTCCAATCACATGAATATTGGATAAGAAGCTGTTTTGGACAGCTTTTCTTTCCTTTATGCCAAACACTTGGCAGACCTCCGTGCAAGGTCCAGAACACGATGGGAGATGTTTTCTGTGCTCCCGCAGGTTTTCCTTGCCAGACAGAGTGGAAAAGCTTTCTGCTAGGATGTAGACCACAAAAGACGCTAAAGACGAAGGTACGATGCTCTCCGGAGCTAAGAGCCGCTCCCGGGCTTCTTTCGGCAGAAGCGGCGCTAAGAGAGCACTGTGAGCGGTACAATCGTCTTTGCGCGAAGAAGCCGCTTCTTCGGCTCCGGGAGCCGGAGAGAGCGGCAGCATCGGAAAGGTGAAGAAGGAAGCTGTACAACACTGGGATTGTGTGCGCAGCTTGCCAACTGATAGAAAACAGTACCTTACACTTTCCTGACGTTTCCAAACACATGAATATTGGATAAGAAGCTGTTTTGGACAGCTTTTCTTTCCTTTATGCCAAACACTCGGCAGACCTCCGTGCAACGTCCAGAACACGATGGGAGATGTTTTCTGTGCTCGCGCAGGTTTTCCTTGCCAGACAGAGTGGAAAAGCTTTCTGCTAGGATGTAGACCACAAAAGATGCTAAAGACGAAGGTACGATGCTCTCCGGAGCTAAGCGCCGCTCCCAGGCTTCTTTCGGCAGAAGCGGCGCTAAGAGAGCACTGTGAGTGGAACAATCGTCTTTGCGCGAAGAAGCCGCTTCTTCGGCTCCGGGAGCCGGAGAGAGCGGCAGCATCGGAAAAAGTGAAGAAGGAAGCTGTACAACACTGGGATTGTGGGCGCAGCTTGCCAACTGATAGAAAACAGTACCTTACACTTTCCTGACGTTTCCAATCACATGAATATTCGATAAGAAGCTGTTTTGGACAGCTTTTCTTTCCTTTATGCCAAACACTTGGCAGACCTCCGTGCAATGTCCAGAACACGATGGGAGATGTTTTCTGTGCTCCCGCAGGTTTTCCTTCCAGACAGAGTGGAAAAGCTTTTTGCTATGATGTAGACCACAAAAGACGCTAAAGACGAAGGTACGATGCTCTCCGGAGCTAAGAGCCGCTGCCGGGCTTCTTTCGGCAGAAGCGGCGTTATGACAGCACTGTGAGCGGTACAATCGTCTTTGCGCGAAGAAGCCGCTTCTTCGGCTCCGGGAGCCAGAGAGAGCGGCAGAATCGGAAAGGTGAAGAAGGAAGTTGTACAACACTGGGATTGTGTGCGCAGCTTGCCAACTGATAGAAAACAGTACCTTACACTTTCCTGACGTTTCCAATCACATGAATATTGGATAAGAAGCTGTTTTGGACAGCTTTTCTTTCCTTTATGCCAAACACTCGGCAGACCTCCGTGCTATGTCCAGAACATGATGGGAGATGTTTTCTGTGCTCGCGCAGGTTTTCCTTGCCAGACAGAGTGGAAAAGCTTTCTGCTAGGATGTAGACCACAAAAGACTCTAAAGACGAAGGTACGATGCTCTCCGGAGCTAAGAGCCGCTGCCGGGCTTCTTTCAGCAGAAGCGGCGTTATGAGAGCACTGTGAGCGGTACAATCGTCTTTGCGCGAAGAAGCCGCTTCTTCGGCTCCGGGAGCCGGAGAGAGCGGCAGCATCGGAAAGGTGAAGAAGGAAGCTGTACAACACTGGGATTGTGTGCGCAGCTTGCCAACTGATAGAAAACAGTACCTCACACTTTCCTGACGTTTCCAATCACATGAATATTGGATAAGAAGCTGTTTGGGACAGCTTTTCTTTCCTTAATGCCAAGCCAAACACTCGGCAGACCTCCGTGCAACGTCCAGAACACGATGGGAGATGTTTTCTGTGCTCGCGCAGGTTTTCCTTGCCAGACAGAGTGGAAAAGCTTTCTGCTAGGATGTAGACCACAAAAGACGCTAAAGACGAAGGTACAATGCTCTCCGGAGCTAAGCGCCGCTCCCGGGCTTCTTTAGGCAGAAGCGGCGCTAAGAGAGCACTGTGAGCGGTACAATCGTCTTTGCGCGAAGAAGCCGCTTCTTCGGCTCCGGGAGCCGGAGAGAGCGGCAGCATCGGAAAAGTGAAGAAGGAAGCTGTACAACACTGGGATTGTGTGCGCAGCTTGCCAACTGATAGAAAACAGTACCTTACACTTTCCTGACGTTTCCAATCACATGAATATTGGATAAGAAGCTGTTTTGGACAGCTTTTCTTTCCTTTATGCCAAACACTCGGCAGACCTCCGTGCAACGTCCAGAACACGATGGGAGATGTTTTCTGTGCTCGCGCCGGTTTTCCTTGCCAGACAGAGTGGAAAAGCTTTCTGCTAGGATGTAGACCACAAAAGATGCTAAAGACGAAGGTACGATGCTCTCCGGAGCTAAGCGCCGCTCCCAGGCTTCTTTCGGCAGAAGCGGCGCTAAGAGAGCACTGTGAGTGGAACAATCGTCTTTGCGCGAAGAAGCCGCTTCTTCGGCTCCGCGAGCCGGAGAGAGCGGCAGCATCGGAAAAAGTGAAGAAGGAAGCTGTACAACACTGGGATTGTGGGCGCAGCTTGCCAACTGATAGAAAACAGTACCTTACACTTTCCTGACGTTTCCAATCACATGAATATTCGATAAGAAGCTGTTTTGGACAGCTTTTCTTTCCTTTATGCCAAACACTTGGCAGACCTCCGTGCAACGTCCAGAACACGATGGGAGATGTTTTCTGTGCTCCCGCAGGTTTTCCTTCCAGACAGAGTGGAAAAGCTTTTTGCTATTATGTAGACCACAAAAGACGCTAAAGACGAAGGTACGATGCTCTCCGGAGCTAAGAGCCGCTGCCGGGCTTCTTTCGGCAGAAGCGGCGTTATGAGAGCACTGTGAGCGGTACAATCGTCTTTGCGCGAAGAAGCCGCTTCTTCGGCTCCGGGAGCCAGAGAGAGCGGCAGAATCGGAAAGGTGAAGAAGGAAGTTGTACAACACTGGGATTGTGTGCGCAGCTTGCCAACAGATAGAAAACAGTACCTTACACTTTCCTGACGTTTCCAATCACATGAATATTGGATAAGAAGCTGTTTTGGACAGCTTTTCTTTCCTTTATGCCAAACACTCGGCAGACCTCCGTGCTATGTCCAGAACATGATGGGAGATGTTTTCTGTGCTCGCGCAGGTTTTCCTTGCCAGACAGAGTGGAAAAGCTTTCTGCTAGGATGTAGACCACAAAAGACTCTAAAGACGAAGGTACGATGCTCTCCGGAGCTAAGAGCCGCTGCCGGGCTTCTTTCAGCAGAAGCGGCGTTATGAGAGCACTGTGAGCGGTACAATCGTCTTTGCGCGAAGAAGCCGCTTCTTCGGCTCCGGGAGCCGGAGAGAGCGGCAGCATCGGAAAGGTGAAGAAGGAAGCTGTACAACACTGGGATTGTGTGCGCAGCTTGCCAACTGATAGAAAACAGTACCTCACACTTTCCTGACGTTTCCAATCACATGAATATTGGATAAGAAGCTGTTTGGGACAGCTTTTCTTTCCTTAATGCCAAACACTCGGCAGACCTCCGTGCAACGTCCAGAACACGATGGGAGATGTTTTCTGTGCTCCCGCAGGTTTTCCTTGCCAGACAGATTGGAAAAGCTTTCTGCTAGGATGTAGACCACAAAAGACGCTAAAGACGAAGGTACGATGCTCTCCGGAGCTAAGAGCCGCTGCCGGGCTTCTTTCGGCAGAATCGGCGTTATGAGAGCACTGTGAGCGGTACAATCGTCTTTGCGCGAAGAAGCCGCTTCTTCGGCTCCGCGAGCCGGAGAGAGCGGCAGCATCGGAAAGGTGAAGAAGGAACTGTACAACACTGGGATTGTGTGCGCAACTTGCCAACTGATAGAAAACAGTACCTTACACTTTCCTGAAGTTTCCAATCAACATGAATAATGGATAAGAAGCTGTTTTGGACAGCTTTTCTTTCTTTAATGCCAAACACTCGGCAGACCTCCGTGCAACGTCCAGAACACAATGGGAGATGTTTTCTG
The DNA here is from genome assembly GCF_027887145.1 of Ammospiza caudacuta. Lineage (NCBI taxonomy): Eukaryota > Metazoa > Chordata > Aves > Passeriformes > Passerellidae > Ammospiza > Ammospiza caudacuta. Next base: position 59,124,249 of record NC_080593.1, on the reverse strand, counting down.
TGCTCGCGCAGGTTTTCCTTGCCAGACAGAGTGGAAAAGCTTTCTGCTAGGATGTAGACCACAAAAGACGCTAAAGACGAAGGTACGATGCTCTCCGGAGCTAAGAGCCGCTGCCGGGCTTCTTTCGGCAGAAGCGGCGTTATGAGAGCACTGTGAGCGGTACAATCGTCTTTGCGTGAAGAAGCCGCTTCTTCGGCTCCGGGAGCCGGAGAGAGCGGCAGAATCGGAAAGGTGAAGAAGGAAGTTGTACAACACTGGGATTGTGTGCGCAGCTTGCCAACTGATAGAAAACAGTACCTTACACTTTCCTGACGTTTCCAATCACATGAATATTGGATAAGAAGCTGTTTTGGACAGCTTTTCTTTCCTTTATGCCAAACACTTGGCAGACCTCCGTGCAACGTCCAGAACACGATGGGAGATGTTTTCTGTGCTCCCGCAGGTTTTCCTTGCCAGACAGAGTGGAAAAGCTTTCTGCTAGGATGTAGACCACAAAAGACGCTAAAGACGAAGGTACGATGCTCTCCGGAGCTAAGCGCCGCTCCCGGGCTTCTTTCGGCAGAAGCGGCGCTAAGAGAGCACTGTGAGCGGTACAATCGTCTTTGCGCGAAGAAGCCGCTTCTTCGGCTCCGGGAGCCGGAGAGAGCGGCAGCATCGGAAAGGTGAAGAAGGAAGCTGTACAACACTGGGATTGTGTGCGCAGCTTGCCAACTGATAGAAAACAGTACCTTACCACTTTCCTGACGTTTCCAATCACATGAATATTGGATAAGAAGCTGTTTTGGACAGCTTTTCTTTCCTTTATGCCAAACACTTGGCAGACCTCCGTGCAAGGTCCAGAACACGATGGGAGATGTTTTCTGTGCTCCCGCAGGTTTTCCTTGACAGACAGAGTGGAAAAGCTTTCTGCTAGGATGTAGACCACAAAAGACGCTAAAGACGAAGGTACGATGCTCTCCGGAGCTAAGAGCCGCTGCCGGGCTTCTTTCGGCAGAAGCGGCGCTAAGAGAGCACTGTGAGCGGTACAATCGTCTTTGCGCGAAGAAGCCGCTTCTTCGGCTCCGGGAGCCGGAGAGAGCGGCAGCATCGGAAAGGTGAAGAAGGAAGCTGTACAACACTGGGATTGTGTGCGCAGCTTGCCAACTGATAGAAAACAGTACCTTACACTTTCCTGACGTTTCCAAACACATGAATATTGGATAAGAAGCTGTTTTGGACAGGTTTTCTTTCCTTTATGCCAAACACTCGGCAGACCTCCGTGCAACGTCCAGAACACGATGGGAGATGTTTTCTGTGCTCGCGCAGGTTTTCCTTGCCAGACAGAGTGGAAAAGCTTTCTGCTAGGATGTAGACCACAAAAGATGCTAAAGACGAAGGTACGATGCTCTCCGGAGCTAAGCGCCGCTCCCAGGCTTCTTTCGGCAGAAGCGGCGCTAAGAGAGCACTGTGAGTGGAACAATCGTCTTTGCGCGAAGAAGCCGCTTCTTCGGCTCCGGGAGCCGGAGAGAGCGGCAGCATCGGAAAAAGTGAAGAAGGAAGCTGTACAACACTGGGATTGTGGGCGCAGCTTGCCAACTGATAGAAAACAGTACCTTACACTTTCCTGACGTTTCCAATCACATGAATATTGGATAAGAAGCTGTTTTGGACAGCTTTTCTTTCCTTTATGCCAAACACTTGGCAGACCTCCGTGCAACGTCCAGAACACGATGGGAGATGTTTTCTGTGCTCCCGCAGGTTTTCCTTCCAGACAGAGTGGAAAAGCTTTTTGCTATGATGTAGACCACAAAAGACGCTAAAGACGAAGGTACGATGCTCTCCGGAGCTAAGAGCCGCTGCCGGGCTTCTTTCGGCAGAAGCGGCGTTATGACAGCACTGTGAGCGGTACAATCGTCTTTGCGCGAAGAAGCCGCTTCTTCGGCTCCGGGAGCCAGAGAGAGCGGCAGAATCGGAAAGGTGAAGAAGGAAGTTGTACAACACTGGGATTGTGTGCGCAGCTTGCCAACTGATAGAAAACAGTACCTTACACTTTCCTGACGTTTCCAATCACATGAATATTGGATAAGAAGCTGTTTTGGACAGCTTTTCTTTCCTTTATGCCAAACACTCGGCAGACCTCCGTGCTATGTCCAGAACATGATGGGAGATGTTTTCTGTGCTCGCGCAGGTTTTCCTTGCCAGACAGAGTGGAAAAGCTTTCTGCTAGGATGTAGACCACAAAAGACTCTAAAGACGAAGGTACGATGCTCTCCGGAGCTAAGAGCCGCTGCCGGGCTTCTTTCAGCAGAAGCGGCGTTATGAGAGCACTGTGAGCGGTACAATCGTCTTTGCGCGAAGAAGCCGCTTCTTCGGCTCCGGGAGCCGGAGAGAGCGGCAGCATCGGAAAGGTGAAGAAGGAAGCTGTACAACACTGGGATTGTGTGCGCAGCTTGCCAACTGATAGAAAACAGTACCTCACACTTTCCTGACGTTTCCAATCACATGAATATTGGATAAGAAGCTGTTTGGGACAGCTTTTCTTTCCTTAATGCCAAACACTCGGCAGACCTCCGTGCAACGTCCAGAACACGATGGGAGATGTTTTCTGTGCTCGCGCAGGTTTTCCTTGCCAGACAGAGTGGAAAAGCTTTCTGCTAGGATGTAGACCACAAAAGACGCTAAAGACGAAGGTACAATGCTCTCCGGAGCTAAGCGCCGCTCCCGGGCTTCTTTCGGCAGAAGCGGCGCTAAGAGAGCACTGTGAGCGGTACAATCGTCTTTGCGCGAAGAAGCCGCTTCTTCGGCTCCGGGAGCCGGAGAGAGCGGCAGCATCGGAAAAGTGAAGAAGGAAGCTGTACAACACTGGGATTGTGTGCGCAGCTTGCCAACTGATAGAAAACAGTACCTTACACTTTCCTGACGTTTCCAATCACATGAATATTGGATAAGAAGCTGTTTTGGACAGCTTTTCTTTCCTTTATGCCAAACACTTGGCAGACCTCCGTGCAAGGTCCAGAACACGATGGGAGATGTTTTCTGTGCTCCCGCAGGTTTTCCTTGCCAGACAGAGTGGAAAAGCTTTCTGCTAGGATGTAGACCACAAAAGACGCTAAAGACGAAGGTACGATGCTCTCCGGAGCTAAGAGCCGCTGCCGGGCTTCTTTCGGCAGAAGCGGCGCTAAGAGAGCACTGTGAGCGGTACAATCGTCTTTGCGCGAAGAAGCCGCTTCTTCGGCTCCGGGAGCCGGAGAGAGCGGCAGCATCGGAAAGGTGAAGAAGGAAGCTGTACAACACTGGGATTGTGGGCGCAGCTTGCCAACTGATAGAAAACAGTACCTTACACTTTCCTGACGTTTCCAATCACATGAATATTGGATAAGAAGCTGTTTTGGACAGCTTTTCTTTCCTTTATGCCAAACACTCGGCAGACCTCCGTGCAACGTCCAGAACACGATGGGAGATGTTTTCTGTGCTCGCGCCGGTTTTCCTTGCCAGACAGAGTGGAAAAGCTTTCTGCTAGGATGTAGACCACAAAAGACGCTAAAGACGAATGTACGATGCTCTCCGGAGCTAAGCGCCGCTCCCAGGCTTCTTTCGGCAGAAGCGGCGCTAAGAGAGCACTGTGAGTGGAACAATCGTCTTTGCGCGAAGAAGCCGCTTCTTCGGCTCCGCGAGCCGGAGAGAGCGGCAGCATCGGAAAAAGTGAAGAAGGAAGCTGTACAACACTGGGATTGTGGGCGCAGCTTGCCAACTGATAGAAAACAGTACCTTACACTTTCCTGACGTTTCCAATCACATGAATATTCGATAAGAAGCTGTTTTGGACAGCTTTTCTTTCCTTTATGCCAAACACTTGGCAGACCTCCGTGCAACGTCCAGAACACGATGGGAGATGTTTTCTGTGCTCCCGCAGGTTTTCCTTCCAGACAGAGTGGAAAAGCTTTTTGCTATTATGTAGACCACAAAAGACGCTAAAGACGAAGGTACGATGCTCTCCGGAGCTAAGAGCCGCTGCCGGGCTTCTTTCGGCAGAAGCGGCGTTATGAGAGCACTGTGAGCGGTACAATCGTCTTTGCGCGAAGAAGCCGCTTCTTCGGCTCCGGGAGCCAGAGAGAGCGGCAGAATCGGAAAGGTGAAGAAGGAAGTTGTACAACACTGGGATTGTGTGCGCAGCTTGCCAACAGATAGAAAACAGTACCTTACACTTTCCTGACGTTTCCAATCACATGAATATTGGATAAGAAGCTGTTTTGGACAGCTTTTCTTTCCTTTATGCCAAACACTCGGCAGACCTCCGTGCTATGTCCAGAACATGATGGGAGATGTTTTCTGTGCTCGCGCAGGTTTTCCTTGCCAGACAGAGTGGAAAAGCTTTCTGCTAGGATGTAGACCACAAAAGACTCTAAAGACGAAGGTACGATGCTCTCCGGAGCTAAGAGCCGCTGCCGGGCTTCTTTCAGCAGAAGCGGCGTTATGAGAGCACTGTGAGCGGTACAATCGTCTTTGCGCGAAGAAGCCGCTTCTTCGGCTCCGGGAGCCGGAGAGAGCGGCAGCATCGGAAAGGTGAAGAAGGAAGCTGTACAACACTGGGATTGTGTGCGCAGCTTGCCAACTGATAGAAAACAGTACCTCACACTTTCCTGACGTTTCCAATCACATGAATATTGGATAAGAAGCTGTTTGGGACAGCTTTTCTTTCCTTAATGCCAAACACTCGGCAGACCTCCGTGCAACGTCCAGAACACGATGGGAGATGTTTTCTGTGCTCCCGCAGGTTTTCCTTGCCAGACAGATTGGAAAAGCTTTCTGCTAGGATGTAGACCACAAAAGACGCTAAAGACGAAGGTACGATGCTCTCCGGAGCTAAGAGCCGCTGCCGGGCTTCTTTCGGCAGAATCGGCGTTATGAGAGCACTGTGAGCGGTACAATCGTCTTTGCGCGAAGAAGCCGCTTCTTCGGCTCCGCGAGCCGGAGAGAGCGGCAGCATCGGAAAGGTGAAGAAGGAACTGTACAACACTGGGATTGTGTGCGCAACTTGCCAACTGATAGAAAACAGTACCTTACACTTTCCTGAAGTTTCCAATCAACATGAATAATGGATAAGAAGCTGTTTTGGACAGCTTTTCTTTCTTTAATGCCAAACACTCGGCAGACCTCCGTGCAACGTCCAGAACACAATGGGAGATGTTTTCTGTGCTCGCGCAGGTTTTCCTTGCCAGACAGAGTGGAAAAGCTTTCTGCTAGGATGTAGACCACAAAAGACGCTAAAGACGAAGGTACGATGCTCTCCGGAGCTAAGAGCCGCTGCCGGGCTTCTTTCGGCAGAAGCGGCGTTATGAGAGCACTGTGAGCGGTACAATCGTCTTTGCGTGAAGAAGCCGCTTCTTCGGCTCCGGGAGCCGGAGAGAGCGGCAGAATCGGAAAGGTGAAGAAGGAAGTTGTACAACACTGGGATTGTGTGCGCAGCTTGCCAACTGATAGAAAACAGTACCTTACACTTTCCTGACGTTTCCAATCACATGAATATTGGATAAGAAGCTGTTTTGGACAGCTTTTCTTTCCTTTATGCCAAACACTTGGCAGACCTCCGTGCAACGTCCAGAACACGATGGGAGATGTTTTCTGTGCTCCCGCAGGTTTTCCTTGCCAGACAGAGTGGAAAAGCTTTCTGCTAGGATGTAGACCACAAAAGACGCTAAAGACGAAGGTACGATGCTCTCCGGAGCTAAGCGCCGCTCCCGGGCTTCTTTCGGCAGAAGCGGCGCTAAGAGAGCACTGTGAGCGGTACAATCGTCTTTGCGCGAAGAAGCCGCTTCTTCGGCTCCGGGAGCCGGAGAGAGCGGCAGCATCGGAAAGGTGAAGAAGGAAGCTGTACAACACTGGGATTGTGTGCGCAGCTTGCCAACTGATAGAAAACAGTACCTTACCACTTTCCTGACGTTTCCAATCACATGAATATTGGATAAGAAGCTGTTTTGGACAGCTTTTCTTTCCTTTATGCCAAACACTTGGCAGACCTCCGTGCAAGGTCCAGAACACGATGGGAGATGTTTTCTGTGCTCCCGCAGGTTTTCCTTGACAGACAGAGTGGAAAAGCTTTCTGCTAGGATGTAGACCACAAAAGACGCTAAAGACGAAGGTACGATGCTCTCCGGAGCTAAGAGCCGCTGCCGGGCTTCTTTCGGCAGAAGCGGCGCTAAGAGAGCACTGTGAGCGGTACAATCGTCTTTGCGCGAAGAAGCCGCTTCTTCGGCTCCGGGAGCCGGAGAGAGCGGCAGCATCGGAAAGGTGAAGAAGGAAGCTGTACAACACTGGGATTGTGTGCGCAGCTTGCCAACTGATAGAAAACAGTACCTTACACTTTCCTGACGTTTCCAAACACATGAATATTGGATAAGAAGCTGTTTTGGACAGGTTTTCTTTCCTTTATGCCAAACACTCGGCAGACCTCCGTGCAACGTCCAGAACACGATGGGAGATGTTTTCTGTGCTCGCGCAGGTTTTCCTTGCCAGACAGAGTGGAAAAGCTTTCTGCTAGGATGTAGACCACAAAAGATGCTAAAGACGAAGGTACGATGCTCTCCGGAGCTAAGCGCCGCTCCCAGGCTTCTTTCGGCAGAAGCGGCGCTAAGAGAGCACTGTGAGTGGAACAATCGTCTTTGCGCGAAGAAGCCGCTTCTTCGGCTCCGGGAGCCGGAGAGAGCGGCAGCATCGGAAAAAGTGAAGAAGGAAGCTGTACAACACTGGGATTGTGGGCGCAGCTTGCCAACTGATAGAAAACAGTACCTTACACTTTCCTGACGTTTCCAATCACATGAATATTCGATAAGAAGCTGTTTTGGACAGCTTTTCTTTCCTTTATGCCAAACACTTGGCAGACCTCCGTGCAACGTCCAGAACACGATGGGAGATGTTTTCTGTGCTCCCGCAGGTTTTCCTTCCAGACAGAGTGGAAAAGCTTTTTGCTATGATGTAGACCACAAAAGACGCTAAAGACGAAGGTACGATGCTCTCCGGAGCTAAGAGCCGCTGCCGGGCTTCTTTCGGCAGAAGCGGCGTTATGACAGCACTGTGAGCGGTACAATCGTCTTTGCGCGAAGAAGCCGCTTCTTCGGCTCCGGGAGCCAGAGAGAGCGGCAGAATCGGAAAGGTGAAGAAGGAAGTTGTACAACACTGGGATTGTGTGCGCAGCTTGCCAACTGATAGAAAACAGTACCTTACACTTTCCTGACGTTTCCAATCACATGAATATTGGATAAGAAGCTGTTTTGGACAGCTTTTCTTTCCTTTATGCCAAACACTCGGCAGACCTCCGTGCTATGTCCAGAACATGATGGGAGATGTTTTCTGTGCTCGCGCAGGTTTTCCTTGCCAGACAGAGTGGAAAAGCTTTCTGCTAGGATGTAGACCACAAAAGACTCTAAAGACGAAGGTACGATGCTCTCCGGAGCTAAGAGCCGCTGCCGGGCTTCTTTCAGCAGAAGCGGCGTTATGAGAGCACTGTGAGCGGTACAATCGTCTTTGCGCGAAGAAGCCGCTTCTTCGGCTCCGGGAGCCGGAGAGAGCGGCAGCATCGGAAAGGTGAAGAAGGAAGCTGTACAACACTGGGATTGTGTGCGCAGCTTGCCAACTGATAGAAAACAGTACCTCACACTTTCCTGACGTTTCCAATCACATGAATATTGGATAAGAAGCTGTTTGGGACAGCTTTTCTTTCCTTAATGCCAAACACTCGGCAGACCTCCGTGCAACGTCCAGAACACGATGGGAGATGTTTTCTGTGCTCGCGCAGGTTTTCCTTGCCAGACAGAGTGGAAAAGCTTTCTGCTAGGATGTAGACCACAAAAGACGCTAAAGACGAAGGTACAATGCTCTCCGGAGCTAAGCGCCGCTCCCGGGCTTCTTTCGGCAGAAGCGGCGCTAAGAGAGCACTGTGAGCGGTACAATCGTCTTTGCGCGAAGAAGCCGCTTCTTCGGCTCCGGGAGCCGGAGAGAGCGGCAGCATCGGAAAAGTGAAGAAGGAAGCTGTACAACACTGGGATTGTGTGCGCAGCTTGCCAACTGATAGAAAACAGTACCTTACACTTTCCTGACGTTTCCAATCACATGAATATTGGATAAGAAGCTGTTTTGGACAGCTTTTCTTTCCTTTATGCCAAACACTTGGCAGACCTCCGTGCAAGGTCCAGAACACGATGGGAGATGTTTTCTGTGCTCCCGCAGGTTTTCCTTGCCAGACAGAGTGGAAAAGCTTTCTGCTAGGATGTAGACCACAAAAGACGCTAAAGACGAAGGTACGATGCTCTCCGGAGCTAAGAGCCGCTGCCGGGCTTCTTTCGGCAGAAGCGGCGCTAAGAGAGCACTGTGAGCGGTACAATCGTCTTTGCGCGAAGAAGCCGCTTCTTCGGCTCCGGGAGCCGGAGAGAGCGGCAGCATCGGAAAGGTGAAGAAGGAAGCTGTACAACACTGGGATTGTGGGCGCAGCTTGCCAACTGATAGAAAACAGTACCTTACACTTTCCTGACGTTTCCAATCACATGAATATTGGATAAGAAGCTGTTTTGGACAGCTTTTCTTTCCTTTATGCCAAACACTCGGCAGACCTCCGTGCAACGTCCAGAACACGATGGGAGATGTTTTCTGTGCTCGCGCCGGTTTTCCTTGCCAGACAGAGTGGAAAAGCTTTCTGCTAGGATGTAGACCACAAAAGACGCTAAAGACGAATGTACGATGCTCTCCGGAGCTAAGCGCCGCTCCCAGGCTTCTTTCGGCAGAAGCGGCGCTAAGAGAGCACTGTGAGTGGAACAATCGTCTTTGCGCGAAGAAGCCGCTTCTTCGGCTCCGCGAGCCGGAGAGAGCGGCAGCATCGGAAAAAGTGAAGAAGGAAGCTGTACAACACTGGGATTGTGGGCGCAGCTTGCCAACTGATAGAAAACAGTACCTTACACTTTCCTGACGTTTCCAATCACATGAATATTCGATAAGAAGCTGTTTTGGACAGCTTTTCTTTCCTTTATGCCAAACACTTGGCAGACCTCCGTGCAACGTCCAGAACACGATGGGAGATGTTTTCTGTGCTCCCGCAGGTTTTCCTTCCAGACAGAGTGGAAAAGCTTTTTGCTATTATGTAGACCACAAAAGACGCTAAAGACGAAGGTACGATGCTCTCCGGAGCTAAGAGCCGCTGCCGGGCTTCTTTCGGCAGAAGCGGCGTTATGAGAGCACTGTGAGCGGTACAATCGTCTTTGCGCGAAGAAGCCGCTTCTTCGGCTCCGGGAGCCAGAGAGAGCGGCAGAATCGGAAAGGTGAAGAAGGAAGTTGTACAACACTGGGATTGTGTGCGCAGCTTGCCAACAGATAGAAAACAGTACCTTACACTTTCCTGACGTTTCCAATCACATGAATATTGGATAAGAAGCTGTTTTGGACAGCTTTTCTTTCCTTTATGCCAAACACTCGGCAGACCTCCGTGCTATGTCCAGAACATGATGGGAGATGTTTTCTGTGCTCCCGCAGGTTTTCCTTGCCTGACAGAGTGGAAAAGCTTTCTGCTAGGATGTAGACCACAAAAGACTCTAAAGACGAAGGTACGATGCTCTCCGGAGCTAAGAGCCGCTGCCGGGCTTCTTTCAGCAGAAGCGGCGTTATGAGAGCACTGTGAGCGGTACAATCGTCTTTGCGCGAAGAAGCCGCTTCTTCGGCTCCGGGAGCCGGAGAGAGCGGCAGCATCGGAAAGGTGAAGAAGGAAGCTGTACAACACTGGGATTGTGTGCGCAGCTTGCCAACTGATAGAAAACAGTACCTCACACTTTCCTGACGTTTCCAATCACATGAATATTGGATAAGAAGCTGTTTGGGACAGCTTTTCTTTCCTTAATGCCAAACACTCGGCAGACCTCCGTGCAACGTCCAGAACACGATGGGAGATGTTTTCTGTGCTCCCGCAGGTTTTCCTTGCCAGACAGAGTGGAAAAGTTTTCTGCTAGGATGTAGACCACAAAAGACGCTAAAGACGAAGGTACAATGCTCTCCAGAGCTAAGCGCCGCTCCCGGGCTTCTTTCGGCAGAAGCGGCGCTAAGAGAGCACTGTGAGCGGTACAATCGTCTTTGCGCGAAGAAGCCGCTTCTTCGGCTCCGGGAGCCGGAGAGAGCGGCAGCATCGGAAAAGTGAAGAAGGAAGCTGTACAACACTGGGATTGTGTGCGCAGCTTGCCAACTGATAGAAAACAGTACCTTACACTTTCCTGACGTTTCCAATCACATGAATATTGGATAAGAAGCTGTTTTGGACAGCTTTTCTTTCCTTTATGCCAAACACTTGGCAGACCTCCGTGCAACGTCCAGAACACGATGGGAGATGTTTTCTGTGCTCCCGCAGGTTTTCCTTGCCAGACAGAGTGGAAAAGCTTTCTGCTAGGATGTAGACCACAAAAGACGCTAAAGACGAAGGTACGATGCTCTCCGGAGCTAAGAGCCGCTGCCGGGCTTCTTTCGGCAGAAGCGGCGCTAAGAGAGCACTGTGAGCGGTACAATCGTCTTTGCGCGAAGAAGCCGCTTCTTCGGCTCCGGGAGCCGGAGAGAGCGGCAGAATCGGAAAGGTGAAGAAGGAAGCTGTACAACACTGGGATTGTGTGCGCAGCTTGCCAACTGATAGAAAACAGTACCTTACACTTTCCTGACGTTTCCAATCACATGAATATTGGATAAGAAGCTGTTTTGGACAGCTTTTCTTTCCTTTATGCCAAACACTCGGCAGACCTCCGTGCAACGTCCAGAACACGATGGGAGATGTTTTCTGTGCTCGCGCCGGTTTTCCTTGCCAGACAGAGTGGAAAAGCTTTCTGCTAGGATGTAGACCACAAAAGATGCTAAAGACGAAGGTACGATGCTCTCCGGAGCTAAGCGCCGCTCCCAGGCTTCTTTCGGCAGAAGCGGCGCTAAGAGAGCACTGTGAGTGGAACAATCGTCTTTGCGCGAAGAAGCCGCTTCTTCGGCTCCGGGAGCCGGAGAGAGCGGCAGCATCGGAAAAAGTGAAGAAGGAAGCTGTACAACACTGGGATTGTGGGCGCAGCTTGGCAGCTGATAGAAAACAGTACCTTACACTTTCCTGACGTTTCCAATCACATGAATATTCGATAAGAACCTGTTTTGGACAGCTTTTCTTTCCTTTATGCCAAACACTTGGCAGACCTCCGTGCAACATCCAGAACACGATGGGAGATGTTTTCTGTGCTCCCGCAGGTTTTCCTTCCAGACAGAGTGGAAAAGCTTTTTGCTATGATGTAGACCACAAAAGACGCTAAAGACGAAGGTACGATGCTCTCCGGAGCTAAGAGCCGCTGCCGGGCTTCTTTCGGCAGAAGCGGCGTTATGAGAGCACTGTGAGCGGTACAATCGTCTTTGCGCGAAGAAGCCGCTTCTTCGGCTCCGGGAGCCAGAGAGAGCGGCAGAATCGGAAAGGTGAAGAAGGAAGCTGTACAACACTGGGATTGTGTGCGCAGCTTGCCAACTGATAGAAAACAGTACCTTACACTTTCCTGACGTTTCCAATCACATGAATATTGGATAAGAAGCTGTTTTTTACAGCTTTTCTTTCCTTTATGCCAAACACTCGGCAGACCTCCGTGCAATGTCCAGAACACGATGGGAGATGTTTTCTGTGCTCGCGCAGGTTTTCCTGGCCTGACAGTATGGAAAAGCTTTCTGCTAGGATGTAGACCACAAAAGACGCTAAAGACGAAGGTACGATGCTCTCCGGAGCTAAGAGCCGCTCCCAGGCTTCTTTCAGCAGAAGCGGCGTTATGAGAGCACTGTGAGCGGTACAATAGTCTTTGCGCGAAGAAGCCGCTTCTTCGGCTCCGGGAGCCGGAGAGAGCGGCAGCATCGGAAAGGTGAAGAAGGAAGCTGTACAACACTGGGATTGTGTGCGCAGCTTGCCAACTGATAGAAAACAGTACCTCACACTTTCCTGACGTTTCCAATCACATGAATATTGGATAAGAAGCTGTTTGGGACAGCTTTTCTTTCCTTTATGCCAAACACTCGGCAGACCTCCGTGCAACGTCCAGAACACGATGGGAGATGTTTTCTGTGCTCCCGCAGGTTTTCCTTGCCACACAGAGTGGAAAAGCTTTCTGCTAGGATGTAGACCACAAAAGACGCTAAAGACGAAGGTACGATGCTCTCCGGAGCTAAGCGCCGCTGCCGGGCTTCTTTCGGCAGAAGCGGCGCTAAGAGAGCACTGTGAGCGGTACAATCGTCTTTGCGCGAAGAAGCCGCTTCTTCGGCTCCGGGAGCCGGAGAGAGCGGCAGCATCGGAAAAGTGAAGAAGGAAGCTGTACAACACTGGGATTGTGTGCGCAGCTTGCCAACTGATAGAAAACAGTACCTTACACTTTCCTGACGTTTCCAATCACATGAATATTCGATAAGAAGCTGTTTTGGACAGCTTTTCTTTCCTTTATGCCAAACACTCAAAAGACCTCCGTGCAACGTCCAGAACACGATGGGAGATGTTTTCTGTGCTCCCGCAGGTTTTCCTTGCCAGACAGAGTGGAAAAGCTTTCTGCTAGGATGTAGACCACAAAAGACGCTAAAGACGAAGGTACGATGCTCTCCGGAGCTAAGAGCCGCTGCCGGGCTTCTTTCAGCAGAAGCGGCGTTATGAGAGCACTGTGAGCGGTACAATCGTCTTTGCGCGAAGACGCCGCTTCTTCGGCTCCGGGAGCCGGAGAGAGCGGCAGAATCGGAAAGGTGAAGAAGGAAGCTGTACAACACTGGGATTGTGTGCGCAGCTTGCCAACTGATAGAAAACAGTACCTTACACTTTCCTGACGTTTCCAATCACATGAATATTGGATAAGAAGCTGTTTTGGACAGCTTTTCTTTCCTTTATGCCAAACACTCGGCAGACCTCCGTGCAACGTCCAGAACACGATGGGAGATGTTTTCTGTGCTCCCGCAGGTTTTCCTTGCCAGACAGAGTGGAAAAGCTTTCTGCTAGGATGTAGACCACAAAAGACGCTAAAGACGAAGGTACGATGCTCTCAGGACCTAAGCGCCGCTCCCGGGCTTCTTTCGGCAGAAGCGGCGCTAAGAGAGCACTGTGAGCGGTACAATCGTCTTTGCGCGAAGAAGCCGCTTCTTCGGCTCCGGGAGCCGGAGAGAGCGGCAGCATCGGAAAGGTGAAGAAGGAAGCTGTACAACACTGGGATTGTGTGCGCAGCTTGCCAACTGATAGAAAACAGTACCTTACACTTTCCTGACGTTTCCAATCACATGAATATTGGATAAGAAGCTGTTTTGGACAGCTTTTCTTTCCTTTATGCCAAACACTCGGCAGACCTCCGTGCAAGGTCCAGAACACGATGGGAGATGTTTTCTGTGCTCCCGCAGGTTTTCCTTGCCAGACAGAGTGGAAAAGCTTTCTGCTAGGATGTAGACCACAAAAGACGCTAAAGACGAAGGTACGATGCTCTCCGGAGCTAAGCGCCGCTCCCGGGCTTCTTTCGGCAGAAGCGGCGCTAAGAGAGCACTGTGAGCGGTACAATCGTCTTTGCGCGAAGAAGCCGCTTCTTCGGCTCCGGGAGCAGGAGAGAGCGGCAGCATCGGAAAGGTGAAGAAGGAAGCTGTACAACACTGGGATTGTGTGCGCAGCTTGCCAACTGATAGAAAACAGTACCTTACACTTTCCTGACGTTTCCAATCACATGAATATTGGATAAGAAGCTGTTTTGGACAGCTTTTCTTTCCTTTATGCCAAACACTCGGCAGACCTCCGTGCAACGTCCAGAACACGATGGGAGATGTTTTCTGTGCTCCCGCAGGTTTTCCTTGCCAGACAGAGTGGAAAAGCTTTCTGCTAGGATGTAGACCACAAAAGACGCTAAAGACGAAGGTACGATGCTCTCCAAAGCTTAGAGCCGCTGCCGGGCTTCTTTCGGCAGAAGCGGCGCTAAGAGAGCACTGTGAGCGGTACAATCGTCTTTGCGCGAAGAAGCCGCTTCTTCGGCTCCGGGAGCCGGAGAGAGCGGCAGCATCGGAAAGGTGAAGAAGGAAGCTGTACAACACTGGGATTGTGTGCGCAGCTTGCCAACTGATAGAAAACAGTACCTTACACTTTCCTGACGTTTCCAATCACATGAATATTGGATAAGAAGCTGTTTTGGACAGCTTTTCTTTTCTTTATGCCAAACACTCGGCAGACCTCCGTGCAACGTCCAGAACACGATGGGAGATGTTTTCTGTGCTCCCGCAGGTTTTCCTTGCCAGACAGAGTGGAAAAGCTTTCTGCTAGGATGTAGACCACAAAAGACGCTAAAGACGAAGGTACGATGCTCTCCGGAGCTAAGAGCCGCTGCCGGGCTTCTTTCGGCAGAAGCGGCGCTAAGAGAGCACTGTGAGCGGTACAATCGTCTTTGCGCGAAGAAGCCGCTTCTTCGGCTCCGGGAGCCGGAGAGAGCGGCAGCATCGGAAAGGTGAAGAAGGAAGCTGTACAACACTGGGATTGTGTGCGCAGCTTGCCAACTGATAGAAAACAGTACCTTACACTTTCCTGACGTTTCCAATCACATGAATATTGGATAAGAAGCTGTTTTGGACAGCTTTTCTTTCCTTTATGCCAAACACTCGGCAGACCTCCGTGCAACGTCCAGAACACGATGGGAGATGTTTTCTGTGCTCCCGCAGGTTTTCCTTGCCAGACAGAGTGGAAAAGCTTTCTGCTAGGATGTAGACCACAAAAGACGCTAAAGACGAAGGTACGATGCTCTCCGGAGCTAAGAGCCGCTGCCGGGCTTCTTTCGGCAGAAGCGGCGCTAAGAGAGCACTGTGAGCGGTACAATCGTCTTTGCGCGAAGAAGCCGCTTCTTCGGCTCCGGGAGCCGGAGAGAGCGGCAGCATCGGAAAGGTGAAGAAGGAAGCTGTACAACACTGGGATTGTGTGCGCAGCTTGCCAACTGATAGAAAACAGTACCTTACACTTTCCTGACGTTTCCAATCACATGAATATTGGATAAGAAGCTGTTTTGGACAGCTTTTCTTTCCTTTATGCCAAACACTCGGCAGACCTCCGTGCAACGTCCAGAACACGATGGGAGATGTTTTCTGTGCTCCCGCAGGTTTTCCTTGCCAGACAGAGTGGAAAAGCTTTCTGCTAGGATGTAGACCACAAAAGACGCTAAAGACGAAGGTACGATGCTCTCCGGAGCTAAGAGCCGCTGCCGGGCTTCTTTCGGCAGAAGCGGCGCTAAGAGAGCACTGTGAGCGGTACAATCGTCTTTGCGCGAAGAAACCGCTTCTTCGGCTCCGGGAGCCGGAGAGAGCGGCAGCATCGGAAAGGTGAAGAAGGAAGCTGTACAACACTGGGATTGTGTGCGCAGCTTGCCAACTGATAGAAAACAGTACCTTACACTTTCCTGACGTTTCCAATCATATGAATTTTCGATAAGAAGCTGTTTTGGACAGCTTTTCTTTCCTTTATGCCAAACACTCGGCAGACCTCCGTGCAACGTCCAGAACACGATGGGAGATGTTTTCTGTGCTCCCGCAGGTTTTCCTTGCCAGACAGAGTGGAAAAGCTTTCTGCTAGGATGTAGACCACAAAAGACGCTAAAGACGAAGGTACGATGCTCTCCGGAGCTTAGAGATGCTCCCAGGCTTCTTTCGGCAGAAGCGGCGTTAGGACAGCACTGTGAGCGGTACAATCGTCTTTGCGCGAAGAAGGCGCTTCTTCGGCTCCGGGAGCCGGAGAGAGCTGCAGCATCGGAAAGGTGAAGAAGGAAGCTGTACAACACTGGGATTGTGTGCGCAGCTTGCCAACTGATAGAAAACAGTAACTTAGACTTTCCTGACGTTTCCAATCACATGAATATTCGTTAAGAAGCTGTTTTGGACAGCTTTTCTTTCCTTTATGCCAAACACTCGGCAGACCTCCGTGCAACGTCCAGAACACGATGGGAGATGTTTTCTGTGCTCCCGCAGGTTTTCCTTGCCAGACAGAGTGGAAAAGCTTTCTGCTAGGATGTAGACCACAAAAGACGCTAAAGACGAAGGTACGATGCTCTCCGGAGCTTAGAGCCGCTGCCGGGCTTATTTCGGCAGAAGCGGCGCTAAGAGAGCACTGTGAGCGGTACAAGCGTCTTTGCGCGAAGAAGCCGCTTCTTCGGCTCCGGGAGCAGGAGAGAGCGGCAGCATCGGAAAGGTGAAGAAGGAAGCTGTACAACACTGGGATTGTGTGCGCAGCTTGCCAACTGATAGAAAACAGTACCTTACACTTTCCTGACGTTTCCAATCACATGAATATTGGATAAGAAGCTGTTTTGGACAGCTTTTCTTTCCTTTATGCCAAACACTCGGCAGACCTCCGTGCAACGTCCAGAACACGATGGGAGATGTTTTCTGTGCTCCCGCAGGTTTTCCTTGCCAGACAGAGTGGAAAAGCTTTCTGCTAGGATGTAGACCACAAAAGACGCTAAAGACGAAGGTACGATGCTCTCCGGAGCTTAGAGCCGCTGCCGGGCTTCTTTCGGCAGAAGCGGCGCTAAGAGAGCACTGTGAGCGGTACAAGCGTCTTTGCGCGAAGAAGCCGCTTCTTCGGCTCCGGGAGCAGGAGAGAGCGGCAGCATCGGAAAGGTGAAGAAGGAAGCTGTACAACACTGGGATTGTGTGCGCAGCTTGCCAACTGATAGAAAACAGTACCTTACACTTTCCTGACGTTTCCAATCACATGAATATTGGATAAGAAGCTGTTTTGGACAGCTTTTCTTTCCTTTATGCAAAACACTCGGCAGACCTCCGTGCAACGTCCAGAACACGATGGGAGATGTTTTCTGTGCTCCCGCAGGTTTTCCTTGCCAGACAGAGTGGAAAAGCTTTCTGCTAGGATGTAGACCACAAAAGACGCTAAAGACGAAGGTACGATGCTCTCCAAAGCTTAGAGCCGCTGCCGGGCTTCTTTCGGCAGAAGCGACGCTAAGAGAGCACTGTGAGCGGTACAATCGTCTTTGCGCGAAGAAGCCGCTTCTTCGGCTCCGGGAGCCGGAGAGAGCGGCAGCATCGGAAAGGTGAAGAAGGAAGCTGTACAACACTGGGATTGTGTGCGCAGCTTGCCAACTGATAGAAAACAGTACCTTACACTTTCCTGACGTTTCCAATCACATGAATATTGGATAAGAAGCTGTTTTGGACAGCTTTTCTTTCCTTTATGCCAAACACTCGGCAGACCTCCGTGCAACGTCCAGAACACGATGGGAGATGTTTTCTGTGCTCCCGCAGGTTTTCCTTGCCAGACAGAGTGGAAAAGCTTTCTGCTAGGATGTAGACCACAAAAGACGCTAAAGACGAAGGTACGATGCTCTCCGGAGCTAAGAGCCGCTGCCGGGCTTCTTTCGGCAGAAGCGGCGCTAAGAGAGCACTGTGAGCGGTACAATCGTCTTTGCGCGAAGAAGCCGCTTCTTCGGCTCCGGGAGCCGGAGAGAGCGGCAGCATCGGAAAGGTGAAGAAGGAAGCTGTACAACACTGGGATTGTGTGCGCAGCTTGCCAACTGATAGAAAACAGTACCTTACACTTTCCTGACGTTTCCAATCACATGAATATTGGATAAGAAGCTGTTTTGGACAGCTTTTCTTTCCTTTATGCCAAACACTCGGCAGACCTCCGTGCAACGTCCAGAACACGATGGGAGATGTTTTCTGTGCTCCCGCAGGTTTTCCTTGCCAGACAGAGTGGAAAAGCTTTCTGCTAGGATGTAGACCACAAAAGACGCTAAAGACGAAGGTACGATGCTCTCCGGAGCTAAGAGCCGCTGCCGGGCTTCTTTCGGCAGAAGCGGCGCTAAGAGAGCACTGTGAGCGGTACAATCGTCTTTGCGCGAAGAAACCGCTTCTTCGGCTCCGGGAGCCGGAGAGAGCGGCAGCATCGGAAAGGTGAAGAAGGAAGCTGTACAACACTGGGATTGTGTGCGCAGCTTGCCAACTGATAGAAAACAGTACCTTACACTTTCCTGACGTTTCCAATCATATGAATTTTCGATAAGAAGCTGTTTTGGACAGCTTTTCTTTCCTTTATGCCAAACACTCGGCAGACCTCCGTGCAACGTCCAGAACACGATGGGAGATGTTTTCTGTGCTCCCGCAGGTTTTCCTTGCCAGACAGAGTGGAAAAGCTTTCTGCTAGGATGTAGACCACAAAAGACGCTAAAGACGAAGGTACGATGCTCTCCGGAGCTTAGAGCCGCTGCCGGGCTTCTTTCGGCAGAAGCGGCGCTAAGAGAGCACTGTGAGCGGTACAATCGTCTTTGCGCGAAGAAGCCGCTTCTTCGGCTCCGGGAGCCGGAGAGAGCGGCAGCATCGGAAAGGTGAAGAAGGAAGCTGTACAACACTGGGATTGTGTGCGCAGCTTGCCAACTGATAGAAAACAGTACCTTACACTTTCCTGACGTTTCCAATCACATGAATATTGGATAAGAAGCTGTTTTGGACAGCTTTTCTTTCCTTTATGCCAAACACTCGGCAGACCTCCGTGCAACGTCCAGAACACGATGGGAGATGTTTTCTGTGCTCGCGCAGGTTTTCCTTGCCAGACAGAGTGGAAAAGCTTTCTGCTAGGATGTAGACCACAAAAGACGCTAAAGACGAAGGTACGATGCTCTCCGGAGCTTAGAGCCGCTCCCGGGCTTCTTTCGGCAGAAGCGGCGCTAAGAGAGCACTGTGAGCGGTACAATCGTCTTTGCGCGAAGAAGCCGCTTCTTCGGCTCCGGGAGCCGGAGAGAGCGGCAGCATCGGAAAGGTGAAGAAGGAAGCTGTACAACACTGGGATTGTGTGCGCAGCTTGCCAACTGATAGAAAACAGTACCTTACACTTTCCTGACGTTTCCAATCACATGAATATTGGATAAGAAGCTGTTTTGGACAGCTTTTCTTTCCTTTATGCCAAACACTCGGCAGACCTCCGTGCAACGTCCAGAACACGATGGGAGATGTTTTCTGTGCTCCCGCAGGTTTTCCTTGCCAGACAGAGTGGAAAAGCTTTCTGCTAGGATGTAGACCACAAAAGACGCTAAAGACGAAGGTACAATGCTCTCCGGAGCTTAGAGCCGCTCCCGGGCTTCCTTCGGCAGAAGCGGCGCTAAGAGAGCACTGTGAGCGGTACAATCGTCTTTGCGCGAAGAAGCCGCTTCTTCGGCTCCGGGAGCCGGAGAGAGCGGCAGCATCGGAAAGGTGAAGAAGGAAGCTGTACAACACTGGGATTGTGTGCGCAGCTTGCCAACTGATAGAAAACAGTACCTTACACTTTCCTGACGTTTCCAATCATATGAATTTTCGATAAGAAGCTGTTTTGGACAGCTTTTCTTTCCTTTATGCCAAACACTCGGCAGACCTCCGTGCAACGTCCAGAAGACGATGGGAGATGTTTTCTGTGCTCCCGCAGGTTTTCCTTGCCAGACAGAGTGGAAAAGCTTTCTGCTAGGATGTAGACCACAAAAGACGCTAAAGACGAAGGTACGATGCTCTCCGGAGCTAAGCGCCGCTCCCGGGCTTCTTTCGGCAGAAGCGGCGCTAAGAGAGCACTGTGAGCGGTACAATCGTCTTTGCGCGAAGAAGCCGCTTCTTCGGCTCCGGGAGCCGGAGAGAGCGGCAGCATCGGAAAGGTGAAGAAGGAAGCTGTACAACACTGGGATTGTGTGCGCAGCTTGCCAACTGATAGAAAACAGTACCTTACACTTTCCTGACGTTTCCAATCACATGAATATTGGATAAGAAGCTGTTTTGGACAGCTTTTCTTTCCTTTATGCCAAACACTCGGCAGACCTCCGTGCAACGTCCAGAACACGATGGGAGATGTTTTCTGTGCTCGCGCAGGTTTTCCTGGCCAGACAGAGTGGAAAAGCTTTCTGCTAGGATGTAGACCACAAAAGACGCTAAAGACGAAGGTACGATGCTCTCCGGAGCTTAGAGCCGCTCCCAGGCTTCTTTCGGCAGAAGCGGCGTTAAGACAGCACTGTGAGCGGTACAATCGTCTTTGCGCGAAGATGGCGCTTCTTCGGCTCCGGGAGCCGGAGAGAGCTGCAGCATCGGAAAGGTGAAGAAGGAAGCTGTACAACACTGGGATTGTGTGCGCAGCTTGCCAACTGATAGAAAACAGTAACTTACACTTTCCTGACGTTTCCAATCACATGAATATTCGTTAAGAAGCTGTTTTGGACAGCTTTTCTTTCCTTTATGCCAAACACTCGGCAGACCTCCGTGCAACGTCCAGAACACGATGGGAGATGTTTTCTGTGCTCCCGCAGGTTTTCCTTGCCAGACAGAGTGGAAAAGCTTTCTGCTAGGATGTAGACCACAAAAGACGCTAAAGACGAAGGTACGATGCTCTCCGGAGTTTAGAGCCGCTCCCAGGCTTCTTTCGGCAGAAGCGGCGCTAAGAGAGCACTGTGAGCGGTACAATCGTCTTTGCGCGAAGAAGCCGCTTCTTCGGCTCCGGGAGCCGGAGAGAGCGGCAGCATCGGAAAGGTGAAGAAGGAAGCTGTACAACACTGGGATTGTGTGCGCAGCTTGCCAACTGATAGAAAACAGTACCTTACACTTTCCTGACGTTTCCAATCACATGAATATTGGATAAGAAGCTGTTTTGGACAGCTTTTCTTTCCTTTATGCCAAACACTCGGCAGACCTCCGTGCAACGTCCAGAACACGATGGGAGATGTTTTCTGTGCTCCCGCAGGTTTTCCTTGCCAGACAGAGTGGAAAAGCTTTCTGCTAGGATGTAGACCACAAAAGACGCTAAAGACGAAGGTACGATGCTCTCCGGAGCTTAGAGCCGCTGCCGGGCTTCTTTCGGCAGAAGCGGCGCTAAGAGAGCACTGTGAGCGGTACAATCGTCTTTGCGCGAAGAAGCCGCTTCTTCGGCTCCGGGAGCCGGAGAGAGCGGCAGCATCGGAAAGGTGAAGAAGGAAGCTGTACAACACTGGGATTGTGTGCGCAGCTTGCCAACTGATAGAAAACAGTACCTTACACTTTCCTGACGTTTCCAATCACATGAATATTGGATAAGAAGCTGTTTTGGACAGCTTTTCTTTTCTTTATGCCAAACACTCGGCAGACCTCCGTGCAACGTCCAGAACACGATGGGAGATGTTTTCTGTGCTCGCGCAGGTTTTCCTTGCCAGACAGAGTGGAAAAGCTTTCTGCTAGGATGTAGACCACAAAAGACGCTAAAGACGAAGGTACGATGCTCTCCGGAGCTAAGAGCCGCTGCCGGGCTTCTTTCGGCAGAAGCGGCGCTAAGAGAGCACTGTGAGCGGTACAATCGTCTTTGCGCGAAGAAGCCGCTTCTTCGGCTCCGGGAGCCGGAGAGAGCGGCAGCATCGGAAAGGTGAAGAAGGAAGCTGTACAACACTGGGATTGTGTGCGCAGCTTGCCAACTGATAGAAAACAGTACCTTACACTTTCCTGACGTTTCCAATCACATGAATATTGGATAAGAAGCTGTTTTGGACAGCTTTTCTTTCCTTTATGCCAAACACTCGGCAGACCTCCGTGCAACGTCCAGAACACGATGGGAGATGTTTTCTGTGCTCCCGCAGGTTTTCCTTGCCAGACAGAGTGGAAAAGCTTTCTGCTAGGATGTAGACCACAAAAGACGCTAAAGACGAAGGTACGATGCTCTCCGGAGCTAAGAGCCGCTGCCGGGCTTCTTTCGGCAGAAGCGGCGCTAAGAGAGCACTGTGAGCGGTACAATCGTCTTTGCGCGAAGAAGCCGCTTCTTCGGCTCCGGGAGCCGGAGAGAGCGGCAGCATCGGAAAGGTGAAGAAGGAAGCTGTACAACACTGGGATTGTGTGCGCAGCTTGCCAACTGATAGAAAACAGTACCTTACACTTTCCTGACGTTTCCAATCATATGAATTTTCGATAAGAAGCTGTTTTGGACAGCTTTTCTTTCCTTTATGCCAAACACTCGGCAGACCTCCGTGCAACGTCCAGAACACGATGGGAGATGTTTTCTGTGCTCCCGCAGGTTTTCCTTGCCAGACAGAGTGGAAAAGCTTTCTGCTAGGATGTAGACCACAAAAGACGCTAAAGACGAAGGTACGATGCTCTCCAAAGCTTAGAGCCGCTGCCGGGCTTCTTTCGGCAGAAGCGGCGCTAAGAGAGCACTGTGAGCGGTACAATCGTCTTTGCGCGAAGAAGGCGCTTCTTCGGCTCCGGGAGCCGGAGAGAGCGGCAGCATCGGAAAGGTGAAGAAGGAAGCTGTACAACACTGGGATTGTGTGCGCAGCTTGCCAACTGATAGAAAACAGTACCTTACACTTTCCTGACGTTTCCAATCATATGAATTTTCGATAAGAAGCTGTTTTGGACAGCTTTTCTTTCCTTTATGCCAAACACTCGGCAGACCTCCGTGCAACGTCCAGAACACGATGGGAGATGTTTTCTCTGCTCCCGCAGGTTTTCCTTGCCAGACAGAGTGGAAAAGCTTTCTGCTAGGATGTAGACCACAAAAGACGCTAAAGACGAAGGTACGATGCTCTCCGGAGCTTAGAGCCGCTCCCGGGCTTCTTTCGGCAGAAGCGGCGCTAAGAGAGCACTGTGAGCGGTACAATCGTCTTTGCGCGAAGAAGCCGCTTCTTCGGCTCCGGGAGCCGGAGAGAGCGGCAGCATCGGAAAGGTGAAGAAGGAAGCTGTACAACACTGGGATTGTGTGCGCAGCTTGCCAACTGATAGAAAACAGTACCTTACACTTTCCTGACGTTTCCAATCACATGAATATTGGATAAGAAGCTGTTTTGGACAGCTTTTCTTTTCTTTATGCCAAACACTCGGCAGACCTCCGTGCAACGTCCAGAACACGATGGGAGATGTTTTCTGTGCTCCCGCAGGTTTTCCTTGCCAGACAGAGTGGAAAAGCTTTCTGCTAGGATGTAGACCACAAAAGACGCTAAAGACGAAGGTACGATGCTCTCCGGAGCTTAGAGCCGCTGCCGGGCTTCTTTCGGCAGAAGCGGCGCTAAGAGAGCACTGTGAGCGGTACAATCGTCTTTGCGCGAAGAAGCCGCTTCTTCGGCTCCGGGAGCCGGAGAGAGCGGCAGCATCGGAAAGGTGAAGAAGGAAGCTGTACAACACTGGGATTGTGTGCACAGCTTGCCAACTGATAGAAAACAGTACCTTACACTTTCCTGACGTTTCCAATCACATGAATATTGGATAAGAACCTGTTTTGGACAGCTTTTCTTTCCTTTATGCCAAACACTCGGCAGACCTCCGTGCAACGTCCAGAACACGATGGGAGATGTTTTCTGTGCTCCCGCAGGTTTTCCTTGCCAGACAGAGTGGAAAAGCTTTCTGCTAGGATGTAGACCACAAAAGACGCTAAAGACGAAGGTACGATGCTCTCCGGAGCTAAGAGCCGCTGCCGGGCTTCTTTCGGCAGAAGCGGCGCTAAGAGAGCACTGTGAGCGGTACAATCGTCTTTGCGCGAAGAAGCCGCTTCTTCGGCTCCGGGAGCCGGAGAGAGCGGCAGCATCGGAAAGGTGAAGAAGGAAGCTGTACAACACTGGGATTGTGTGCGCAGCTTGCCAACTGATAGAAAACAGTACCTTACACTTTCCTGACGTTTCCAATCATATGAATTTTCGATAAGAAGCTGTTTTGGACAGCTTTTCTTTCCTTTATGCCAAACACTCGGCAGACCTCCGTGCAACGTCCAGAACACGATGGGAGATGTTTTCTGTGCTCCCGCAGGTTTTCCTTGCCAGACAGAGTGGAAAAGCTTTCTGCTAGGATGTAGACCACAAAAGACGCTAAAGACGAAGGTACGATGCTCTCCGGAGCTTAGAGCCGCTCCCAGGCTTCTTTCGGCAGAAGTGGCGTTAAGACAGCACTGTGAGCGGTACAATCGTCTTTGCGCGAAGAAGGCGCTTCTTCGGCTCCGGGAGCCGGAGAGAGCTGCAGCATCGGAAAGGTGAAGAAGGAAGCTGTACAACACTGGGATTGTGTGCGCAGCTTGCCAACTGATAGAAAACAGTAACTTACACTTTCCTGACGTTTCCAATCACATGAATATTCGTTAAGAAGCTGTTTTGGACAGCTTTTCTTTCCTTTATGCCAAACACTCGGCAGACCTCCGTGCAACGTCCAGAACACGATGGGAGATGTTTTCTGTGCTCCCGCAGGTTTTCCTTGCCAGACAGAGTGGAAAAGCTTTCTGCTAGGATGTAGACCACAAAAGACGCTAAAGACGAAGGTACGATGCTCTCCGGAGCTTAGAGCCGCTGCCGGGCTTATTTCGGCAGAAGCGGCGCTAAGAGAGCACTGTGAGCGGTACAATCGTCTTTGCGCGAAGAAGCCGCTTCTTCGGCTCCGGGAGCCGGAGAGAGCGGCAGCATCGGAAAGGTGAAGAAGGAAGCTGTACAACACTGGGATTGTGTGCGCAGCTTGCCAACTGATAGAAAACAGTACCTTACACTTTCCTGACGTTTCCAATCACATGAATATTGGATAAGAACCTGTTTTGGACAGCTTTTCTTTCCTTTATGCCAAACACTCGGCAGACCTCCGTGCAACGTCCAGAACACGATGGGAGATGTTTTCTGTGCTCCCGCAGGTTTTCCTTGCCAGACAGAGTGGAAAAGCTTTCTGCTAGGATGTAGACCACAAAAGACGCTAAAGACGAAGGTACGATGCTCTCCGGAGCTTAGAGCCGCTGCCGGGCTTCTTTCGGCAAAAGCGGCGCTAAGAGAGCACTGTGAGCGGTACAATCGTCTTTGCGCGAAGAAGGCGCTTCTTCGGCTCCGGGAGCCGGAGAGAGCGGCAGCATCGGAAAGGTGAAGAAGGAAGCTGTACAACACTGGGATTGTGTGCGCAGCTTGCCAACTGATAGAAAACAGTACCTTACACTTTCCTGACGTTTCCAATCACATGAATATTGGATAAGAAGCTGTTTTGGACAGCTTTTCTTTCCTTTATGCCAAACACTCGGCAGACCTCCGTGCAACGTCCAGAACACGATGGGAGATGTTTTCTGTGCTCGCGCAGGTTTTCCTTGCCAGACAGAGTGGAAAAGCTTTCTGCTAGGATGTAGACCACAAAAGACGCTAAAGACGAAGGTACGATGCTCTCCGGAGCTAAGCGCCGCTCCCGGGCTTCTTTCGGCAGAAGCGGCGCTAAGAGAGCACTGTGAGCGGTACAAGCGTCTTTGCGCGAAGAAGCCGCTTCTTCGGCTCCGGGAGCCGGAGAGAGCGGCAGCATCGGAAAGGTGAAGAAGGAAGCTGTACAACACTGGGATTGTGTGCGCAGCTTGCCAACTGATAGAAAACAGTACCTTACACTTTCCTGACGTTTCCAATCACATGAATATTGGATAAGAAGCTGTTTTGGACAGCTTTTCTTTCCTTTATGCCAAACACTCGGCAGACCTCCGTGCAACGTCCAGAACACGATGGGAGATGTTTTCTGTGCTCCCGCAGGTTTTCCTTGCCAGACAGAGTGGAAAAGCTTTCTGCTAGGATGTAGACCACAAAAGACGCTAAAGACGAAGGTACGATGCTCTCCAAAGCTTAGAGCCGCTGCCGGGCTTCTTTCGGCAGAAGCGGCGCTAAGAGAGCACTGTGAGCGGTACAATCGTCTTTGCGCGAAGAAGCCGCTTCTTCGGCTCCGGGAGCCGGAGAGAGCGGCAGCATCGGAAAGGTGAAGAAGGAAGCTGTACAACACTGGGATTGTGTGCGCAGCTTGCCAACTGATAGAAAACAGTACCTTACACTTTCCTGACGTTTCCAATCACATGAATATTGGATAAGAAGCTGTTTTGGACAGCTTTTCTTTTCTTTATGCCAAACACTCGGCAGACCTCCGTGCAACGTCCAGAACACGATGGGAGATGTTTTCTGTGCTCCCGCAGGTTTTCCTTGCCAGACAGAGTGGAAAAGCTTTCTGCTAGGATGTAGACCACAAAAGACGCTAAAGACGAAGGTACGATGCTCTCCGGAGCTAAGAGCCGCTGCCGGGCTTCTTTCGGCAGAAGCGGCGCTAAGAGAGCACTGTGAGCGGTACAATCGTCTTTGCGCGAAGAAGCCGCTTCTTCGGCTCCGGGAGCCGGAGAGAGCGGCAGCATCGGAAAGGTGAAGAAGGAAGCTGTACAACACTGGGATTGTGTGCGCAGCTTGCCAACTGATAGAAAACAGTACCTTACACTTTCCTGACGTTTCCAATCACATGAATATTGGATAAGAAGCTGTTTTGGACAGCTTTTCTTTCCTTTATGCCAAACACTCGGCAGACCTCCGTGCAACGTCCAGAACACGATGGGAGATGTTTTCTGTGCTCGCGCAGGTTTTCCTTGCCAGACAGAGTGGAAAAGCTTTCTGCTAGGATGTAGACCACAAAAGACGCTAAAGACGAAGGTACGATGCTCTCCGGAGCTAAGAGCCGCTGCCGGGCTTCTTTCGGCAGAAGCGGCGCTAAGAGAGCACTGTGAGCGGTACAATCGTCTTTGCGCGAAGAAACCGCTTCTTCGGCTCCGGGAGCCGGAGAGAGCGGCAGCATCGGAAAGGTGAAGAAGGAAGCTGTACAACACTGGGATTGTGTGCGCAGCTTGCCAACTGATAGAAAACAGTACCTTACACTTTCCTGACGTTTCCAATCATATGAATTTTCGATAAGAAGCTGTTTTGGACAGCTTTTCTTTCCTTTATGCCAAACACTCGGCAGACCTCCGTGCAACGTCCAGAACACGATGGGAGATGTTTTCTGTGCTCCCGCAGGTTTTCCTTGCCAGACAGAGTGGAAAAGCTTTCTGCTAGGATGTAGACCACAAAAGACGCTAAAGACGAAGGTACGATGCTCTCCGGAGCTTAGAGATGCTCCCAGGCTTCTTTCGGCAGAAGCGGCGTTAGGACAGCACTGTGAGCGGTACAATCGTCTTTGCGCGAAGAAGGCGCTTCTTCGGCTCCGGGAGCCGGAGAGAGCTGCAGCATCGGAAAGGTGAAGAAGGAAGCTGTACAACACTGGGATTGTGTGCGCAGCTTGCCAACTGATAGAAAACAGTAACTTAGACTTTCCTGACGTTTCCAATCACATGAATATTCGTTAAGAAGCTGTTTTGGACAGCTTTTCTTTCCTTTATGCCAAACACTCGGCAGACCTCCGTGCAACGTCCAGAACACGATGGGAGATGTTTTCTGTGCTCCCGCAGGTTTTCCTTGCCAGACAGAGTGGAAAAGCTTTCTGCTAGGATGTAGACCACAAAAGACGCTAAAGACGAAGGTACGATGCTCTCCGGAGCTTAGAGCCGCTGCCGGGCTTATTTCGGCAGAAGCGGCGCTAAGAGAGCACTGTGAGCGGTACAAGCGTCTTTGCGCGAAGAAGCCGCTTCTTCGGCTCCGGGAGCAGGAGAGAGCGGCAGCATCGGAAAGGTGAAGAAGGAAGCTGTACAACACTGGGATTGTGTGCGCAGCTTGCCAACTGATAGAAAACAGTACCTTACACTTTCCTGACGTTTCCAATCACATGAATATTGGATAAGAAGCTGTTTTGGACAGCTTTTCTTTCCTTTATGCCAAACACTCGGCAGACCTCCGTGCAACGTCCAGAACACGATGGGAGATGTTTTCTGTGCTCCCGCAGGTTTTCCTTGCCAGACAGAGTGGAAAAGCTTTCTGCTAGGATGTAGACCACAAAAGACGCTAAAGACGAAGGTACGATGCTCTCCGGAGCTTAGAGCCGCTGCCGGGCTTCTTTCGGCAGAAGCGGCGCTAAGAGAGCACTGTGAGCGGTACAATCGTCTTTGCGCGAAGAAGCCGCTTCTTCGGCTCCGGGAGCCGGAGAGAGCGGCAGCATCGGAAAGGTGAAGAAGGAAGCTGTACAACACTGGGATTGTGTGCGCAGCTTGCCAACTGATAGAAAACAGTACCTTACACTTTCCTGACGTTTCCAATCACATGAATATTGGATAAGAAGCTGTTTTGGACAGCTTTTCTTTTCTTTATGCCAAACACTCGGCAGACCTCCGTGCAACGTCCAGAACACGATGGGAGATGTTTTCTGTGCTCCCGCAGGTTTTCCTTGCCAGACAGAGTGGAAAAGCTTTCTGCTAGGATGTAGACCACAAAAGACGCTAAAGACGAAGGTACGATGCTCTCCGGAGCTAAGCGCCGCTGCCGGGCTTCTTTCGGCAGAAGCGGCGCTAAGAGAGCACTGTGAGCGGTACAATCGTCTTTGCGCGAAGAAGCCGCTTCTTCGGCTCCGGGAGCCGGAGAGAGCGGCAGCATCGGAAAGGTGAAGAAGGAAGTTGTACAACACTGGGATTGTGTGCGCAGCTTGCCAACTGATAGAAAACAGTACCTTACACTTTCCTGACGTTTCCAATCACATGAATATTGGATAAGAAGCTGTTTTGGACAGCTTTTCTTTCCTTTATGCCAAACACTCGGCAGACCTCCGTGCAACGTCCAGAACACGATGGGAGATGTTTTCTGTGCTCGCGCAGGTTTTCCTTGCCAGACAGAGTGGAAAAGCTTTCTGCTAGGATGTAGACCACAAAAGACGCTAAAGACGAAGGTACGATGCTCTCCGGAGCTAAGAGCCGCTGCCGGGCTTCTTTCGGCAGAAGCGGCGCTAAGAGAGCACTGTGAGCGGTACAATCGTCTTTGCGCGAAGAAGCCGCTTCTTCGGCTCCGGGAGCCGGAGAGAGCGGCAGCATCGGAAAGGTGAAGAAGGAAGCTGTACAACACTGGGATTGTGTGCGCAGCTTGCCAACTGATAGAAAACAGTACCTTACACTTTCCTGACGTTTCCAATCATATGAATTTTCGATAAGAAGCTGTTTTGGACAGCTTTTCTTTCCTTTATGCCAAACACTCGGCAGACCTCCGTGCAATGTCCAGAACACGATGGGAGATGTTTTCTGTGCTCCCGCAGGTTTTCCTTGCCAGACAGAGTGGAAAAGCTTTCTGCTAGGATGTAGACCACAAAAGACGCTAAAGACGAAGGTACGATGCTCTCCGGAGCTTAGAGCCGCTCCCAGGCTTCTTTCGGCAGAAGCGGCGTTAAGACAGCACTGTGAGCGGTACAATCGTCTTTGCGCGAAGAAGCCGCTTCTTCGGCTCCGGGAGCCGGAGAGAGCGGCAGCATCGGAAAGGTGAAGAAGGAAGCTGTACAACACTGGGATTGTGTGCGCAGCTTGCCAACTGATAGAAAACAGTACCTTACACTTTCCTGACGTTTCCAATCACATGAATATTGGATAAGAAGCTGTTTTGGACAGCTTTTCTTTCCTTTATGCCAAACACTCGGCAGACCTCCGTGCAAGGTCCAGAACACGATGGGAGATGTTTTCTGTGCTCCCGCAGGTTTTCCTTGCCAGACAGAGTGGAAAAGCTTTCTGCTAGGATGTAGACCACAAAAGACGCTAAAGACGAAGGTACGATGCTCTCCGGAGCTAAGAGCCGCTGCCGGGCTTCTTTCGGCAGAAGCGGCGCTAAGAGAGCACTGTGAGCGATACAATCGTCTTTGCGCGAAGAAGCCGCTTCTTCGGCTCCGGGAGCCGGAGAGAGCGGCAGCATCGGAAAGGTGAAGAAGGAAGCTGTACAACACTGGGATTGTGTGCGCAGCTTGCCAACTGATAGAAAACAGTACCTTACACTTTCCTGACGTTTCCAATCATATGAATATTCGTTAGGAAGCTGTTTTGGACAGCTTTTCTTTCCTTTATGCCAAACACTCGGCAGACCTCCGTGCAACGTCCAGAACACGATGGGAGATGTTTTCTGTGCTCCCGCAGGTTTTCCTTGCCAGACAGAGTGGAAAAGCTTTCTGCTAGGATGTAGACCACAAAAGACGCTAAAGACGAAGGTACGATGCTCTCCGGAGCTTAGAGCCGCTCCCAGGCTTCTTTCGGCAGAAGCGGCGTTAAGACAGCACTGTGAGCGGTACAATCGTCTTTGCGCGAAGAAGGCGCTTCTTCGGCTCCGGGAGCCGGAGAGAGCTGCAGCATCGGAAAGGTGAAGAAGGAAGCTGTACAACACTGGGATTGTGTGCGCAGCTTGCCAACTGATAGAAAACAGTAACTTACACTTTCCTGACGTTTCCAATCACATGAATATTCGTTAAGAAGCTGTTTTGGACAGCTTTTCTTTCCTTTATGCCAAACACTCGGCAGACCTCCGTGCAACGTCCAGAACACGATGGGAGATGTTTTCTGTGCTCCCGCAGGTTTTCCTTGCCAGACAGAGTGGAAAAGCTTTCTGCTAGGATGTAGACCACAAAAGACGCTAAAGACGAAGGTACGATGCTCTCCGGAGCTTAGAGCCGCTGCCGGGCTTATTTCGGCAGAAGCGGCGCTAAGAGAGCACTGTGAGCGGTACAATCGTCTTTGCGCGAAGAAGCCGCTTCTTCGGCTCCGGGAGCCGGAGAGAGCGGCAGCATCGGAAAGGTGAAGAAGGAAGCTGTACAACACTGGGATTGTGTGCGCAGCTTGCCAACTGATAGAAAACAGTACCTTACACTTTCCTGACGTTTCCAATCACATGAATATTGGATAAGAAGCTGTTTTGGACAGCTTTTCTTTCCTTTATGCCAAACACTCGGCAGACCTCCGTGCAACGTCCAGAACACGATGGGAGATGTTTTCTGTGCTCCCGCAGGTTTTCCTTGCCAGACAGAGTGGAAAAGCTTTCTGCTAGGATGTAGACCACAAAAGACGCTAAAGACGAAGGTACGATGCTCTCCGGAGCTAAGAGCCGCTGCCGGGCTTCTTTCGGCAGAAGCGGCGCTAAGAGAGCACTGTGAGCGGTACAATCGTCTTTGCGCGAAGAAGCCGCTTCTTCGGCTCCGGGAGCCGGAGAGAGCGGCAGCATCGGAAAGGTGAAGAAGGAAGCTGTACAACACTGGGATTGTGTGCGCAGCTTGCCAACTGATAGAAAACAGTACCTTACACTTTCCTGACGTTTCCAATCACATGAATATTGGATAAGAAGCTGTTTTGGACAGCTTTTCTTTCCTTTATGCCAAACACTCGGCAGACCTCCGTGCAAGGTCCAGAACACGATGGGAGATGTTTTCTGTGCTCCCGCAGGTTTTCCTTGCCAGACAGAGTGGAAAAGCTTTCTGCTAGGATGTAGACCACAAAAGACGCTAAAGACGAAGGTACGATGCTCTCCGGAGCTAAGAGCCGCTGCCGGGCTTCTTTCGGCAGAAGCGGCGCTAAGAGAGCACTGTGAGCGATACAATCGTCTTTGCGCGAAGAAGCCGCTTCTTCGGCTCCGGGAGCCGGAGAGAGCGGCAGCATCGGAAAGGTGAAGAAGGAAGCTGTACAACACTGGGATTGTGTGCGCAGCTTGCCAACTGATAGAAAACAGTACCTTACACTTTCCTGACGTTTCCAATCATATGAATATTCGTTAGGAAGCTGTTTTGGACAGCTTTTCTTTCCTTTATGCCAAACACTCGGCAGACCTCCGTGCAACGTCCAGAACACGATGGGAGATGTTTTCTGTGCTCCCGCAGGTTTTCCTTGCCAGACAGAGTGGAAAAGCTTTCTGCTAGGATGTAGACCACAAAAGACGCTAAAGACGAAGGTACGATGCTCTCCGGAGCTTAGAGCCGCTCCCAGGCTTCTTTCGGCAGAAGCGGCGTTAAGACAGCACTGTGAGCGGTACAATCGTCTTTGCGCGAAGAAGGCGCTTCTTCGGCTCCGGGAGCCGGAGAGAGCTGCAGCATCGGAAAGGTGAAGAAGGAAGCTGTACAACACTGGGATTGTGTGCGCAGCTTGCCAACTGATAGAAAACAGTAACTTACACTTTCCTGACGTTTCCAATCACATGAATATTCGTTAAGAAGCTGTTTTGGACAGCTTTTCTTTCCTTTATGCCAAACACTCGGCAGACCTCCGTGCAACGTCCAGAACACGATGGGAGATGTTTTCTGTGCTCCCGCAGGTTTTCCTTGCCAGACAGAGTGGAAAAGCTTTCTGCTAGGATTTAGACCACAAAAGACGCTAAAGACGAAGGTACGATGCTCTCCAAAGCTTAGAGCCGCTGCCGGGCTTCTTTCGGCAGAAGCGGCGCTAAGAGAGCACTGTGAGCGGTACAATCGTCTTTGCGCGAAGAAGCCGCTTCTTCGGCTCCGGGAGCCGGAGAGAGCGGCAGCATCGGAAAGGTGAAGAAGGAAGCTGTACAACACTGGGATTGTGTGCGCAGCTTGCCAACTGATAGAAAACAGTACCTTACACTTTCCTGACGTTTCCAATCACATGAATATTCGTTAAGAAGCTGTTTTATACGGGTTTTCTTTTCTTTATGCCAAACACTCGGCAGACCTCCGTGCAACGTCCAGAACATGATGGGAGATGTTTTCTGTGCTCCCGCAGGTTTTCCTTGCCAGACAGAGTGGAAAAGCTTTCTGCTAGGATGTAGACCACAAAAGACGCTAAAGACGAAGGTACGATGCTCTCCGGAGCTAAGAGCCGCTGCCGGGCTTCTTTCGGCAGAAGCGGCGCTAAGAGAGCACTGTGAGCGGTACAATCGTCTTTGCGCGAAGAAGCCGCTTCTTCGGCTCCGGGAGCCGGAGAGAGCGGCAGCATCGGAAAGGTGAAGAAGGAAGCTGTACAACACTGGGATTGTGTGCGCAGCTTGCCAACTGATAGAAAACAGTACCTTACACTTTCCTGACGTTTCCAATCACATGAATATTGGATAAGAAGCTGTTTTGGACAGCTTTTCTTTCCTTTATGCCAAACACTCGGCAGACCTCCGTGCAAGGTCCAGAACACGATGGGAGATGTTTTCTGTGCTCCCGCAGGTTTTCCTTGCCAGACAGAGTGGAAAAGCTTTCTGCTAGGATGTAGACCACAAAAGACGCTAAAGACGAAGGTACGATGCTCTCCGGAGCTAAGAGCCGCTGCCGGGCTTCTTTCGGCAGAAGCGGCGCTAAGAGAGCACTGTGAGCGATACAATCGTCTTTGCGCGAAGAAGCCGCTTCTTCGGCTCCGGGAGCCGGAGAGAGCGGCAGCATCGGAAAGGTGAAGAAGGAAGCTGTACAACACTGGGATTGTGTGCGCAGCTTGCCAACTGATAGAAAACAGTACCTTACACTTTCCTGACGTTTCCAATCATATGAATATTCGTTAGGAAGCTGTTTTGGACAGCTTTTCTTTCCTTTATGCCAAACACTCGGCAGACCTCCGTGCAACGTCCAGAACACGATGGGAGATGTTTTCTGTGCTCCCGCAGGTTTTCCTTGCCAGACAGAGTGGAAAAGCTTTCTGCTAGGATGTAGACCACAAAAGACGCTAAAGACGAAGGTACGATGCTCTCCGGAGCTTAGAGCCGCTCCCAGGCTTCTTTCGGCAGAAGCGGCGTTAAGACAGCACTGTGAGCGGTACAATCGTCTTTGCGCGAAGAAGGCGCTTCTTCGGCTCCGGGAGCCGGAGAGAGCTGCAGCATCGGAAAGGTGAAGAAGGAAGCTGTACAACACTGGGATTGTGTGCGCAGCTTGCCAACTGATAGAAAACAGTAACTTACACTTTCCTGACGTTTCCAATCACATGAATATTCGTTAAGAAGCTGTTTTGGACAGCTTTTCTTTCCTTTATGCCAAACACTCGGCAGACCTCCGTGCAACGTCCAGAACACGATGGGAGATGTTTTCTGTGCTCCCGCAGGTTTTCCTTGCCAGACAGAGTGGAAAAGCTTTCTGCTAGGATGTAGACCACAAAAGACGCTAAAGACGAAGGTACGATGCTCTCCGGAGCTTAGAGCCGCTGCCGGGCTTATTTCGGCAGAAGCGGCGCTAAGAGAGCACTGTGAGCGGTACAATCGTCTTTGCGCGAAGAAGCCGCTTCTTCGGCTCCGGGAGCCGGAGAGAGCGGCAGCATCGGAAAGGTGAAGAAGGAAGCTGTACAACACTGGGATTGTGTGCGCAGCTTGCCAACTGATAGAAAACAGTACCTTACACTTTCCTGACGTTTCCAATCACATGAATATTGGATAAGAAGCTGTTTTGGACAGCTTTTCTTTCCTTTATGCCAAACACTCGGCAGACCTCCGTGCAACGTCCAGAACACGATGGGAGATGTTTTCTGTGCTCCCGCAGGTTTTCCTTGCCACACAGAGTGGAAAAGCTTTCTGCTAGGATGTAGACCACAAAAGACGCTAAAGACGAAGGTACGATGCTCTCCGGAGCTAAGAGCCGCTGCCGGGCTTCTTTCGGCAGAAGCGGCGCTAAGAGAGCACTGTGAGCGGTACAATCGTCTTTGCGCGAAGAAGCCGCTTCTTCGGCTCCGGGAGCCGGAGAGAGCGGCAGCATCGGAAAGGTGAAGAAGGAAGCTGTACAACACTGGGATTGTGTGCGCAGCTTGCCAACTGATAGAAAACAGTACCTTACACTTTCCTGACGTTTCCAATCACATGAATATTGGATAAGAAGCTGTTTTGGACAGCTTTTCTTTCCTTTATGCCAAACACTCGGCAGACCTCCGTGCAAGGTCCAGAACACGATGGGAGATGTTTTCTGTGCTCCCGCAGGTTTTCCTTGCCAGACAGAGTGGAAAAGCTTTCTGCTAGGATGTAGACCACAAAAGACGCTAAAGACGAAGGTACGATGCTCTCCGGAGCTAAGAGCCGCTGCCGGGCTTCTTTCGGCAGAAGCGGCGTAAGAGAGCACTGTGAGCGATACAATCGTCTTTGCGCGAAGAAGCCGCTTCTTCGGCTCCGGGAGCCGGAGAGAGCGGCAGCATCGGAAAGGTGAAGAAGGAAGCTGTACAACACTGGGATTGTGTGCGCAGCTTGCCAACTGATAGAAAACAGTACCTTACACTTTCCTGACGTTTCCAATCATATGAATATTCGTTAGGAAGCTGTTTTGGACAGCTTTTCTTTCCTTTATGCCAAACACTCGGCAGACCTCCGTGCAACGTCCAGAACACGATGGGAGATGTTTTCTGTGCTCCCGCAGGTTTTCCTTGCCAGACAGAGTGGAAAAGCTTTCTGCTAGGATGTAGACCACAAAAGACGCTAAAGACGAAGGTACGATGCTCTCCGGAGCTTAGAGCCGCTCCCAGGCTTCTTTCGGCAGAAGCGGCGTTAAGACAGCACTGTGAGCGGTACAATCGTCTTTGCGCGAAGAAGGCGCTTCTTCGGCTCCGGGAGCCGGAGAGAGCTGCAGCATCGGAAAGGTGAAGAAGGAAGCTGTACAACACTGGGATTGTGTGCGCAGCTTGCCAACTGATAGAAAACAGTAACTTACACTTTCCTGACGTTTCCAATCACATGAATATTCGTTAAGAAGCTGTTTTGGACAGCTTTTCTTTCCTTTATGCCAAACACTCGGCAGACCTCCGTGCAACGTCCAGAACACGATGGGAGATGTTTTCTGTGCTCCCGCAGGTTTTCCTTGCCAGACAGAGTGGAAAAGCTTTCTGCTAGGATTTAGACCACAAAAGACGCTAAAGACGAAGGTACGATGCTCTCCAAAGCTTAGAGCCGCTGCCGTGCTTCTTTCGGCAGAAGCGGCGCTAAGAGAGCACTGTGAGCGGTACAATCGTCTTTGCGCGAAGAAGGCGCTTCTTCGGCTCCGGGAGCCGGAGAGAGCGGCAGCATCGCAAAGGTGAAGAAGGAAGCTGTACAACACTGGGATTGTGTGCGCAGCTTGCCAACTGATAGAAAACAGTACCTTACACTTTCCTGACGTTTCCAATCATATGAATTTTCGATAAGAAGCTGTTTTGGACAGCTTTTCTTTCCTTTATGCCAAACACTCGGCAGACCTCCGTGCAACGTCCAGAACACGATGGGAGATGTTTTCTGTGCTCCCGCAGGTTTTCCTTGCCAGACAGAGTGGAAAAGCTTTCTGCTAGGATGTAGACCACAAAAGATGCTAAAGACGAAGGTACGATGCTCTCCGGAGCTTAGAGCCGCTCCCGGGCTTCTTTCGGCAGAAGCGGCGCTAAGAGAGCACTGTGAGCGGTACAATCGTCTTTGCGCGAAGAAGCCGCTTCTTCGGCTCCGGGAGCCGGAGAGAGCGGCAGCATCGGAAAGGTGAAGAAGGAAGCTGTACAACACTGGGATTGTGTGCGCAGCTTGCCAACTGATAGAAAACAGTACCTTACACTTTCCTGACGTTTCCAATCACATGAATATTCGTTAAGAAGCTGTTTTATACGGGTTTTCTTTTCTTTATGCCAAACACTCGGCAGACCTCCGTGCAACGTCCAGAACATGATGGGAGATGTTTTCTGTGCTCCCGCAGGTTTTCCTTGCCAGACAGAGTGGAAAAGCTTTCTGCTAGGATGTAGACCACAAAAGACGCTAAAGACGAAGGTACGATGCTCTCCGGAGCTAAGAGCCGCTGCCGGGCTTCTTTCGGCAGAAGCGGCGCTAAGAGAGCACTGTGAGCGGTACAATCGTCTTTGCGCGAAGAAGCCGCTTCTTCGGCTCCGGGAGCCGGAGAGAGCGGCAGCATCGGAAAGGTGAAGAAGGAAGCTGTACAACACTGGGATTGTGTGCGCAGCTTGCCAACTGATAGAAAACAGTACCTTACACTTTCCTGACGTTTCCAATCACATGAATATTGGATAAGAACCTGTTTTGGACAGCTTTTCTTTCCTTTATGCCAAACACTCGGCAGACCTCCGTGCAAGGTCCAGAACACGATGGGAGATGTTTTCTGTGCTCCCGCAGGTTTTCCTTGCCAGACAGAGTGGAAAAGCTTTCTGCTAGGATGTAGACCACAAAAGACGCTAAAGACGAAGGTACGATGCTCTCCGGAGCTAAGAGCCGCTGCCGGGCTTCTTTCGGCAGAAGCGGCGCTAAGAGAGCACTGTGAGCGATACAATCGTCTTTGCGCGAAGAAGCCGCTTCTTCGGCTCCGGGAGCCGGAGAGAGCGGCAGCATCGGAAAGGTGAAGAAGGAAGCTGTACAACACTGGGATTGTGTGCGCAGCTTGCCAACTGATAGAAAACAGTACCTTACACTTTCCTGACGTTTCCAATCATATGAATATTCGTTAGGAAGCTGTTTTGGACAGCTTTTCTTTCCTTTATGCCAAACACTCGGCAGACCTCCGTGCAACGTCCAGAACACGATGGGAGATGTTTTCTGTGCTCCCGCAGGTTTTCCTTGCCAGACAGAGTGGAAAAGCTTTCTGCTAGGATGTAGACCACAAAAGACGCTAAAGACGAAGGTACGATGCTCTCCGGAGCTTAGAGCCGCTCCCAGGCTTCTTTCGGCAGAAGCGGCGTTAAGACAGCACTGTGAGCGGTACAATCGTCTTTGCGCGAAGAAGGCGCTTCTTCGGCTCCGGGAGCCGGAGAGAGCGGCAGCATCGGAAAGGTGAAGAAGGAAGCTGTACAACACTGGGATTGTGTGCGCAGCTTGCCAACTGATAGAAAACAGTACCTTACACTTTCCTGACGTTTCCAATCACATGAATATTGGATAAGAAGCTGTTTTGGACAGCTTTTCTTTCCTTTATGCCAAACACTCGGCAGACCTCCGTGCAACGTCCAGAACACGATGGGAGATGTTTTCTGTGCTCCCGCAGGTTTTCCTTGCCAGACAGAGTGGAAAAGCTTTCTGCTAGGATGTAGACCACAAAAGACGCTAAAGACGAAGGTACGATGCTCTCCGGAGCTTAGAGCCGCTGCCGGGCTTCTTTCGGCAGAAGCGGCGCTAAGAGAGCACTGTGAGCGGTACAATCGTCTTTGCGCGAAGAAGCCGCTTCTTCGGCTCCGGGAGCCGGAGAGAGCGGCAGCATCGGAAAGGTGAAGAAGGAAGCTGTACAACACTGGGATTGTGTGCGCAGCTTGCCAACTGATAGAAAACAGTACCTTACACTTTCCTGACGTTTCCAATCACATGAATATTGGATAAGAAGCTGTTTTGGACAGCTTTTCTTTTCTTTATGCCAAACACTCGGCAGACCTCCGTGCAACGTCCAGAACACGATGGGAGATGTTTTCTGTGCTCGCGCAGGTTTTCCTTGCCAGACAGAGTGGAAAAGCTTTCTGCTAGGATGTAGACCACAAAAGACGCTAAAGACGAAGGTACGATGCTCTCCGGAGCTAAGAGCCGCTGCCGGGCTTCTTTCGGCAGAAGCGGCGCTAAGAGAGCACTGTGAGCGGTACAATCGTCTTTGCGCGAAGAAGCCGCTTCTTCGGCTCCGGGAGCCGGAGAGAGCGGCAGCATCGGAAAGGTGAAGAAGGAAGCTGTACAACACTGGGATTGTGTGCGCAGCTTGCCAACTGATAGAAAACAGTACCTTACACTTTCCTGACGTTTCCAATCACATGAATATTCGTTAAGAAGCTGTTTTATACGGGTTTTCTTTTCTTTATGCCAAACACTCGGCAGACCTCCGTGCAACGTCCAGAACACGATGGGAGATGTTTTCTGTGCTCCCGCAGGTTTTCCTTGCCAGACAGAGTGGAAAAGCTTTCTGCTAGGATGTAGACCACAAAAGACGCTAAAGACGAAGGTACGATGCTCTCCGGAGCTAAGAGCCGCTGCCGGGCTTCTTTCGGCAGAAGCGGCGCTAAGAGAGCACTGTGAGCGGTACAATCGTCTTTGCGCGAAGAAACCGCTTCTTCGGCTCCGGGAGCCGGAGAGAGCGGCAGCATCGGAAAGGTGAAGAAGGAAGCTGTACAACACTGGGATTGTGTGCGCAGCTTGCCAACTGATAGAAAACAGTACCTTACACTTTCCTGACGTTTCCAATCACATGAATATTGGATAAGAAGCTGTTTTGGACAGCTTTTCTTTCCTTTATGCCAAACACTCGGCAGACCTCCGTGCAATGTCCAGAACACGATGGGAGATGTTTTCTGTGCTCCCGCAGGTTTTCCTTGCCAGACAGAGTGGAAAAGCTTTCTGCTAGGATGTAGACCACAAAAGACGCTAAAGACGAAGGTACGATGCTCTCCGGAGCTTAGAGCCGCTCCCAGGCTTCTTTCGGCAGAAGCGGCGTTAAGACAGCACTGTGAGCGGTACAATCGTCTTTGCGCGAAGAAGGCGCTTCTTCGGCTCCGGGAGCCGGAGAGAGCTGCAGCATCGGAAAGGTGAAGAAGGAAGCTGTACAACACTGGGATTGTGTGCGCAGCTTGCCAACTGATAGAAAACAGTAACTTACACTTTCCTGACGTTTCCAATCACATGAATATTCGTTAAGAAGCTGTTTTGGACAGCTTTTCTTTCCTTTATGCCAAACACTCGGCAGACCTCCGTGCAACGTCCAGAACACGATGGGAGATGTTTTCTGTGCTCCCGCAGGTTTTCCTTGCCAGACAGAGTGGAAAAGCTTTCTGCTAGGATTTAGACCACAAAAGACGCTAAAGACGAAGGTACGATGCTCTCCAAAGCTTAGAGCCGCTGCCGGGCTTCTTTCGGCAGAAGCGGCGCTAAGAGAGCACTGTGAGCGGTACAATCGTCTTTGCGCGAAGAAGGCGCTTCTTCGGCTCCGGGAGCCGGAGAGAGCGGCAGCATCGCAAAGGTGAAGAAGGAAGCTGTACAACACTGGGATTGTGTGCGCAGCTTGCCAACTGATAGAAAACAGTACCTTACACTTTCCTGACGTTTCCAATCATATGAATTTTCGATAAGAAGCTGTTTTGGACAGCTTTTCTTTCCTTTATGCCAAACACTCGGCAGACCTCCGTGCAACGTCCAGAACACGATGGGAGATGTTTTCTCTGCTCCCGCAGGTTTTCCTTGCCAGACAGAGTGGAAAAGCTTTCTGCTAGGATGTAGACCACAAAAGATGCTAAAGACGAAGGTACGATGCTCTCCGGAGCTTAGAGCCGCTCCCGGGCTTCTTTCGGCAGAAGCGGCGCTAAGAGAGCACTGTGAGCGGTACAATCGTCTTTGCGCGAAGAAGCCGCTTCTTCGGCTCCGGGAGCCGGAGAGAGCGGCAGCATCGGAAAGGTGAAGAAGGAAGCTGTACAACACTGGGATTGTGTGCGCAGCTTGCCAACTGATAGAAAACAGTACCTTACACTTTCCTGACGTTTCCAATCACATGAATATTCGTTAAGAAGCTGTTTTATACGGGTTTTCTTTTCTTTATGCCAAACACTCGGCAGACCTCCGTGCAACGTCCAGAACATGATGGGAGATGTTTTCTGTGCTCCCGCAGGTTTTCCTTGCCAGACAGAGTGGAAAAGCTTTCTGCTAGGATGTAGACCACAAAAGACGCTAAAGACGAAGGTACGATGCTCTCCGGAGCTAAGAGCCGCTGCCGGGCTTCTTTCGGCAGAAGCGGCGCTAAGAGAGCACTGTGAGCGGTACAATCGTCTTTGCGCGAAGAAGCCGCTTCTTCGGCTCCGGGAGCCGGAGAGAGCGGCAGCATCGGAAAGGTGAAGAAGGAAGCTGTACAACACTGGGATTGTGTGCGCAGCTTGCCAACTGATAGAAAACAGTACCTTACACTTTCCTGACGTTTCCAATCACATGAATATTGGATAAGAAGCTGTTTTGGACAGCTTTTCTTTCCTTTATGCCAAACACTCGGCAGACCTCCGTGCAACGTCCAGAACACGATGGGAGATGTTTTCTGTGCTCCCGCAGGTTTTCCTTGCCAGACAGAGTGGAAAAGCTTTCTGCTAGGATGTAGACCACAAAAGACGCTAAAGACGAAGGTACGATGCTCTCCGGAGCTTAGAGCCGCTCCCAGGCTTCTTTCGGCAGAAGCGGCGCTAAGAGAGCACTGTGAGCGGTACAATCGTCTTTGCGCGAAGAAGCCGCTTCTTCGGCTCCGGGAGCCGGAGAGAGCGGCAGCATCGGAAAGGTGAAGAAGGAAGCTGTACAACACTGGGATTGTGTGCGCAGCTTGCCAACTGATAGAAAACAGTACCTTACACTTTCCTGACGTTTCCAATCACATGAATATTGGATAAGAACCTGTTTTGGACAGCTTTTCTTTCCTTTATGCCAAACACTCGGCAGACCTCCGTGCAACGTCCAGAACACGATGGGAGATGTTTTCTGTGCTCCCGCAGGTTTTCCTTGCCAGACAGAGTGGAAAAGCTTTCTGCTAGGATGTAGACCACAAAAGACGCTAAAGACGAAGGTACGATGCTCTCCGGAGCTTAGAGCCGCTGCCGGGCTTCTTTCGGCAAAAGCGGCGCTAAGAGAGCACTGTGAGCGGTACAATCGTCTTTGCGCGAAGAAGGCGCTTCTTCGGCTCCGGGAGCCGGAGAGAGCGGCAGCATCGGAAAGGTGAAGAAGGAAGCTGTACAACACTGGGATTGTGTGCGCAGCTTGCCAACTGATAGAAAACAGTACCTTACACTTTCCTGACGTTTCCAATCACATGAATATTGGATAAGAAGCTGTTTTGGACAGCTTTTCTTTCCTTTATGCCAAACACTCGGCAGACCTCCGTGCAACGTCCAGAACACGATGGGAGATGTTTTCTGTGCTCCCGCAGGTTTTCCTTGCCAGACAGAGTGGAAAAGCTTTCTGCTAGGATGTAGACCACAAAAGACGCTAAAGACGAAGGTACGATGCTCTCCGGAGCTTAGAGCCGCTGCCGGGCTTCTTTCGGCAGAAGCGGCGCTAAGAGAGCACTGTGAGCGGTACAATCGTCTTTGCGCGAAGAAGCCGCTTCTTCGGCTCCGGGAGCCGGAGAGAGCGGCAGCATCGGAAAGGTGAAGAAGGAAGCTGTACAACACTGGGATTGTGTGCGCAGCTTGCCAACTGATAGAAAACAGTACCTTACACTTTCCTGACGTTTCCAATCACATGAATATTGGATAAGAAGCTGTTTTGGACAGCTTTTCTTTTCTTTATGCCAAACACTCGGCAGACCTCCGTGCAACGTCCAGAACACGATGGGAGATGTTTTCTGTGCTCGCGCAGGTTTTCCTTGCCAGACAGAGTGGAAAAGCTTTCTGCTAGGATGTAGACCACAAAAGACGCTAAAGACGAAGGTACGATGCTCTCCGGAGCTAAGAGCCGCTGCCGGGCTTCTTTCGGCAGAAGCGGCGCTAAGAGAGCACTGTGAGCGGTACAATCGTCTTTGCGCGAAGAAGCCGCTTCTTCGGCTCCGGGAGCCGGAGAGAGCGGCAGCATCGGAAAGGTGAAGAAGGAAGCTGTACAACACTGGGATTGTGTGCGCAGCTTGCCAACTGATAGAAAACAGTACCTTACACTTTCCTGACGTTTCCAATCACATGAATATTGGATAAGAAGCTGTTTTGGACAGCTTTTCTTTCCTTTATGCCAAACACTC
This sequence comes from Ammospiza caudacuta, assembly GCF_027887145.1. Lineage (NCBI taxonomy): Eukaryota > Metazoa > Chordata > Aves > Passeriformes > Passerellidae > Ammospiza > Ammospiza caudacuta. The sequence goes on along the minus strand of NC_080593.1, from coordinate 59,082,057 downwards.
GGCAGACCTCCGTGCAAGGTCCAGAACACGATGGGAGATGTTTTCTGTGCTCCCGCAGGTTTTCCTTGCCAGACAGAGTGGAAAAGCTTTCTGCTAGGATGTAGACCACAAAAGACGCTAAAGACGAAGGTACGATGCTCTCCGGAGCTAAGAGCCGCTGCCGGGCTTCTTTCGGCAGAAGCGGCGCTAAGAGAGCACTGTGAGCGATACAATCGTCTTTGCGCGAAGAAGCCGCTTCTTCGGCTCCGGGAGCCGGAGAGAGCGGCAGCATCGGAAAGGTGAAGAAGGAAGCTGTACAACACTGGGATTGTGTGCGCAGCTTGCCAACTGATAGAAAACAGTACCTTACACTTTCCTGACGTTTCCAATCATATGAATATTCGTTAGGAAGCTGTTTTGGACAGCTTTTCTTTCCTTTATGCCAAACACTCGGCAGACCTCCGTGCAACGTCCAGAACACGATGGGAGATGTTTTCTGTGCTCCCGCAGGTTTTCCTTGCCAGACAGAGTGGAAAAGCTTTCTGCTAGGATGTAGACCACAAAAGACGCTAAAGACGAAGGTACGATGCTCTCCGGAGCTTAGAGCCGCTCCCAGGCTTCTTTCGGCAGAAGCGGCGTTAAGACAGCACTGTGAGCGGTACAATCGTCTTTGCGCGAAGAAGGCGCTTCTTCGGCTCCGGGAGCCGGAGAGAGCTGCAGCATCGGAAAGGTGAAGAAGGAAGCTGTACAACACTGGGATTGTGTGCGCAGCTTGCCAACTGATAGAAAACAGTAACTTACACTTTCCTGACGTTTCCAATCACATGAATATTCGTTAAGAAGCTGTTTTGGACAGCTTTTCTTTCCTTTATGCCAAACACTCGGCAGACCTCCGTGCAACGTCCAGAACACGATGGGAGATGTTTTCTGTGCTCCCGCAGGTTTTCCTTGCCAGACAGAGTGGAAAAGCTTTCTGCTAGGATTTAGACCACAAAAGACGCTAAAGACGAAGGTACGATGCTCTCCAAAGCTTAGAGCCGCTGCCGGGCTTCTTTCGGCAGAAGCGGCGCTAAGAGAGCACTGTGAGCGGTACAATCGTCTTTGCGCGAAGAAGGCGCTTCTTCGGCTCCGGGAGCCGGAGAGAGCGGCAGCATCGCAAAGGTGAAGAAGGAAGCTGTACAACACTGGGATTGTGTGCGCAGCTTGCCAACTGATAGAAAACAGTACCTTACACTTTCCTGACGTTTCCAATCATATGAATTTTCGATAAGAAGCTGTTTTGGACAGCTTTTCTTTCCTTTATGCCAAACACTCGGCAGACCTCCGTGCAACGTCCAGAACACGATGGGAGATGTTTTCTCTGCTCCCGCAGGTTTTCCTTGCCAGACAGAGTGGAAAAGCTTTCTGCTAGGATGTAGACCACAAAAGATGCTAAAGACGAAGGTACGATGCTCTCCGGAGCTTAGAGCCGCTCCCGGGCTTCTTTCGGCAGAAGCGGCGCTAAGAGAGCACTGTGAGCGGTACAATCGTCTTTGCGCGAAGAAGCCGCTTCTTCGGCTCCGGGAGCCGGAGAGAGCGGCAGCATCGGAAAGGTGAAGAAGGAAGCTGTACAACACTGGGATTGTGTGCGCAGCTTGCCAACTGATAGAAAACAGTACCTTACACTTTCCTGACGTTTCCAATCACATGAATATTCGTTAAGAAGCTGTTTTATACGGGTTTTCTTTTCTTTATGCCAAACACTCGGCAGACCTCCGTGCAACGTCCAGAACATGATGGGAGATGTTTTCTGTGCTCCCGCAGGTTTTCCTTGCCAGACAGAGTGGAAAAGCTTTCTGCTAGGATGTAGACCACAAAAGACGCTAAAGACGAAGGTACGATGCTCTCCGGAGCTAAGAGCCGCTGCCGGGCTTCTTTCGGCAGAAGCGGCGCTAAGAGAGCACTGTGAGCGGTACAATCGTCTTTGCGCGAAGAAGCCGCTTCTTCGGCTCCGGGAGCCGGAGAGAGCGGCAGCATCGGAAAGGTGAAGAAGGAAGCTGTACAACACTGGGATTGTGTGCGCAGCTTGCCAACTGATAGAAAACAGTACCTTACACTTTCCTGACGTTTCCAATCACATGAATATTGGATAAGAAGCTGTTTTGGACAGCTTTTCTTTCCTTTATGCCAAACACTCGGCAGACCTCCGTGCAAGGTCCAGAACACGATGGGAGATGTTTTCTGTGCTCCCGCAGGTTTTCCTTGCCAGACAGAGTGGAAAAGCTTTCTGCTAGGATGTAGACCACAAAAGACGCTAAAGACGAAGGTACGATGCTCTCCGGAGCTAAGAGCCGCTGCCGGGCTTCTTTCGGCAGAAGCGGCGCTAAGAGAGCACTGTGAGCGATACAATCGTCTTTGCGCGAAGAAGCCGCTTCTTCGGCTCCGGGAGCCGGAGAGAGCGGCAGCATCGGAAAGGTGAAGAAGGAAGCTGTACAACACTGGGATTGTGTGCGCAGCTTGCCAACTGATAGAAAACAGTACCTTACACTTTCCTGACGTTTCCAATCATATGAATATTCGTTAGGAAGCTGTTTTGGACAGCTTTTCTTTCCTTTATGCCAAACACTCGGCAGACCTCCGTGCAACGTCCAGAACACGATGGGAGATGTTTTCTGTGCTCCCGCAGGTTTTCCTTGCCAGACAGAGTGGAAAAGCTTTCTGCTAGGATGTAGACCACAAAAGACGCTAAAGACGAAGGTACGATGCTCTCCGGAGCTTAGAGCCGCTCCCAGGCTTCTTTCGGCAGAAGCGGCGTTAAGACAGCACTGTGAGCGGTACAATCGTCTTTGCGCGAAGAAGGCGCTTCTTCGGCTCCGGGAGCCGGAGAGAGCTGCAGCATCGGAAAGGTGAAGAAGGAAGCTGTACAACACTGGGATTGTGTGCGCAGCTTGCCAACTGATAGAAAACAGTAACTTACACTTTCCTGACGTTTCCAATCACATGAATATTCGTTAAGAAGCTGTTTTGGACAGCTTTTCTTTCCTTTATGCCAAACACTCGGCAGACCTCCGTGCAACGTCCAGAACACGATGGGAGATGTTTTCTGTGCTCCCGCAGGTTTTCCTTGCCAGACAGAGTGGAAAAGCTTTCTGCTAGGATGTAGACCACAAAAGACGCTAAAGACGAAGGTACGATGCTCTCCGGAGCTTAGAGCCGCTGCCGGGCTTCTTTCGGCAGAAGCGGCGCTAAGAGAGCACTGTGAGCGGTACAATCGTCTTTGCGCGAAGAAGCCGCTTCTTCGGCTCCGGGAGCCGGAGAGAGCGGCAGCATCGGAAAGGTGAAGAAGGAAGCTGTACAACACTGGGATTGTGTGCGCAGCTTGCCAACTGATAGAAAACAGTACCTTACACTTTCCTGACGTTTCCAATCACATGAATATTGGATAAGAAGCTGTTTTGGACAGCTTTTCTTTCCTTTATGCCAAACACTCGGCAGACCTCCGTGCAACGTCCAGAACACGATGGGAGATGTTTTCTGTGCTCCCGCAGGTTTTCCTTGCCAGACAGAGTGGAAAAGCTTTCTGCTAGGATGTAGACCACAAAAGACGCTAAAGACGAAGGTACGATGCTCTCCGGAGCTAAGAGCCGCTGCCGGGCTTCTTTCGGCAGAAGCGGCGCTAAGAGAGCACTGTGAGCGGTACAATCGTCTTTGCGCGAAGAAGCCGCTTCTTCGGCTCCGGGAGCCGGAGAGAGCGGCAGCATCGGAAAGGTGAAGAAGGAAGCTGTACAACACTGGGATTGTGTGCGCAGCTTGCCAACTGATAGAAAACAGTACCTTACACTTTCCTGACGTTTCCAATCACATGAATATTGGATAAGAAGCTGTTTTGGACAGCTTTTCTTTCCTTTATGCCAAACACTCGGCAGACCTCCGTGCAACGTCCAGAACACGATGGGAGATGTTTTCTGTGCTCCCGCAGGTTTTCCTTGCCAGACAGAGTGGAAAAGCTTTCTGCTAGGATGTAGACCACAAAAGACGCTAAAGACGAAGGTACGATGCTCTCCGGAGCTTAGAGCCGCTCCCAGGCTTCTTTCGGCAGAAGCGGCGTTAAGACAGCACTGTGAGCGGTACAATCGTCTTTGCGCGAAGAAGGCGCTTCTTCGGCTCCGGGAGCCGGAGAGAGCTGCAGCATCGGAAAGGTGAAGAAGGAAGCTGTACAACACTGGGATTGTGTGCGCAGCTTGCCAACTGATAGAAAACAGTAACTTACACTTTCCTGACGTTTCCAATCACATGAATATTCGTTAAGAAGCTGTTTTGGACAGCTTTTCTTTCCTTTATGCCAAACACTCGGCAGACCTCCGTGCAACGTCCAGAACACGATGGGAGATGTTTTCTGTGCTCCCGCAGGTTTTCCTTGCCAGACAGAGTGGAAAAGCTTTCTGCTAGGATGTAGACCACAAAAGACGCTAAAGACGAAGGTACGATGCTCTCCGGAGCTTAGAGCCGCTGCCGGGCTTATTTCGGCAGAAGCGGCGCTAAGAGAGCACTGTGAGCGGTACAATCGTCTTTGCGCGAAGAAGCCGCTTCTTCGGCTCCGGGAGCCGGAGAGAGCGGCAGCATCGGAAAGGTGAAGAAGGAAGCTGTACAACACTGGGATTGTGTGCGCAGCTTGCCAACTGATAGAAAACAGTACCTTACACTTTCCTGACGTTTCCAATCACATGAATATTGGATAAGAACCTGTTTTGGACAGCTTTTCTTTCCTTTATGCCAAACACTCGGCAGACCTCCGTGCAACGTCCAGAACACGATGGGAGATGTTTTCTGTGCTCCCGCAGGTTTTCCTTGCCAGACAGAGTGGAAAAGCTTTCTGCTAGGATGTAGACCACAAAAGACGCTAAAGACGAAGGTACGATGCTCTCCGGAGCTTAGAGCCGCTGCCGGGCTTCTTTCGGCAAAAGCGGCGCTAAGAGAGCACTGTGAGCGGTACAATCGTCTTTGCGCGAAGAAGGCGCTTCTTCGGCTCCGGGAGCCGGAGAGAGCGGCAGCATCGGAAAGGTGAAGAAGGAAGCTGTACAACACTGGGATTGTGTGCGCAGCTTGCCAACTGATAGAAAACAGTACCTTACACTTTCCTGACGTTTCCAATCACATGAATATTGGATAAGAAGCTGTTTTGGACAGCTTTTCTTTCCTTTATGCCAAACACTCGGCAGACCTCCGTGCAACGTCCAGAACACGATGGGAGATGTTTTCTGTGCTCCCGCAGGTTTTCCTTGCCAGACAGAGTGGAAAAGCTTTCTGCTAGGATGTAGACCACAAAAGACGCTAAAGACGAAGGTACGATGCTCTCCGGAGCTTAGAGCCGCTGCCGGGCTTCTTTCGGCAGAAGCGGCGCTAAGAGAGCACTGTGAGCGGTACAATCGTCTTTGCGCGAAGAAGCCGCTTCTTCGGCTCCGGGAGCCGGAGAGAGCGGCAGCATCGGAAAGGTGAAGAAGGAAGCTGTACAACACTGGGATTGTGTGCGCAGCTTGCCAACTGATAGAAAACAGTACCTTACACTTTCCTGACGTTTCCAATCACATGAATATTGGATAAGAAGCTGTTTTGGACAGCTTTTCTTTTCTTTATGCCAAACACTCGGCAGACCTCCGTGCAACGTCCAGAACACGATGGGAGATGTTTTCTGTGCTCGCGCAGGTTTTCCTTGCCAGACAGAGTGGAAAAGCTTTCTGCTAGGATGTAGACCACAAAAGACGCTAAAGACGAAGGTACGATGCTCTCCGGAGCTAAGAGCCGCTGCCGGGCTTCTTTCGGCAGAAGCGGCGCTAAGAGAGCACTGTGAGCGGTACAATCGTCTTTGCGCGAAGAAGCCGCTTCTTCGGCTCCGGGAGCCGGAGAGAGCGGCAGCATCGGAAAGGTGAAGAAGGAAGCTGTACAACACTGGGATTGTGTGCGCAGCTTGCCAACTGATAGAAAACAGTACCTTACACTTTCCTGACGTTTCCAATCACATGAATATTCGTTAAGAAGCTGTTTTATACGGGTTTTCTTTTCTTTATGCCAAACACTCGGCAGACCTCCGTGCAACGTCCAGAACACGATGGGAGATGTTTTCTGTGCTCCCGCAGGTTTTCCTTGCCAGACAGAGTGGAAAAGCTTTCTGCTAGGATGTAGACCACAAAAGACGCTAAAGACGAAGGTACGATGCTCTCCGGAGCTAAGAGCCGCTGCCGGGCTTCTTTCGGCAGAAGCGGCGCTAAGAGAGCACTGTGAGCGGTACAATCGTCTTTGCGCGAAGAAACCGCTTCTTCGGCTCCGGGAGCCGGAGAGAGCGGCAGCATCGGAAAGGTGAAGAAGGAAGCTGTACAACACTGGGATTGTGTGCGCAGCTTGCCAACTGATAGAAAACAGTACCTTACACTTTCCTGACGTTTCCAATCACATGAATATTGGATAAGAAGCTGTTTTGGACAGCTTTTCTTTCCTTTATGCCAAACACTCGGCAGACCTCCGTGCAATGTCCAGAACACGATGGGAGATGTTTTCTGTGCTCCCGCAGGTTTTCCTTGCCAGACAGAGTGGAAAAGCTTTCTGCTAGGATGTAGACCACAAAAGACGCTAAAGACGAAGGTACGATGCTCTCCGGAGCTTAGAGCCGCTCCCAGGCTTCTTTCGGCAGAAGCGGCGTTAAGACAGCACTGTGAGCGGTACAATCGTCTTTGCGCGAAGAAGCCGCTTCTTCGGCTCCGGGAGCCGGAGAGAGCGGCAGCATCGGAAAGGTGAAGAAGGAAGCTGTACAACACTGGGATTGTGTGCGCAGCTTGCCAACTGATAGAAAACAGTACCTTACACTTTCCTGACGTTTCCAATCATATGAATTTTCGATAAGAAGCTGTTTTGGACAGCTTTTCTTTCCTTTATGCCAAACACTCGGCAGACCTCCGTGCAACGTCCAGAACACGATGGGAGATGTTTTCTGTGCTCCCGCAGGTTTTCCTTGCCAGACAGAGTGGAAAAGCTTTCTGCTAGGATTTAGACCACAAAAGACGCTAAAGACGAAGGTACGATGCTCTCCAAAGCTTAGAGCCGCTGCCGGGCTTCTTTCGGCAGAAGCGGCGCTAAGAGAGCACTGTGAGCGGTACAATCGTCTTTGCGCGAAGAAGCCGCTTCTTCGGCTCCGGGAGCCGGAGAGAGCGGCAGCATCGGAAAGGTGAAGAAGGAAGCTGTACAACACTGGGATTGTGTGCGCAGCTTGCCAACTGATAGAAAACAGTACCTTACACTTTCCTGACGTTTCCAATCACATGAATATTGGATAAGAAGCTGTTTTGGACAGCTTTTCTTTCCTTTATGCCAAACACTCGGCAGACCTCCGTGCAACGTCCAGAACACGATGGGAGATGTTTTCTCTGCTCCCGCAGGTTTTCCTTGCCAGACAGAGTGGAAAAGCTTTCTGCTAGGATGTAGACCACAAAAGATGCTAAAGACGAAGGTACGATGCTCTCCGGAGCTTAGAGCCGCTGCCGGGCTTCTTTCGGCAGAAGCGGCGCTAAGAGAGCACTGTGAGCGGTACAATCGTCTTTGCGCGAAGAAGCCGCTTCTTCGGCTCCGGGAGCCGGAGAGAGCGGCAGCATCGGAAAGGTGAAGAAGGAAGCTGTACAACACTGGGATTGTGTGCGCAGCTTGCCAACTGATAGAAAACAGTACCTTACACTTTCCTGACGTTTCCAATCACATGAATATTCGTTAAGAAGCTGTTTTGGACAGCTTTTCTTTCCTTTATGCCAAACACTCGGCAGACCTCCGTGCAACGTCCAGAACATGATGGGAGATGTTTTCTGTGCTCCCGCAGGTTTTCCTTGCCAGACAGAGTGGAAAAGCTTTCTGCTAGGATGTAGACCACAAAAGACGCTAAAGACGAAGGTACGATGCTCTCCGGAGCTAAGAGCCGCTGCCGGGCTTCTTTCGGCAGAAGCGGCGCTAAGAGAGCACTGTGAGCGGTACAATCGTCTTTGCGCGAAGAAGCCGCTTCTTCGGCTCCGGGAGCCGGAGAGAGCGGCAGCATCGGAAAGGTGAAGAAGGAAGCTGTACAACACTGGGATTGTGTGCGCAGCTTGCCAACTGATAGAAAACAGTACCTTACACTTTCCTGACGTTTCCAATCACATGAATATTGGATAAGAAGCTGTTTTGGACAGCTTTTCTTTCCTTTATGCCAAACACTCGGCAGACCTCCGTGCAAGGTCCAGAACACGATGGGAGATGTTTTCTGTGCTCCCGCAGGTTTTCCTTGCCAGACAGAGTGGAAAAGCTTTCTGCTAGGATGTAGACCACAAAAGACGCTAAAGACGAAGGTACGATGCTCTCCGGAGCTAAGAGCCGCTGCCGGGCTTCTTTCGGCAGAAGCGGCGCTAAGAGAGCACTGTGAGCGATACAATCGTCTTTGCGCGAAGAAGCCGCTTCTTCGGCTCCGGGAGCCGGAGAGAGCGGCAGCATCGGAAAGGTGAAGAAGGAAGCTGTACAACACTGGGATTGTGTGCGCAGCTTGCCAACTGATAGAAAACAGTACCTTACACTTTCCTGACGTTTCCAATCATATGAAATTTCGATAAGAAGCTGTTTTGGACAGCTTTTCTTTCCTTTATGCCAAACACTCGGCAGACCTCCGTGCAACGTCCAGAACACGATGGGAGATGTTTTCTGTGCTCCCGCAGGTTTTCCTTGCCAGACAGAGTGGAAAAGCTTTCTGCTAGGATGTAGACCACAAAAGACGCTAAAGACGAAGGTACGATGCTCTCCGGAGCTTAGAGCCGCTCCCAGGCTTCTTTCGGCAGAAGCGGCGTTAAGACAGCACTGTGAGCGGTACAATCGTCTTTGCGCGAAGATGGCGCTTCTTCGGCTCCGGGAGCCGGAGAGAGCTGCAGCATCGGAAAGGTGAAGAAGGAAGCTGTACAACACTGGGATTGTGTGCGCAGCTTGCCAACTGATAGAAAACAGTAACTTACACTTTCCTGACGTTTCCAATCACATGAATATTCGTTAAGAAGCTGTTTTGGACAGCTTTTCTTTCCTTTATGCCAAACACTCGGCAGACCTCCGTGCAACGTCCAGAACACGATGGGAGATGTTTTCTGTGCTCCCGCAGGTTTTCCTTGCCAGACAGAGTGGAAAAGCTTTCTGCTAGGATGTAGACCACAAAAGACGCTAAAGACGAAGGTACGATGCTCTCCGGAGCTTAGAGCCGCTCCCAGGCTTCTTTCGGCAGAAGCGGCGCTAAGAGAGCACTGTGAGCGGTACAATCGTCTTTGCGCGAAGAAGCCGCTTCTTCGGCTCCGGGAGCCGGAGAGAGCGGCAGCATCGGAAAGGTGAAGAAGGAAGCTGTACAACACTGGGATTGTGTGCGCAGCTTGCCAACTGATAGAAAACAGTACCTTACACTTTCCTGACGTTTCCAATCACATGAATATTGGATAAGAAGCTGTTTTGGACAGCTTTTCTTTCCTTTATGCCAAACACTCGGCAGACCTCCGTGCAACGTCCAGAACACGATGGGAGATGTTTTCTGTGCTCCCGCAGGTTTTCCTTGCCAGACAGAGTGGAAAAGCTTTCTGCTAGGATGTAGACCACAAAAGACGCTAAAGACGAAGGTACGATGCTCTCCGGAGCTTAGAGCCGCTGCCGGGCTTCTTTCGGCAGAAGCGGCGCTAAGAGAGCACTGTGAGCGGTACAATCGTCTTTGCGCGAAGAAGCCGCTTCTTCGGCTCCGGGAGCCGGAGAGAGCGGCAGCATCGGAAAGGTGAAGAAGGAAGCTGTACAACACTGGGATTGTGTGCGCAGCTTGCCAACTGATAGAAAACAGTACCTTACACTTTCCTGACGTTTCCAATCACATGAATATTGGATAAGAAGCTGTTTTGGACAGCTTTTCTTTCCTTTATGCCAAACACTCGGCAGACCTCCGTGCAACGTCCAGAACACGATGGGAGATGTTTTCTGTGCTCCCGCAGGTTTTCCTTGCCAGACAGAGTGGAAAAGCTTTCTGCTAGGATGTAGACCACAAAAGACGCTAAAGACGAAGGTACGATGCTCTCCGGAGCTAAGAGCCGCTGCCGGGCTTCTTTCGGCAGAAGCGGCGCTAAGAGAGCACTGTGAGCGGTACAATCGTCTTTGCGCGAAGAAGCCGCTTCTTCGGCTCCGGGAGCCGGAGAGAGCGGCAGCATCGGAAAGGTGAAGAAGGAAGCTGTACAACACTGGGATTGTGTGCGCAGCTTGCCAACTGATAGAAAACAGTACCTTACACTTTCCTGACGTTTCCAATCATATGAATTTTCGATAAGAAGCTGTTTTGGACAGCTTTTCTTTCCTTTATGCCAAACACTCGGCAGACCTCCGTGCAACGTCCAGAACACGATGGGAGATGTTTTCTGTGCTCCCGCAGGTTTTCCTTGCCAGACAGAGTGGAAAAGCTTTCTGCTAGGATGTAGACCACAAAAGACGCTAAAGACGAAGGTACGATGCTCTCCGGAGCTTAGAGCCGCTCCCAGGCTTCTTTCGGCAGAAGCGGCGTTAAGACAGCACTGTGAGCGGTACAATCGTCTTTGCGCGAAGAAGGCGCTTCTTCGGCTCCGGGAGCCGGAGAGAGCTGCAGCATCGGAAAGGTGAAGAAGGAAGCTGTACAACACTGGGATTGTGTGCGCAGCTTGCCAACTGATAGAAAACAGTAACTTACACTTTCCTGACGTTTCCAATCACATGAATATTCGTTAAGAAGCTGTTTTGGACAGCTTTTCTTTCCTTTATGCCAAACACTCGGCAGACCTCCGTGCAACGTCCAGAACACGATGGGAGATGTTTTCTGTGCTCCCGCAGGTTTTCCTTGCCAGACAGAGTGGAAAAGCTTTCTGCTAGGATGTAGACCACAAAAGACGCTAAAGACGAAGGTACGATGCTCTCCGGAGCTTAGAGCCGCTGCCGGGCTTCTTTCGGCAGAAGCGGCGCTAAGAGAGCACTGTGAGCGGTACAATCGTCTTTGCGCGAAGAAGCCGCTTCTTCGGCTCCGGGAGCCGGAGAGAGCGGCAGCATCGGAAAGGTGAAGAAGGAAGCTGTACAACACTGGGATTGTGTGCGCAGCTTGCCAACTGATAGAAAACAGTACCTTACACTTTCCTGACGTTTCCAATCACATGAATATTGGATAAGAAGCTGTTTTGGACAGCTTTTCTTTCCTTTATGCCAAACACTCGGCAGACCTCCGTGCAACGTCCAGAACACGATGGGAGATGTTTTCTGTGCTCCCGCAGGTTTTCCTTGCCAGACAGAGTGGAAAAGCTTTCTGCTAGGATGTAGACCACAAAAGACGCTAAAGACGAAGGTACGATGCTCTCCGGAGCTAAGAGCCGCTGCCGGGCTTCTTTCGGCAGAAGCGGCGCTAAGAGAGCACTGTGAGCGGTACAATCGTCTTTGCGCGAAGAAGCCGCTTCTTCGGCTCCGGGAGCCGGAGAGAGCTGCAGCATCGGAAAGGTGAAGAAGGAAGCTGTACAACACTGGGATTGTGTGCGCAGCTTGCCAACTGATAGAAAACAGTACCTTACACTTTCCTGACGTTTCCAATCATATGAATTTTCGATAAGAAGCTGTTTTGGACAGCTTTTCTTTCCTTTATGCCAAACACTCGGCAGACCTCCGTGCAACGTCCAGAACACGATGGGAGATGTTTTCTGTGCTCCCGCAGGTTTTCCTTGCCAGACAGAGTGGAAAAGCTTTCTGCTAGGATGTAGACCACAAAAGACGCTAAAGACGAAGGTACGATGCTCTCCAAAGCTTAGAGCCGCTGCCGGGCTTCTTTCGGCAGAAGCGGCGCTAAGAGAGCACTGTGAGCGGTACAATCGTCTTTGCGCGAAGAAGGCGCTTCTTCGGCTCCGGGAGCCGGAGAGAGCGGCAGCATCGGAAAGGTGAAGAAGGAAGCTGTACAACACTGGGATTGTGTGCGCAGCTTGCCAACTGATAGAAAACAGTACCTTACACTTTCCTGACGTTTCCAATCATATGAATTTTCGATAAGAAGCTGTTTTGGACAGCTTTTCTTTCCTTTATGCCAAACACTCGGCAGACCTCCGTGCAACGTCCAGAACACGATGGGAGATGTTTTCTGTGCTCCCGCAGGTTTTCCTTGCCAGACAGAGTGGAAAAGCTTTCTGCTAGGATGTAGACCACAAAAGATGCTAAAGACGAAGGTACGATGCTCTCCGGAGCTTAGAGCCGCTGCCGGGCTTCTTTCGGCAAAAGCGGCGCTAAGAGAGCACTGTGAGCGGTACAATCGTCTTTGCGCGAAGAAGCCGCTTCTTCGGCTCCGGGAGCCGGAGAGAGCGGCAGCATCGGAAAGGTGAAGAAGGAAGCTGTACAACACTGGGATTGTGTGCGCAGCTTGCCAACTGATAGAAAACAGTACCTTACACTTTCCTGACGTTTCCAATCATATGAATTTTCGATAAGAAGCTGTTTTGGACAGCTTTTCTTTCCTTTATGCCAAACACTCGGCAGACCTCCGTGCAACGTCCAGAACACGATGGGAGATGTTTTCTGTGCTCCCGCAGGTTTTCCTTGCCAGACAGAGTGGAAAAGCTTTCTGCTAGGATGTAGACCACAAAAGATGCTAAAGACGAAGGTACGATGCTCTCCGGAGCTTAGAGCCGCTGCCGGGCTTCTTTCGGCAGAAGCGGCGCTAAGAGAGCACTGTGAGCGGTACAATCGTCTTTGCGCGAAGAAGCCGCTTCTTCGGCTCCGGGAGCCGGAGAGAGCGGCAGCATCGGAAAGGTGAAGAAGGAAGCTGTACAACACTGGGATTGTGTGCGCAGCTTGCCAACTGATAGAAAACAGTACCTTAGACTTTCCTGACGTTTCCAATCACATGAATATTGGATAAGAAGCTGTTTTGGACAGCTTTTCTTTTCTTTATGCCAAACACTCGGCAGACCTCCGTGCAACGTCCAGAACACGATGGGAGATGTTTTCTGTGCTCCCGCAGGTTTTCCTTGCCAGACAGAGTGGAAAAGCTTTCTGCTAGGATGTAGACCACAAAAGACGCTAAAGACGAAGGTACGATGCTCTCCGGAGCTAAGAGCCGCTGCCGGGCTTCTTTCGGCAGAAGCGGCGCTAAGAGAGCACTGTGAGCGGTACAATCGTCTTTGCGCGAAGATGGCGCTTCTTCGGCTCCGGGAGCCGGAGAGAGCTGCAGCATCGGAAAGGTGAAGAAGGAAGCTGTACAACACTGGGATTGTGTGCGCAGCTTGCCAACTGATAGAAAACAGTAACTTACACTTTCCTGACGTTTCCAATCACATGAATATTCGTTAAGAAGCTGTTTTGGACAGCTTTTCTTTCCTTTATGCCAAACACTCGGCAGACCTCCGTGCAACATCCAGAACACGATGGGAGATGTTTTCTGTGCTCCCGCAGGTTTTCCTTGCCAGACAGAGTGGAAAAGCTTTCTGCTAGGATGTAGACCACAAAAGACGCTAAAGACGAAGGTACGATGCTCTCCGGAGCTTAGAGCCGCTCCCAGGCTTCTTTCGGCAGAAGCGGCGCTAAGAGAGCACTGTGAGCGGTACAATCGTCTTTGCGCGAAGAAGCCGCTTCTTCGGCTCCGGGAGCCGGAGAGAGCGGCAGCATCGGAAAGGTGAAGAAGGAAGCTGTACAACACTGGGATTGTGTGCGCAGCTTGCCAACTGATAGAAAACAGTACCTTACACTTTCCTGACGTTTCCAATCACATGAATATTGGATAAGAAGCTGTTTTGGACAGCTTTTCTTTCCTTTATGCCAAACACTCGGCAGACCTCCGTGCAACGTCCAGAACACGATGGGAGATGTTTTCTGTGCTCCCGCAGGTTTTCCTTGCCAGACAGAGTGGAAAAGCTTTCTGCTAGGATGTAGACCACAAAAGACGCTAAAGACGAAGGTACGATGCTCTCCGGAGCTTAGAGCCGCTGCCGGGCTTCTTTCGGCAGAAGCGGCGCTAAGAGAGCACTGTGAGCGGTACAATCGTCTTTGCGCGAAGAAGCCGCTTCTTCGGCTCCGGGAGCCGGAGAGAGCGGCAGCATCGGAAAGGTGAAGAAGGAAGCTGTACAACACTGGGATTGTGTGCGCAGCTTGCCAACTGATAGAAAACAGTACCTTACACTTTCCTGACGTTTCCAATCACATGAATATTGGATAAGAAGCTGTTTTGGACAGCTTTTCTTTCCTTTATGCCAAACACTCGGCAGACCTCCGTGCAACGTCCAGAACACGATGGGAGATGTTTTCTGTGCTCCCGCAGGTTTTCCTTGCCAGACAGAGTGGAAAAGCTTTCTGCTAGGATGTAGACCACAAAAGACGCTAAAGACGAAGGTACGATGCTCTCCGGAGCTAAGAGCCGCTGCCGGGCTTCTTTCGGCAGAAGCGGCGCTAAGAGAGCACTGTGAGCGGTACAATCGTCTTTGCGCGAAGAAGCCGCTTCTTCGGCTCCGGGAGCCGGAGAGAGCTGCAGCATCGGAAAGGTGAAGAAGGAAGCTGTACAACACTGGGATTGTGTGCGCAGCTTGCCAACTGATAGAAAACAGTACCTTACACTTTCCTGACGTTTCCAATCATATGAATTTTCGATAAGAAGCTGTTTTGGACAGCTTTTCTTTCCTTTATGCCAAACACTCGGCAGACCTCCGTGCAACGTCCAGAACACGATGGGAGATGTTTTCTGTGCTCCCGCAGGTTTTCCTTGCCAGACAGAGTGGAAAAGCTTTCTGCTAGGATGTAGACCACAAAAGACGCTAAAGACGAAGGTACGATGCTCTCCAAAGCTTAGAGCCGCTGCCGGGCTTCTTTCGGCAGAAGCGGCGCTAAGAGAGCACTGTGAGCGGTACAATCGTCTTTGCGCGAAGAAGGCGCTTCTTCGGCTCCGGGAGCCGGAGAGAGCGGCAGCATCGGAAAGGTGAAGAAGGAAGCTGTACAACACTGGGATTGTGTGCGCAGCTTGCCAACTGATAGAAAACAGTACCTTACACTTTCCTGACGTTTCCAATCATATGAATTTTCGATAAGAAGCTGTTTTGGACAGCTTTTCTTTCCTTTATGCCAAACACTCGGCAGACCTCCGTGCAACGTCCAGAACACGATGGGAGATGTTTTCTGTGCTCCCGCAGGTTTTCCTTGCCAGACAGAGTGGAAAAGCTTTCTGCTAGGATGTAGACCACAAAAGATGCTAAAGACGAAGGTACGATGCTCTCCGGAGCTTAGAGCCGCTGCCGGGCTTCTTTCGGCAAAAGCGGCGCTAAGAGAGCACTGTGAGCGGTACAATCGTCTTTGCGCGAAGAAGCCGCTTCTTCGGCTCCGGGAGCCGGAGAGAGCGGCAGCATCGGAAAGGTGAAGAAGGAAGCTGTACAACACTGGGATTGTGTGCGCAGCTTGCCAACTGATAGAAAACAGTACCTTACACTTTCCTGACGTTTCCAATCATATGAATTTTCGATAAGAAGCTGTTTTGGACAGCTTTTCTTTCCTTTATGCCAAACACTCGGCAGACCTCCGTGCAACGTCCAGAACACGATGGGAGATGTTTTCTGTGCTCCCGCAGGTTTTCCTTGCCAGACAGAGTGGAAAAGCTTTCTGCTAGGATGTAGACCACAAAAGATGCTAAAGACGAAGGTACGATGCTCTCCGGAGCTTAGAGCCGCTGCCGGGCTTCTTTCGGCAGAAGCGGCGCTAAGAGAGCACTGTGAGCGGTACAATCGTCTTTGCGCGAAGAAGCCGCTTCTTCGGCTCCGGGAGCCGGAGAGAGCGGCAGCATCGGAAAGGTGAAGAAGGAAGCTGTACAACACTGGGATTGTGTGCGCAGCTTGCCAACTGATAGAAAACAGTACCTTAGACTTTCCTGACGTTTCCAATCACATGAATATTGGATAAGAAGCTGTTTTGGACAGCTTTTCTTTTCTTTATGCCAAACACTCGGCAGACCTCCGTGCAACGTCCAGAACACGATGGGAGATGTTTTCTGTGCTCCCGCAGGTTTTCCTTGCCAGACAGAGTGGAAAAGCTTTCTGCTAGGATGTAGACCACAAAAGACGCTAAAGACGAAGGTACGATGCTCTCCGGAGCTAAGAGCCGCTGCCGGGCTTCTTTCGGCAGAAGCGGCGCTAAGAGAGCACTGTGAGCGGTACAATCGTCTTTGCGCGAAGATGGCGCTTCTTCGGCTCCGGGAGCCGGAGAGAGCTGCAGCATCGGAAAGGTGAAGAAGGAAGCTGTACAACACTGGGATTGTGTGCGCAGCTTGCCAACTGATAGAAAACAGTAACTTACACTTTCCTGACGTTTCCAATCACATGAATATTCGTTAAGAAGCTGTTTTGGACAGCTTTTCTTTCCTTTATGCCAAACACTCGGCAGACCTCCGTGCAACATCCAGAACACGATGGGAGATGTTTTCTGTGCTCCCGCAGGTTTTCCTTGCCAGACAGAGTGGAAAAGCTTTCTGCTAGGATGTAGACCACAAAAGACGCTAAAGACGAAGGTACGATGCTCTCCGGAGCTTAGAGCCGCTCCCAGGCTTCTTTCGGCAGAAGCGGCGCTAAGAGAGCACTGTGAGCGGTACAATCGTCTTTGCGCGAAGAAGCCGCTTCTTCGGCTCCGGGAGCCGGAGAGAGCGGCAGCATCGGAAAGGTGAAGAAGGAAGCTGTACAACACTGGGATTGTGTGCGCAGCTTGCCAACTGATAGAAAACAGTACCTTACACTTTCCTGACGTTTCCAATCACATGAATATTGGATAAGAAGCTGTTTTGGACAGCTTTTCTTTCCTTTATGCCAAACACTCGGCAGACCTCCGTGCAACGTCCAGAACACGATGGGAGATGTTTTCTGTGCTCCCGCAGGTTTTCCTTGCCAGACAGAGTGGAAAAGCTTTCTGCTAGGATGTAGACCACAAAAGACGCTAAAGACGAAGGTACGATGCTCTCCGGAGCTTAGAGCCGCTGCCGGGCTTCTTTCGGCAGAAGCGGCGCTAAGAGAGCACTGTGAGCGGTACAATCGTCTTTGCGCGAAGAAGCCGCTTCTTCGGCTCCGGGAGCCGGAGAGAGCGGCAGCATCGGAAAGGTGAAGAAGGAAGCTGTACAACACTGGGATTGTGTGCGCAGCTTGCCAACTGATAGAAAACAGTACCTTACACTTTCCTGACGTTTCCAATCACATGAATATTGGATAAGAAGCTGTTTTGGACAGCTTTTCTTTCCTTTATGCCAAACACTCGGCAGACCTCCGTGCAACGTCCAGAACACGATGGGAGATGTTTTCTGTGCTCCCGCAGGTTTTCCTTGCCAGACAGAGTGGAAAAGCTTTCTGCTAGGATGTAGACCACAAAAGACGCTAAAGACGAAGGTACGATGCTCTCCAAAGCTTAGAGCCGCTGCCGGGCTTCTTTCGGCAGAAGCGGCGCTAAGAGAGCACTGTGAGCGGTACAATCGTCTTTGCGCGAAGAAGCCGCTTCTTCGGCTCCGGGAGCCGGAGAGAGCGGCAGCATCGGAAAGGTGAAGAAGGAAGCTGTACAACACTGGGATTGTGTGCGCAGCTTGCCAACTGATAGAAAACAGTACCTTACACTTTCCTGACGTTTCCAATCATATGAATTTTCGATAAGAAGCTGTTTTGGACAGCTTTTCTTTCCTTTATGCCAAACACTCGGCAGACCTCCGTGCAACGTCCAGAACACGATGGGAGATGTTTTCTGTGCTCCCGCAGGTTTTCCTTGCCAGACAGAGTGGAAAAGCTTTCTGCTAGGATGTAGACCACAAAAGACGCTAAAGACGAAGGTACGATGCTCTCCGGAGCTTAGAGCCGCTCCCAGGCTTCTTTCGGCAGAAGCGGCGTTAAGACAGCACTGTGAGCGGTACAATCGTCTTTGCGCGAAGAAGGCGCTTCTTCGGCTCCGGGAGCCGGAGAGAGCTGCAGCATCGGAAAGGTGAAGAAGGAAGCTGTACAACACTGGGATTGTGTGCGCAGCTTGCCAACTGATAGAAAACAGTAACTTACACTTTCCTGACGTTTCCAATCACATGAATATTCGTTAAGAAGCTGTTTTGGACAGCTTTTCTTTCCTTTATGCCAAACACTCGGCAGACCTCCGTGCAACGTCCAGAACACGATGGGAGATGTTTTCTGTGCTCCCGCAGGTTTTCCTTGCCAGACAGAGTGGAAAAGCTTTCTGCTAGGATGTAGACCACAAAAGACGCTAAAGACGAAGGTACGATGCTCTCCGGAGCTTAGAGCCGCTGCCGGGCTTCTTTCGGCAGAAGCGGCGCTAAGAGAGCACTGTGAGCGGTACAATCGTCTTTGCGCGAAGAAGCCGCTTCTTCGGCTCCGGGAGCCGGAGAGAGCGGCAGCATCGGAAAGGTGAAGAAGGAAGCTGTACAACACTGGGATTGTGTGCGCAGCTTGCCAACTGATAGAAAACAGTACCTTACACTTTCCTGACGTTTCCAATCACATGAATATTGGATAAGAAGCTGTTTTGGACAGCTTTTCTTTCCTTTATGCCAAACACTCGGCAGACCTCCGTGCAACGTCCAGAACACGATGGGAGATGTTTTCTGTGCTCCCGCAGGTTTTCCTTGCCAGACAGAGTGGAAAAGCTTTCTGCTAGGATGTAGACCACAAAAGACGCTAAAGACGAAGGTACGATGCTCTCCGGAGCTAAGAGCCGCTGCCGGGCTTCTTTCGGCAGAAGCGGCGCTAAGAGAGCACTGTGAGCGGTACAATCGTCTTTGCGCGAAGAAGCCGCTTCTTCGGCTCCGGGAGCCGGAGAGAGCTGCAGCATCGGAAAGGTGAAGAAGGAAGCTGTACAACACTGGGATTGTGTGCGCAGCTTGCCAACTGATAGAAAACAGTACCTTACACTTTCCTGACGTTTCCAATCATATGAATTTTCGATAAGAAGCTGTTTTGGACAGCTTTTCTTTCCTTTATGCCAAACACTCGGCAGACCTCCGTGCAACGTCCAGAACACGATGGGAGATGTTTTCTGTGCTCCCGCAGGTTTTCCTTGCCAGACAGAGTGGAAAAGCTTTCTGCTAGGATGTAGACCACAAAAGACGCTAAAGACGAAGGTACGATGCTCTCCAAAGCTTAGAGCCGCTGCCGGGCTTCTTTCGGCAGAAGCGGCGCTAAGAGAGCACTGTGAGCGGTACAATCGTCTTTGCGCGAAGAAGGCGCTTCTTCGGCTCCGGGAGCCGGAGAGAGCGGCAGCATCGGAAAGGTGAAGAAGGAAGCTGTACAACACTGGGATTGTGTGCGCAGCTTGCCAACTGATAGAAAACAGTACCTTACACTTTCCTGACGTTTCCAATCATATGAATTTTCGATAAGAAGCTGTTTTGGACAGCTTTTCTTTCCTTTATGCCAAACACTCGGCAGACCTCCGTGCAACGTCCAGAACACGATGGGAGATGTTTTCTGTGCTCCCGCAGGTTTTCCTTGCCAGACAGAGTGGAAAAGCTTTCTGCTAGGATGTAGACCACAAAAGATGCTAAAGACGAAGGTACGATGCTCTCCGGAGCTTAGAGCCGCTGCCGGGCTTCTTTCGGCAGAAGCGGCGCTAAGAGAGCACTGTGAGCGGTACAATCGTCTTTGCGCGAAGAAGCCGCTTCTTCGGCTCCGGGAGCCGGAGAGAGCGGCAGCATCAGAAAGGTGAAGAAGGAAGCTGTACAACACTGGGATTGTGTGCGCAGCTTGCCAACTGATAGAAAACAGTACCTTACACTTTCCTGACGTTTCCAATCACATGAATATTGGATAAGAAGCTGTTTTGGACAGCTTTTCTTTTCTTTATGCCAAACACTCGGCAGACCTCCGTGCAACGTCCAGAACACGATGGGAGATGTTTTCTGTGCTCGCGCAGGTTTTCCTTGCCAGACAGAGTGGAAAAGCTTTCTGCTAGGATGTAGACCACAAAAGACGCTAAAGACGAAGGTACGATGCTCTCCGGAGCTAAGAGCCGCTGCCGGGCTTCTTTCGGCAGAAGCGGCGCTAAGAGAGCACTGTGAGCGGTACAATCGTCTTTGCGCGAAGAAGCCGCTTCTTCGGCTCCGGGAGCCGGAGAGAGCGGCAGCATCGGAAAGGTGAAGAAGGAAGCTGTACAACACTGGGATTGTGTGCGCAGCTTGCCAACTGATAGAAAACAGTACCTTACACTTTCCTGACGTTTCCAATCACATGAATATTCGTTAAGAAGCTGTTTTATACGGGTTTTCTTTTCTTTATGCCAAACACTCGGCAGACCTCCGTGCAACGTCCAGAACACGATGGGAGATGTTTTCTGTGCTCCCGCAGGTTTTCCTTGCCAGACAGAGTGGAAAAGCTTTCTGCTAGGATGTAGACCACAAAAGACGCTAAAGACGAAGGTACGATGCTCTCCGGAGCTAAGAGCCGCTGCCGGGCTTCTTTCGGCAGAAGCGGCGCTAAGAGAGCACTGTGAGCGGTACAATCGTCTTTGCGCGAAGAAACCGCTTCTTCGGCTCCGGGAGCCGGAGAGAGCGGCAGCATCGGAAAGGTGAAGAAGGAAGCTGTACAACACTGGGATTGTGTGCGCAGCTTGCCAACTGATAGAAAACAGTACCTTACACTTTCCTGACGTTTCCAATCACATGAATATTGGATAAGAAGCTGTTTTGGACAGCTTTTCTTTCCTTTATGCCAAACACTCGGCAGACCTCCGTGCAATGTCCAGAACACGATGGGAGATGTTTTCTGTGCTCCCGCAGGTTTTCCTTGCCAGACAGAGTGGAAAAGCTTTCTGCTAGGATGTAGACCACAAAAGACGCTAAAGACGAAGGTACGATGCTCTCCGGAGCTTAGAGCCGCTCCCAGGCTTCTTTCGGCAGAAGCGGCGTTAAGACAGCACTGTGAGCGGTACAATCGTCTTTGCGCGAAGAAGCCGCTTCTTCGGCTCCGGGAGCCGGAGAGAGCGGCAGCATCGGAAAGGTGAAGAAGGAAGCTGTACAACACTGGGATTGTGTGCGCAGCTTGCCAACTGATAGAAAACAGTACCTTACACTTTCCTGACGTTTCCAATCATATGAATTTTCGATAAGAAGCTGTTTTGGACAGCTTTTCTTTCCTTTATGCCAAACACTCGGCAGACCTCCGTGCAACGTCCAGAACACGATGGGAGATGTTTTCTGTGCTCCCGCAGGTTTTCCTTGCCAGACAGAGTGGAAAAGCTTTCTGCTAGGATTTAGACCACAAAAGACGCTAAAGACGAAGGTACGATGCTCTCCAAAGCTTAGAGCCGCTGCCGGGCTTCTTTCGGCAGAAGCGGCGCTAAGAGAGCACTGTGAGCGGTACAATCGTCTTTGCGCGAAGAAGCCGCTTCTTCGGCTCCGGGAGCCGGAGAGAGCGGCAGCATCGGAAAGGTGAAGAAGGAAGCTGTACAACACTGGGATTGTGTGCGCAGCTTGCCAACTGATAGAAAACAGTACCTTACACTTTCCTGACGTTTCCAATCACATGAATATTGGATAAGAAGCTGTTTTGGACAGCTTTTCTTTCCTTTATGCCAAACACTCGGCAGACCTCCGTGCAACGTCCAGAACACGATGGGAGATGTTTTCTCTGCTCCCGCAGGTTTTCCTTGCCAGACAGAGTGGAAAAGCTTTCTGCTAGGATGTAGACCACAAAAGATGCTAAAGACGAAGGTACGATGCTCTCCGGAGCTTAGAGCCGCTGCCGGGCTTCTTTCGGCAGAAGCGGCGCTAAGAGAGCACTGTGAGCGGTACAATCGTCTTTGCGCGAAGAAGCCGCTTCTTCGGCTCCGGGAGCCGGAGAGAGCGGCAGCATCGGAAAGGTGAAGAAGGAAGCTGTACAACACTGGGATTGTGTGCGCAGCTTGCCAACTGATAGAAAACAGTACCTTACACTTTCCTGACGTTTCCAATCACATGAATATTCGTTAAGAAGCTGTTTTGGACAGCTTTTCTTTCCTTTATGCCAAACACTCGGCAGACCTCCGTGCAACGTCCAGAACATGATGGGAGATGTTTTCTGTGCTCCCGCAGGTTTTCCTTGCCAGACAGAGTGGAAAAGCTTTCTGCTAGGATGTAGACCACAAAAGACGCTAAAGACGAAGGTACGATGCTCTCCGGAGCTAAGAGCCGCTGCCGGGCTTCTTTCGGCAGAAGCGGCGCTAAGAGAGCACTGTGAGCGGTACAATCGTCTTTGCGCGAAGAAGCCGCTTCTTCGGCTCCGGGAGCCGGAGAGAGCGGCAGCATCGGAAAGGTGAAGAAGGAAGCTGTACAACACTGGGATTGTGTGCGCAGCTTGCCAACTGATAGAAAACAGTACCTTACACTTTCCTGACGTTTCCAATCACATGAATATTGGATAAGAAGCTGTTTTGGACAGCTTTTCTTTCCTTTATGCCAAACACTCGGCAGACCTCCGTGCAAGGTCCAGAACACGATGGGAGATGTTTTCTGTGCTCCCGCAGGTTTTCCTTGCCAGACAGAGTGGAAAAGCTTTCTGCTAGGATGTAGACCACAAAAGACGCTAAAGACGAAGGTACGATGCTCTCCGGAGCTAAGAGCCGCTGCCGGGCTTCTTTCGGCAGAAGCGGCGCTAAGAGAGCACTGTGAGCGATACAATCGTCTTTGCGCGAAGAAGCCGCTTCTTCGGCTCCGGGAGCCGGAGAGAGCGGCAGCATCGGAAAGGTGAAGAAGGAAGCTGTACAACACTGGGATTGTGTGCGCAGCTTGCCAACTGATAGAAAACAGTACCTTACACTTTCCTGACGTTTCCAATCATATGAAATTTCGATAAGAAGCTGTTTTGGACAGCTTTTCTTTCCTTTATGCCAAACACTCGGCAGACCTCCGTGCAACGTCCAGAACACGATGGGAGATGTTTTCTGTGCTCCCGCAGGTTTTCCTTGCCAGACAGAGTGGAAAAGCTTTCTGCTAGGATGTAGACCACAAAAGACGCTAAAGACGAAGGTACGATGCTCTCCGGAGCTTAGAGCCGCTCCCAGGCTTCTTTCGGCAGAAGCGGCGTTAAGACAGCACTGTGAGCGGTACAATCGTCTTTGCGCGAAGATGGCGCTTCTTCGGCTCCGGGAGCCGGAGAGAGCTGCAGCATCGGAAAGGTGAAGAAGGAAGCTGTACAACACTGGGATTGTGTGCGCAGCTTGCCAACTGATAGAAAACAGTAACTTACACTTTCCTGACGTTTCCAATCACATGAATATTCGTTAAGAAGCTGTTTTGGACAGCTTTTCTTTCCTTTATGCCAAACACTCGGCAGACCTCCGTGCAACGTCCAGAACACGATGGGAGATGTTTTCTGTGCTCCCGCAGGTTTTCCTTGCCAGACAGAGTGGAAAAGCTTTCTGCTAGGATGTAGACCACAAAAGACGCTAAAGACGAAGGTACGATGCTCTCCGGAGCTTAGAGCCGCTCCCAGGCTTCTTTCGGCAGAAGCGGCGCTAAGAGAGCACTGTGAGCGGTACAATCGTCTTTGCGCGAAGAAGCCGCTTCTTCGGCTCCGGGAGCCGGAGAGAGCGGCAGCATCGGAAAGGTGAAGAAGGAAGCTGTACAACACTGGGATTGTGTGCGCAGCTTGCCAACTGATAGAAAACAGTACCTTACACTTTCCTGACGTTTCCAATCACATGAATATTGGATAAGAAGCTGTTTTGGACAGCTTTTCTTTCCTTTATGCCAAACACTCGGCAGACCTCCGTGCAACGTCCAGAACACGATGGGAGATGTTTTCTGTGCTCCCGCAGGTTTTCCTTGCCAGACAGAGTGGAAAAGCTTTCTGCTAGGATGTAGACCACAAAAGACGCTAAAGACGAAGGTACGATGCTCTCCGGAGCTTAGAGCCGCTGCCGGGCTTCTTTCGGCAGAAGCGGCGCTAAGAGAGCACTGTGAGCGGTACAATCGTCTTTGCGCGAAGAAGCCGCTTCTTCGGCTCCGGGAGCCGGAGAGAGCGGCAGCATCGGAAAGGTGAAGAAGGAAGCTGTACAACACTGGGATTGTGTGCGCAGCTTGCCAACTGATAGAAAACAGTACCTTACACTTTCCTGACGTTTCCAATCACATGAATATTGGATAAGAAGCTGTTTTGGACAGCTTTTCTTTCCTTTATGCCAAACACTCGGCAGACCTCCGTGCAACGTCCAGAACACGATGGGAGATGTTTTCTGTGCTCCCGCAGGTTTTCCTTGCCAGACAGAGTGGAAAAGCTTTCTGCTAGGATGTAGACCACAAAAGACGCTAAAGACGAAGGTACGATGCTCTCCGGAGCTAAGAGCCGCTGCCGGGCTTCTTTCGGCAGAAGCGGCGCTAAGAGAGCACTGTGAGCGGTACAATCGTCTTTGCGCGAAGAAGCCGCTTCTTCGGCTCCGGGAGCCGGAGAGAGCGGCAGCATCGGAAAGGTGAAGAAGGAAGCTGTACAACACTGGGATTGTGTGCGCAGCTTGCCAACTGATAGAAAACAGTACCTTACACTTTCCTGACGTTTCCAATCATATGAATTTTCGATAAGAAGCTGTTTTGGACAGCTTTTCTTTCCTTTATGCCAAACACTCGGCAGACCTCCGTGCAACGTCCAGAACACGATGGGAGATGTTTTCTGTGCTCCCGCAGGTTTTCCTTGCCAGACAGAGTGGAAAAGCTTTCTGCTAGGATGTAGACCACAAAAGACGCTAAAGACGAAGGTACGATGCTCTCCGGAGCTTAGAGCCGCTCCCAGGCTTCTTTCGGCAGAAGCGGCGTTAAGACAGCACTGTGAGCGGTACAATCGTCTTTGCGCGAAGAAGGCGCTTCTTCGGCTCCGGGAGCCGGAGAGAGCTGCAGCATCGGAAAGGTGAAGAAGGAAGCTGTACAACACTGGGATTGTGTGCGCAGCTTGCCAACTGATAGAAAACAGTAACTTACACTTTCCTGACGTTTCCAATCACATGAATATTCGTTAAGAAGCTGTTTTGGACAGCTTTTCTTTCCTTTATGCCAAACACTCGGCAGACCTCCGTGCAACGTCCAGAACACGATGGGAGATGTTTTCTGTGCTCCCGCAGGTTTTCCTTGCCAGACAGAGTGGAAAAGCTTTCTGCTAGGATGTAGACCACAAAAGACGCTAAAGACGAAGGTACGATGCTCTCCGGAGCTTAGAGCCGCTGCCGGGCTTCTTTCGGCAGAAGCGGCGCTAAGAGAGCACTGTGAGCGGTACAATCGTCTTTGCGCGAAGAAGCCGCTTCTTCGGCTCCGGGAGCCGGAGAGAGCGGCAGCATCGGAAAGGTGAAGAAGGAAGCTGTACAACACTGGGATTGTGTGCGCAGCTTGCCAACTGATAGAAAACAGTACCTTACACTTTCCTGACGTTTCCAATCACATGAATATTGGATAAGAAGCTGTTTTGGACAGCTTTTCTTTCCTTTATGCCAAACACTCGGCAGACCTCCGTGCAACGTCCAGAACACGATGGGAGATGTTTTCTGTGCTCCCGCAGGTTTTCCTTGCCAGACAGAGTGGAAAAGCTTTCTGCTAGGATGTAGACCACAAAAGACGCTAAAGACGAAGGTACGATGCTCTCCGGAGCTAAGAGCCGCTGCCGGGCTTCTTTCGGCAGAAGCGGCGCTAAGAGAGCACTGTGAGCGGTACAATCGTCTTTGCGCGAAGAAGCCGCTTCTTCGGCTCCGGGAGCCGGAGAGAGCTGCAGCATCGGAAAGGTGAAGAAGGAAGCTGTACAACACTGGGATTGTGTGCGCAGCTTGCCAACTGATAGAAAACAGTACCTTACACTTTCCTGACGTTTCCAATCATATGAATTTTCGATAAGAAGCTGTTTTGGACAGCTTTTCTTTCCTTTATGCCAAACACTCGGCAGACCTCCGTGCAACGTCCAGAACACGATGGGAGATGTTTTCTGTGCTCCCGCAGGTTTTCCTTGCCAGACAGAGTGGAAAAGCTTTCTGCTAGGATGTAGACCACAAAAGACGCTAAAGACGAAGGTACGATGCTCTCCAAAGCTTAGAGCCGCTGCCGGGCTTCTTTCGGCAGAAGCGGCGCTAAGAGAGCACTGTGAGCGGTACAATCGTCTTTGCGCGAAGAAGGCGCTTCTTCGGCTCCGGGAGCCGGAGAGAGCGGCAGCATCGGAAAGGTGAAGAAGGAAGCTGTACAACACTGGGATTGTGTGCGCAGCTTGCCAACTGATAGAAAACAGTACCTTACACTTTCCTGACGTTTCCAATCATATGAATTTTCGATAAGAAGCTGTTTTGGACAGCTTTTCTTTCCTTTATGCCAAACACTCGGCAGACCTCCGTGCAACGTCCAGAACACGATGGGAGATGTTTTCTGTGCTCCCGCAGGTTTTCCTTGCCAGACAGAGTGGAAAAGCTTTCTGCTAGGATGTAGACCACAAAAGATGCTAAAGACGAAGGTACGATGCTCTCCGGAGCTTAGAGCCGCTGCCGGGCTTCTTTCGGCAAAAGCGGCGCTAAGAGAGCACTGTGAGCGGTACAATCGTCTTTGCGCGAAGAAGCCGCTTCTTCGGCTCCGGGAGCCGGAGAGAGCGGCAGCATCGGAAAGGTGAAGAAGGAAGCTGTACAACACTGGGATTGTGTGCGCAGCTTGCCAACTGATAGAAAACAGTACCTTACACTTTCCTGACGTTTCCAATCATATGAATTTTCGATAAGAAGCTGTTTTGGACAGCTTTTCTTTCCTTTATGCCAAACACTCGGCAGACCTCCGTGCAACGTCCAGAACACGATGGGAGATGTTTTCTGTGCTCCCGCAGGTTTTCCTTGCCAGACAGAGTGGAAAAGCTTTCTGCTAGGATGTAGACCACAAAAGATGCTAAAGACGAAGGTACGATGCTCTCCGGAGCTTAGAGCCGCTGCCGGGCTTCTTTCGGCAGAAGCGGCGCTAAGAGAGCACTGTGAGCGGTACAATCGTCTTTGCGCGAAGAAGCCGCTTCTTCGGCTCCGGGAGCCGGAGAGAGCGGCAGCATCGGAAAGGTGAAGAAGGAAGCTGTACAACACTGGGATTGTGTGCGCAGCTTGCCAACTGATAGAAAACAGTACCTTAGACTTTCCTGACGTTTCCAATCACATGAATATTGGATAAGAAGCTGTTTTGGACAGCTTTTCTTTTCTTTATGCCAAACACTCGGCAGACCTCCGTGCAACGTCCAGAACACGATGGGAGATGTTTTCTGTGCTCCCGCAGGTTTTCCTTGCCAGACAGAGTGGAAAAGCTTTCTGCTAGGATGTAGACCACAAAAGACGCTAAAGACGAAGGTACGATGCTCTCCGGAGCTAAGAGCCGCTGCCGGGCTTCTTTCGGCAGAAGCGGCGCTAAGAGAGCACTGTGAGCGGTACAATCGTCTTTGCGCGAAGATGGCGCTTCTTCGGCTCCGGGAGCCGGAGAGAGCTGCAGCATCGGAAAGGTGAAGAAGGAAGCTGTACAACACTGGGATTGTGTGCGCAGCTTGCCAACTGATAGAAAACAGTAACTTACACTTTCCTGACGTTTCCAATCACATGAATATTCGTTAAGAAGCTGTTTTGGACAGCTTTTCTTTCCTTTATGCCAAACACTCGGCAGACCTCCGTGCAACATCCAGAACACGATGGGAGATGTTTTCTGTGCTCCCGCAGGTTTTCCTTGCCAGACAGAGTGGAAAAGCTTTCTGCTAG
This sequence comes from Ammospiza caudacuta, assembly GCF_027887145.1. Classification (NCBI taxonomy): domain Eukaryota; kingdom Metazoa; phylum Chordata; class Aves; order Passeriformes; family Passerellidae; genus Ammospiza; species Ammospiza caudacuta. The sequence goes on along the minus strand of NC_080593.1, from coordinate 59,054,376 downwards.
GATGTAGACCACAAAAGACGCTAAAGACGAAGGTACGATGCTCTCCGGAGCTTAGAGCCGCTCCCAGGCTTCTTTCGGCAGAAGCGGCGCTAAGAGAGCACTGTGAGCGGTACAATCGTCTTTGCGCGAAGAAGCCGCTTCTTCGGCTCCGGGAGCCGGAGAGAGCGGCAGCATCGGAAAGGTGAAGAAGGAAGCTGTACAACACTGGGATTGTGTGCGCAGCTTGCCAACTGATAGAAAACAGTACCTTACACTTTCCTGACGTTTCCAATCACATGAATATTGGATAAGAAGCTGTTTTGGACAGCTTTTCTTTCCTTTATGCCAAACACTCGGCAGACCTCCGTGCAACGTCCAGAACACGATGGGAGATGTTTTCTGTGCTCCCGCAGGTTTTCCTTGCCAGACAGAGTGGAAAAGCTTTCTGCTAGGATGTAGACCACAAAAGACGCTAAAGACGAAGGTACGATGCTCTCCGGAGCTTAGAGCCGCTGCCGGGCTTCTTTCGGCAGAAGCGGCGCTAAGAGAGCACTGTGAGCGGTACAATCGTCTTTGCGCGAAGAAGCCGCTTCTTCGGCTCCGGGAGCCGGAGAGAGCGGCAGCATCGGAAAGGTGAAGAAGGAAGCTGTACAACACTGGGATTGTGTGCGCAGCTTGCCAACTGATAGAAAACAGTACCTTACACTTTCCTGACGTTTCCAATCACATGAATATTGGATAAGAAGCTGTTTTGGACAGCTTTTCTTTCCTTTATGCCAAACACTCGGCAGACCTCCGTGCAACGTCCAGAACACGATGGGAGATGTTTTCTGTGCTCCCGCAGGTTTTCCTTGCCAGACAGAGTGGAAAAGCTTTCTGCTAGGATGTAGACCACAAAAGACGCTAAAGACGAAGGTACGATGCTCTCCGGAGCTAAGAGCCGCTGCCGGGCTTCTTTCGGCAGAAGCGGCGCTAAGAGAGCACTGTGAGCGGTACAATCGTCTTTGCGCGAAGAAGCCGCTTCTTCGGCTCCGGGAGCCGGAGAGAGCTGCAGCATCGGAAAGGTGAAGAAGGAAGCTGTACAACACTGGGATTGTGTGCGCAGCTTGCCAACTGATAGAAAACAGTACCTTACACTTTCCTGACGTTTCCAATCATATGAATTTTCGATAAGAAGCTGTTTTGGACAGCTTTTCTTTCCTTTATGCCAAACACTCGGCAGACCTCCGTGCAACGTCCAGAACACGATGGGAGATGTTTTCTGTGCTCGCGCAGGTTTTCCTTGCCAGACAGAGTGGAAAAGCTTTCTGCTAGGATGTAGACCACAAAAGACGCTAAAGACGAAGGTACGATGCTCTCCAAAGCTTAGAGCCGCTGCCGGGCTTCTTTCGGCAGAAGCGGCGCTAAGAGAGCACTGTGAGCGGTACAATCGTCTTTGCGCGAAGAAGGCGCTTCTTCGGCTCCGGGAGCCGGAGAGAGCGGCAGCATCGGAAAGGTGAAGAAGGAAGCTGTACAACACTGGGATTGTGTGCGCAGCTTGCCAACTGATAGAAAACAGTACCTTACACTTTCCTGACGTTTCCAATCATATGAATTTTCGATAAGAAGCTGTTTTGGACAGCTTTTCTTTCCTTTATGCCAAACACTCGGCAGACCTCCGTGCAACGTCCAGAACACGATGGGAGATGTTTTCTGTGCTCCCGCAGGTTTTCCTTGCCAGACAGAGTGGAAAAGCTTTCTGCTAGGATGTAGACCACAAAAGATGCTAAAGACGAAGGTACGATGCTCTCCGGAGCTTAGAGCCGCTGCCGGGCTTCTTTCGGCAAAAGCGGCGCTAAGAGAGCACTGTGAGCGGTACAATCGTCTTTGCGCGAAGAAGCCGCTTCTTCGGCTCCGGGAGCCGGAGAGAGCGGCAGCATCGGAAAGGTGAAGAAGGAAGCTGTACAACACTGGGATTGTGTGCGCAGCTTGCCAACTGATAGAAAACAGTACCTTACACTTTCCTGACGTTTCCAATCATATGAATTTTCGATAAGAAGCTGTTTTGGACAGCTTTTCTTTCCTTTATGCCAAACACTCGGCAGACCTCCGTGCAACGTCCAGAACACGATGGGAGATGTTTTCTGTGCTCCCGCAGGTTTTCCTTGCCAGACAGAGTGGAAAAGCTTTCTGCTAGGATGTAGACCACAAAAGATGCTAAAGACGAAGGTACGATGCTCTCCGGAGCTTAGAGCCGCTGCCGGGCTTCTTTCGGCAGAAGCGGCGCTAAGAGAGCACTGTGAGCGGTACAATCGTCTTTGCGCGAAGAAGCCGCTTCTTCGGCTCCGGGAGCCGGAGAGAGCGGCAGCATCGGAAAGGTGAAGAAGGAAGCTGTACAACACTGGGATTGTGTGCGCAGCTTGCCAACTGATAGAAAACAGTACCTTACACTTTCCTGACGTTTCCAATCACATGAATATTGGATAAGAAGCTGTTTTGGACAGCTTTTCTTTTCTTTATGCCAAACACTCGGCAGACCTCCGTGCAACGTCCAGAACACGATGGGAGATGTTTTCTGTGCTCCCGCAGGTTTTCCTTGCCAGACAGAGTGGAAAAGCTTTCTGCTAGGATGTAGACCACAAAAGACGCTAAAGACGAAGGTACGATGCTCTCCGGAGCTAAGAGCCGCTGCCGGGCTTCTTTCGGCAGAAGCGGCGCTAAGAGAGCACTGTGAGCGGTACAATCGTCTTTGCGCGAAGATGGCGCTTCTTCGGCTCCGGGAGCCGGAGAGAGCTGCAGCATCGGAAAGGTGAAGAAGGAAGCTGTACAACACTGGGATTGTGTGCGCAGCTTGCCAACTGATAGAAAACAGTAACTTACACTTTCCTGACGTTTCCAATCACATGAATATTCGTTAAGAAGCTGTTTTGGACAGCTTTTCTTTCCTTTATGCCAAACACTCGGCAGACCTCCGTGCAACATCCAGAACACGATGGGAGATGTTTTCTGTGCTCCCGCAGGTTTTCCTTGCCAGACAGAGTGGAAAAGCTTTCTGCTAGGATGTAGACCACAAAAGACGCTAAAGACGAAGGTACGATGCTCTCCGGAGCTTAGAGCCGCTCCCAGGCTTCTTTCGGCAGAAGCGGCGCTAAGAGAGCACTGTGAGCGGTACAATCGTCTTTGCGCGAAGAAGCCGCTTCTTCGGCTCCGGGAGCCGGAGAGAGCGGCAGCATCGGAAAGGTGAAGAAGGAAGCTGTACAACACTGGGATTGTGTGCGCAGCTTGCCAACTGATAGAAAACAGTACCTTACACTTTCCTGACGTTTCCAATCACATGAATATTGGATAAGAAGCTGTTTTGGACAGCTTTTCTTTCCTTTATGCCAAACACTCGGCAGACCTCCGTGCAACGTCCAGAACACGATGGGAGATGTTTTCTGTGCTCCCGCAGGTTTTCCTTGCCAGACAGAGTGGAAAAGCTTTCTGCTAGGATGTAGACCACAAAAGACGCTAAAGACGAAGGTACGATGCTCTCCGGAGCTTAGAGCCGCTGCCGGGCTTCTTTCGGCAGAAGCGGCGCTAAGAGAGCACTGTGAGCGGTACAATCGTCTTTGCGCGAAGAAGCCGCTTCTTCGGCTCCGGGAGCCGGAGAGAGCGGCAGCATCGGAAAGGTGAAGAAGGAAGCTGTACAACACTGGGATTGTGTGCGCAGCTTGCCAACTGATAGAAAACAGTACCTTACACTTTCCTGACGTTTCCAATCACATGAATATTGGATAAGAAGCTGTTTTGGACAGCTTTTCTTTCCTTTATGCCAAACACTCGGCAGACCTCCGTGCAACGTCCAGAACACGATGGGAGATGTTTTCTGTGCTCCCGCAGGTTTTCCTTGCCAGACAGAGTGGAAAAGCTTTCTGCTAGGATGTAGACCACAAAAGACGCTAAAGACGAAGGTACGATGCTCTCCAAAGCTTAGAGCCGCTGCCGGGCTTCTTTCGGCAGAAGCGGCGCTAAGAGAGCACTGTGAGCGGTACAATCGTCTTTGCGCGAAGAAGCCGCTTCTTCGGCTCCGGGAGCCGGAGAGAGCGGCAGCATCGGAAAGGTGAAGAAGGAAGCTGTACAACACTGGGATTGTGTGCGCAGCTTGCCAACTGATAGAAAACAGTACCTTACACTTTCCTGACGTTTCCAATCATATGAATTTTCGATAAGAAGCTGTTTTGGACAGCTTTTCTTTCCTTTATGCCAAACACTCGGCAGACCTCCGTGCAACGTCCAGAACACGATGGGAGATGTTTTCTGTGCTCCCGCAGGTTTTCCTTGCCAGACAGAGTGGAAAAGCTTTCTGCTAGGATGTAGACCACAAAAGACGCTAAAGACGAAGGTACGATGCTCTCCGGAGCTTAGAGCCGCTCCCAGGCTTCTTTCGGCAGAAGCGGCGTTAAGACAGCACTGTGAGCGGTACAATCGTCTTTGCGCGAAGAAGGCGCTTCTTCGGCTCCGGGAGCCGGAGAGAGCTGCAGCATCGGAAAGGTGAAGAAGGAAGCTGTACAACACTGGGATTGTGTGCGCAGCTTGCCAACTGATAGAAAACAGTAACTTACACTTTCCTGACGTTTCCAATCACATGAATATTCGTTAAGAAGCTGTTTTGGACAGCTTTTCTTTCCTTTATGCCAAACACTCGGCAGACCTCCGTGCAACGTCCAGAACACGATGGGAGATGTTTTCTGTGCTCCCGCAGGTTTTCCTTGCCAGACAGAGTGGAAAAGCTTTCTGCTAGGATGTAGACCACAAAAGACGCTAAAGACGAAGGTACGATGCTCTCCGGAGCTTAGAGCCGCTGCCGGGCTTCTTTCGGCAGAAGCGGCGCTAAGAGAGCACTGTGAGCGGTACAATCGTCTTTGCGCGAAGAAGCCGCTTCTTCGGCTCCGGGAGCCGGAGAGAGCGGCAGCATCGGAAAGGTGAAGAAGGAAGCTGTACAACACTGGGATTGTGTGCGCAGCTTGCCAACTGATAGAAAACAGTACCTTACACTTTCCTGACGTTTCCAATCACATGAATATTGGATAAGAAGCTGTTTTGGACAGCTTTTCTTTCCTTTATGCCAAACACTCGGCAGACCTCCGTGCAACGTCCAGAACACGATGGGAGATGTTTTCTGTGCTCCCGCAGGTTTTCCTTGCCAGACAGAGTGGAAAAGCTTTCTGCTAGGATGTAGACCACAAAAGACGCTAAAGACGAAGGTACGATGCTCTCCGGAGCTAAGAGCCGCTGCCGGGCTTCTTTCGGCAGAAGCGGCGCTAAGAGAGCACTGTGAGCGGTACAATCGTCTTTGCGCGAAGAAGCCGCTTCTTCGGCTCCGGGAGCCGGAGAGAGCTGCAGCATCGGAAAGGTGAAGAAGGAAGCTGTACAACACTGGGATTGTGTGCGCAGCTTGCCAACTGATAGAAAACAGTACCTTACACTTTCCTGACGTTTCCAATCATATGAATTTTCGATAAGAAGCTGTTTTGGACAGCTTTTCTTTCCTTTATGCCAAACACTCGGCAGACCTCCGTGCAACGTCCAGAACACGATGGGAGATGTTTTCTGTGCTCCCGCAGGTTTTCCTTGCCAGACAGAGTGGAAAAGCTTTCTGCTAGGATGTAGACCACAAAAGACGCTAAAGACGAAGGTACGATGCTCTCCAAAGCTTAGAGCCGCTGCCGGGCTTCTTTCGGCAGAAGCGGCGCTAAGAGAGCACTGTGAGCGGTACAATCGTCTTTGCGCGAAGAAGGCGCTTCTTCGGCTCCGGGAGCCGGAGAGAGCGGCAGCATCGGAAAGGTGAAGAAGGAAGCTGTACAACACTGGGATTGTGTGCGCAGCTTGCCAACTGATAGAAAACAGTACCTTACACTTTCCTGACGTTTCCAATCATATGAATTTTCGATAAGAAGCTGTTTTGGACAGCTTTTCTTTCCTTTATGCCAAACACTCGGCAGACCTCCGTGCAACGTCCAGAACACGATGGGAGATGTTTTCTGTGCTCCCGCAGGTTTTCCTTGCCAGACAGAGTGGAAAAGCTTTCTGCTAGGATGTAGACCACAAAAGATGCTAAAGACGAAGGTACGATGCTCTCCGGAGCTTAGAGCCGCTGCCGGGCTTCTTTCGGCAGAAGCGGCGCTAAGAGAGCACTGTGAGCGGTACAATCGTCTTTGCGCGAAGAAGCCGCTTCTTCGGCTCCGGGAGCCGGAGAGAGCGGCAGCATCAGAAAGGTGAAGAAGGAAGCTGTACAACACTGGGATTGTGTGCGCAGCTTGCCAACTGATAGAAAACAGTACCTTACACTTTCCTGACGTTTCCAATCACATGAATATTGGATAAGAAGCTGTTTTGGACAGCTTTTCTTTTCTTTATGCCAAACACTCGGCAGACCTCCGTGCAACGTCCAGAACACGATGGGAGATGTTTTCTGTGCTCCCGCAGGTTTTCCTTGCCAGACAGAGTGGAAAAGCTTTCTGCTAGGATGTAGACCACAAAAGACGCTAAAGACGAAGGTACGATGCTCTCCGGAGCTAAGCGCCGCTGCCGGGCTTCTTTCGGCAGAAGCGGCGCTAAGAGAGCACTGTGAGCGGTACAATCGTCTTTGCGCGAAGAAGCCGCTTCTTCGGCTCCGGGAGCCGGAGAGAGCGGCAGCATCGGAAAGGTGAAGAAGGAAGCTGTACAACACTGGGATTGTGTGCGCAGCTTGCCAACTGATAGAAAACAGTACCTTAGACTTTCCTGACGTTTCCAATCACATGAATATTGGATAAGAAGCTGTTTTGGACAGCTTTTCTTTTCTTTATGCCAAACACTCGGCAGACCTCCGTGCAACGTCCAGAACACGATGGGAGATGTTTTCTGTGCTCCCGCAGGTTTTCCTTGCCAGACAGAGTGGAAAAGCTTTCTGCTAGGATGTAGACCACAAAAGACGCTAAAGACGAAGGTACGATGCTCTCCGGAGCTAAGAGCCGCTGCCGGGCTTCTTTCGGCAGAAGCGGCGCTAAGAGAGCACTGTGAGCGGTACAATCGTCTTTGCGCGAAGATGGCGCTTCTTCGGCTCCGGGAGCCGGAGAGAGCTGCAGCATCGGAAAGGTGAAGAAGGAAGCTGTACAACACTGGGATTGTGTGCGCAGCTTGCCAACTGATAGAAAACAGTAACTTACACTTTCCTGACGTTTCCAATCACATGAATATTCGTTAAGAAGCTGTTTTGGACAGCTTTTCTTTCCTTTATGCCAAACACTCGGCAGACCTCCGTGCAACATCCAGAACACGATGGGAGATGTTTTCTGTGCTCCCGCAGGTTTTCCTTGCCAGACAGAGTGGAAAAGCTTTCTGCTAGGATGTAGACCACAAAAGACGCTAAAGACGAAGGTACGATGCTCTCCGGAGCTTAGAGCCGCTCCCAGGCTTCTTTCGGCAGAAGCGGCGCTAAGAGAGCACTGTGAGCGGTACAATCGTCTTTGCGCGAAGAAGCCGCTTCTTCGGCTCCGGGAGCCGGAGAGAGCGGCAGCATCGGAAAGGTGAAGAAGGAAGCTGTACAACACTGGGATTGTGTGCGCAGCTTGCCAACTGATAGAAAACAGTACCTTACACTTTCCTGACGTTTCCAATCACATGAATATTGGATAAGAAGCTGTTTTGGACAGCTTTTCTTTCCTTTATGCCAAACACTCGGCAGACCTCCGTGCAACGTCCAGAACACGATGGGAGATGTTTTCTGTGCTCCCGCAGGTTTTCCTTGCCAGACAGAGTGGAAAAGCTTTCTGCTAGGATGTAGACCACAAAAGACGCTAAAGACGAAGGTACGATGCTCTCCGGAGCTTAGAGCCGCTGCCGGGCTTCTTTCGGCAGAAGCGGCGCTAAGAGAGCACTGTGAGCGGTACAATCGTCTTTGCGCGAAGAAGCCGCTTCTTCGGCTCCGGGAGCCGGAGAGAGCGGCAGCATCGGAAAGGTGAAGAAGGAAGCTGTACAACACTGGGATTGTGTGCGCAGCTTGCCAACTGATAGAAAACAGTACCTTACACTTTCCTGACGTTTCCAATCACATGAATATTGGATAAGAAGCTGTTTTGGACAGCTTTTCTTTCCTTTATGCCAAACACTCGGCAGACCTCCGTGCAACGTCCAGAACACGATGGGAGATGTTTTCTGTGCTCCCGCAGGTTTTCCTTGCCAGACAGAGTGGAAAAGCTTTCTGCTAGGATGTAGACCACAAAAGACGCTAAAGACGAAGGTACGATGCTCTCCGGAGCTAAGAGCCGCTGCCGGGCTTCTTTCGGCAGAAGCGGCGCTAAGAGAGCACTGTGAGCGGTACAATCGTCTTTGCGCGAAGAAGCCGCTTCTTCGGCTCCGGGAGCCGGAGAGAGCTGCAGCATCGGAAAGGTGAAGAAGGAAGCTGTACAACACTGGGATTGTGTGCGCAGCTTGCCAACTGATAGAAAACAGTACCTTACACTTTCCTGACGTTTCCAATCATATGAATTTTCGATAAGAAGCTGTTTTGGACAGCTTTTCTTTCCTTTATGCCAAACACTCGGCAGACCTCCGTGCAACGTCCAGAACACGATGGGAGATGTTTTCTGTGCTCCCGCAGGTTTTCCTTGCCAGACAGAGTGGAAAAGCTTTCTGCTAGGATGTAGACCACAAAAGACGCTAAAGACGAAGGTACGATGCTCTCCAAAGCTTAGAGCCGCTGCCGGGCTTCTTTCGGCAGAAGCGGCGCTAAGAGAGCACTGTGAGCGGTACAATCGTCTTTGCGCGAAGAAGGCGCTTCTTCGGCTCCGGGAGCCGGAGAGAGCGGCAGCATCGGAAAGGTGAAGAAGGAAGCTGTACAACACTGGGATTGTGTGCGCAGCTTGCCAACTGATAGAAAACAGTACCTTACACTTTCCTGACGTTTCCAATCATATGAATTTTCGATAAGAAGCTGTTTTGGACAGCTTTTCTTTCCTTTATGCCAAACACTCGGCAGACCTCCGTGCAACGTCCAGAACACGATGGGAGATGTTTTCTGTGCTCCCGCAGGTTTTCCTTGCCAGACAGAGTGGAAAAGCTTTCTGCTAGGATGTAGACCACAAAAGATGCTAAAGACGAAGGTACGATGCTCTCCGGAGCTTAGAGCCGCTGCCGGGCTTCTTTCGGCAAAAGCGGCGCTAAGAGAGCACTGTGAGCGGTACAATCGTCTTTGCGCGAAGAAGCCGCTTCTTCGGCTCCGGGAGCCGGAGAGAGCGGCAGCATCGGAAAGGTGAAGAAGGAAGCTGTACAACACTGGGATTGTGTGCGCAGCTTGCCAACTGATAGAAAACAGTACCTTACACTTTCCTGACGTTTCCAATCATATGAATTTTCGATAAGAAGCTGTTTTGGACAGCTTTTCTTTCCTTTATGCCAAACACTCGGCAGACCTCCGTGCAACGTCCAGAACACGATGGGAGATGTTTTCTGTGCTCCCGCAGGTTTTCCTTGCCAGACAGAGTGGAAAAGCTTTCTGCTAGGATGTAGACCACAAAAGATGCTAAAGACGAAGGTACGATGCTCTCCGGAGCTTAGAGCCGCTGCCGGGCTTCTTTCGGCAGAAGCGGCGCTAAGAGAGCACTGTGAGCGGTACAATCGTCTTTGCGCGAAGAAGCCGCTTCTTCGGCTCCGGGAGCCGGAGAGAGCGGCAGCATCGGAAAGGTGAAGAAGGAAGCTGTACAACACTGGGATTGTGTGCGCAGCTTGCCAACTGATAGAAAACAGTACCTTAGACTTTCCTGACGTTTCCAATCACATGAATATTGGATAAGAAGCTGTTTTGGACAGCTTTTCTTTTCTTTATGCCAAACACTCGGCAGACCTCCGTGCAACGTCCAGAACACGATGGGAGATGTTTTCTGTGCTCCCGCAGGTTTTCCTTGCCAGACAGAGTGGAAAAGCTTTCTGCTAGGATGTAGACCACAAAAGACGCTAAAGACGAAGGTACGATGCTCTCCGGAGCTAAGAGCCGCTGCCGGGCTTCTTTCGGCAGAAGCGGCGCTAAGAGAGCACTGTGAGCGGTACAATCGTCTTTGCGCGAAGATGGCGCTTCTTCGGCTCCGGGAGCCGGAGAGAGCTGCAGCATCGGAAAGGTGAAGAAGGAAGCTGTACAACACTGGGATTGTGTGCGCAGCTTGCCAACTGATAGAAAACAGTAACTTACACTTTCCTGACGTTTCCAATCACATGAATATTCGTTAAGAAGCTGTTTTGGACAGCTTTTCTTTCCTTTATGCCAAACACTCGGCAGACCTCCGTGCAACATCCAGAACACGATGGGAGATGTTTTCTGTGCTCCCGCAGGTTTTCCTTGCCAGACAGAGTGGAAAAGCTTTCTGCTAGGATGTAGACCACAAAAGACGCTAAAGACGAAGGTACGATGCTCTCCGGAGCTTAGAGCCGCTCCCAGGCTTCTTTCGGCAGAAGCGGCGCTAAGAGAGCACTGTGAGCGGTACAATCGTCTTTGCGCGAAGAAGCCGCTTCTTCGGCTCCGGGAGCCGGAGAGAGCGGCAGCATCGGAAAGGTGAAGAAGGAAGCTGTACAACACTGGGATTGTGTGCGCAGCTTGCCAACTGATAGAAAACAGTACCTTACACTTTCCTGACGTTTCCAATCACATGAATATTGGATAAGAAGCTGTTTTGGACAGCTTTTCTTTCCTTTATGCCAAACACTCGGCAGACCTCCGTGCAACGTCCAGAACACGATGGGAGATGTTTTCTGTGCTCCCGCAGGTTTTCCTTGCCAGACAGAGTGGAAAAGCTTTCTGCTAGGATGTAGACCACAAAAGACGCTAAAGACGAAGGTACGATGCTCTCCGGAGCTTAGAGCCGCTGCCGGGCTTCTTTCGGCAGAAGCGGCGCTAAGAGAGCACTGTGAGCGGTACAATCGTCTTTGCGCGAAGAAGCCGCTTCTTCGGCTCCGGGAGCCGGAGAGAGCGGCAGCATCGGAAAGGTGAAGAAGGAAGCTGTACAACACTGGGATTGTGTGCGCAGCTTGCCAACTGATAGAAAACAGTACCTTACACTTTCCTGACGTTTCCAATCACATGAATATTGGATAAGAAGCTGTTTTGGACAGCTTTTCTTTCCTTTATGCCAAACACTCGGCAGACCTCCGTGCAACGTCCAGAACACGATGGGAGATGTTTTCTGTGCTCCCGCAGGTTTTCCTTGCCAGACAGAGTGGAAAAGCTTTCTGCTAGGATGTAGACCACAAAAGACGCTAAAGACGAAGGTACGATGCTCTCCAAAGCTTAGAGCCGCTGCCGGGCTTCTTTCGGCAGAAGCGGCGCTAAGAGAGCACTGTGAGCGGTACAATCGTCTTTGCGCGAAGAAGCCGCTTCTTCGGCTCCGGGAGCCGGAGAGAGCGGCAGCATCGGAAAGGTGAAGAAGGAAGCTGTACAACACTGGGATTGTGTGCGCAGCTTGCCAACTGATAGAAAACAGTACCTTACACTTTCCTGACGTTTCCAATCATATGAATTTTCGATAAGAAGCTGTTTTGGACAGCTTTTCTTTCCTTTATGCCAAACACTCGGCAGACCTCCGTGCAACGTCCAGAACACGATGGGAGATGTTTTCTGTGCTCCCGCAGGTTTTCCTTGCCAGACAGAGTGGAAAAGCTTTCTGCTAGGATGTAGACCACAAAAGACGCTAAAGACGAAGGTACGATGCTCTCCGGAGCTTAGAGCCGCTCCCAGGCTTCTTTCGGCAGAAGCGGCGTTAAGACAGCACTGTGAGCGGTACAATCGTCTTTGCGCGAAGAAGGCGCTTCTTCGGCTCCGGGAGCCGGAGAGAGCTGCAGCATCGGAAAGGTGAAGAAGGAAGCTGTACAACACTGGGATTGTGTGCGCAGCTTGCCAACTGATAGAAAACAGTAACTTACACTTTCCTGACGTTTCCAATCACATGAATATTCGTTAAGAAGCTGTTTTGGACAGCTTTTCTTTCCTTTATGCCAAACACTCGGCAGACCTCCGTGCAACGTCCAGAACACGATGGGAGATGTTTTCTGTGCTCCCGCAGGTTTTCCTTGCCAGACAGAGTGGAAAAGCTTTCTGCTAGGATGTAGACCACAAAAGACGCTAAAGACGAAGGTACGATGCTCTCCGGAGCTTAGAGCCGCTGCCGGGCTTCTTTCGGCAGAAGCGGCGCTAAGAGAGCACTGTGAGCGGTACAATCGTCTTTGCGCGAAGAAGCCGCTTCTTCGGCTCCGGGAGCCGGAGAGAGCGGCAGCATCGGAAAGGTGAAGAAGGAAGCTGTACAACACTGGGATTGTGTGCGCAGCTTGCCAACTGATAGAAAACAGTACCTTACACTTTCCTGACGTTTCCAATCACATGAATATTGGATAAGAAGCTGTTTTGGACAGCTTTTCTTTCCTTTATGCCAAACACTCGGCAGACCTCCGTGCAACGTCCAGAACACGATGGGAGATGTTTTCTGTGCTCCCGCAGGTTTTCCTTGCCAGACAGAGTGGAAAAGCTTTCTGCTAGGATGTAGACCACAAAAGACGCTAAAGACGAAGGTACGATGCTCTCCGGAGCTAAGAGCCGCTGCCGGGCTTCTTTCGGCAGAAGCGGCGCTAAGAGAGCACTGTGAGCGGTACAATCGTCTTTGCGCGAAGAAGCGCTTCTTCGGCTCCGGGAGCCGGAGAGAGCGGCAGCATCGGAAAGGTGAAGAAGGAAGCTGTACAACACTGGGATTGTGTGCGCAGCTTGCCAACTGATAGAAAACAGTACCTTACACTTTCCTGACGTTTCCAATCATATGAATTTTCGATAAGAAGCTGTTTTGGACAGCTTTTCTTTCCTTTATGCCAAACACTCGGCAGACCTCCGTGCAACGTCCAGAACACGATGGGAGATGTTTTCTGTGCTCCCGCAGGTTTTCCTTGCCAGACAGAGTGGAAAAGCTTTCTGCTAGGATGTAGACCACAAAAGACGCTAAAGACGAAGGTACGATGCTCTCCAAAGCTTAGAGCCGCTGCCGGGCTTCTTTCGGCAGAAGCGGCGCTAAGAGAGCACTGTGAGCGGTACAATCGTCTTTGCGCGAAGAAGGCGCTTCTTCGGCTCCGGGAGCCGGAGAGAGCGGCAGCATCGGAAAGGTGAAGAAGGAAGCTGTACAACACTGGGATTGTGTGCGCAGCTTGCCAACTGATAGAAAACAGTACCTTACACTTTCCTGACGTTTCCAATCATATGAATTTTCGATAAGAAGCTGTTTTGGACAGCTTTTCTTTCCTTTATGCCAAACACTCGGCAGACCTCCGTGCAACGTCCAGAACACGATGGGAGATGTTTTCTGTGCTCCCGCAGGTTTTCCTTGCCAGACAGAGTGGAAAAGCTTTCTGCTAGGATGTAGACCACAAAAGATGCTAAAGACGAAGGTACGATGCTCTCCGGAGCTTAGAGCCGCTGCCGGGCTTCTTTCGGCAGAAGCGGCGCTAAGAGAGCACTGTGAGCGGTACAATCGTCTTTGCGCGAAGAAGCCGCTTCTTCGGCTCCGGGAGCCGGAGAGAGCGGCAGCATCAGAAAGGTGAAGAAGGAAGCTGTACAACACTGGGATTGTGTGCGCAGCTTGCCAACTGATAGAAAACAGTACCTTACACTTTCCTGACGTTTCCAATCACATGAATATTGGATAAGAAGCTGTTTTGGACAGCTTTTCTTTTCTTTATGCCAAACACTCGGCAGACCTCCGTGCAACGTCCAGAACACGATGGGAGATGTTTTCTGTGCTCGCGCAGGTTTTCCTTGCCAGACAGAGTGGAAAAGCTTTCTGCTAGGATGTAGACCACAAAAGACGCTAAAGACGAAGGTACGATGCTCTCCGGAGCTAAGAGCCGCTGCCGGGCTTCTTTCGGCAGAAGCGGCGCTAAGAGAGCACTGTGAGCGGTACAATCGTCTTTGCGCGAAGAAGCCGCTTCTTCGGCTCCGGGAGCCGGAGAGAGCGGCAGCATCGGAAAGGTGAAGAAGGAAGCTGTACAACACTGGGATTGTGTGCGCAGCTTGCCAACTGATAGAAAACAGTACCTTACACTTTCCTGACGTTTCCAATCACATGAATATTCGTTAAGAAGCTGTTTTATACGGGTTTTCTTTTCTTTATGCCAAACACTCGGCAGACCTCCGTGCAACGTCCAGAACACGATGGGAGATGTTTTCTGTGCTCCCGCAGGTTTTCCTTGCCAGACAGAGTGGAAAAGCTTTCTGCTAGGATGTAGACCACAAAAGACGCTAAAGACGAAGGTACGATGCTCTCCGGAGCTAAGAGCCGCTGCCGGGCTTCTTTCGGCAGAAGCGGCGCTAAGAGAGCACTGTGAGCGGTACAATCGTCTTTGCGCGAAGAAACCGCTTCTTCGGCTCCGGGAGCCGGAGAGAGCGGCAGCATCGGAAAGGTGAAGAAGGAAGCTGTACAACACTGGGATTGTGTGCGCAGCTTGCCAACTGATAGAAAACAGTACCTTACACTTTCCTGACGTTTCCAATCACATGAATATTGGATAAGAAGCTGTTTTGGACAGCTTTTCTTTCCTTTATGCCAAACACTCGGCAGACCTCCGTGCAATGTCCAGAACACGATGGGAGATGTTTTCTGTGCTCCCGCAGGTTTTCCTTGCCAGACAGAGTGGAAAAGCTTTCTGCTAGGATGTAGACCACAAAAGACGCTAAAGACGAAGGTACGATGCTCTCCGGAGCTTAGAGCCGCTCCCAGGCTTCTTTCGGCAGAAGCGGCGTTAAGACAGCACTGTGAGCGGTACAATCGTCTTTGCGCGAAGAAGCCGCTTCTTCGGCTCCGGGAGCCGGAGAGAGCGGCAGCATCGGAAAGGTGAAGAAGGAAGCTGTACAACACTGGGATTGTGTGCGCAGCTTGCCAACTGATAGAAAACAGTACCTTACACTTTCCTGACGTTTCCAATCATATGAATTTTCGATAAGAAGCTGTTTTGGACAGCTTTTCTTTCCTTTATGCCAAACACTCGGCAGACCTCCGTGCAACGTCCAGAACACGATGGGAGATGTTTTCTGTGCTCCCGCAGGTTTTCCTTGCCAGACAGAGTGGAAAAGCTTTCTGCTAGGATTTAGACCACAAAAGACGCTAAAGACGAAGGTACGATGCTCTCCAAAGCTTAGAGCCGCTGCCGGGCTTCTTTCGGCAGAAGCGGCGCTAAGAGAGCACTGTGAGCGGTACAATCGTCTTTGCGCGAAGAAGCCGCTTCTTCGGCTCCGGGAGCCGGAGAGAGCGGCAGCATCGGAAAGGTGAAGAAGGAAGCTGTACAACACTGGGATTGTGTGCGCAGCTTGCCAACTGATAGAAAACAGTACCTTACACTTTCCTGACGTTTCCAATCACATGAATATTGGATAAGAAGCTGTTTTGGACAGCTTTTCTTTCCTTTATGCCAAACACTCGGCAGACCTCCGTGCAACGTCCAGAACACGATGGGAGATGTTTTCTCTGCTCCCGCAGGTTTTCCTTGCCAGACAGAGTGGAAAAGCTTTCTGCTAGGATGTAGACCACAAAAGATGCTAAAGACGAAGGTACGATGCTCTCCGGAGCTTAGAGCCGCTGCCGGGCTTCTTTCGGCAGAAGCGGCGCTAAGAGAGCACTGTGAGCGGTACAATCGTCTTTGCGCGAAGAAGCCGCTTCTTCGGCTCCGGGAGCCGGAGAGAGCGGCAGCATCGGAAAGGTGAAGAAGGAAGCTGTACAACACTGGGATTGTGTGCGCAGCTTGCCAACTGATAGAAAACAGTACCTTACACTTTCCTGACGTTTCCAATCACATGAATATTCGTTAAGAAGCTGTTTTGGACAGCTTTTCTTTCCTTTATGCCAAACACTCGGCAGACCTCCGTGCAACGTCCAGAACATGATGGGAGATGTTTTCTGTGCTCCCGCAGGTTTTCCTTGCCAGACAGAGTGGAAAAGCTTTCTGCTAGGATGTAGACCACAAAAGACGCTAAAGACGAAGGTACGATGCTCTCCGGAGCTAAGAGCCGCTGCCGGGCTTCTTTCGGCAGAAGCGGCGCTAAGAGAGCACTGTGAGCGGTACGGTACAATCGTCTTTGCGCGAAGAAGCCGCTTCTTCGGCTCCGGGAGCCGGAGAGAGCGGCAGCATCGGAAAGGTGAAGAAGGAAGCTGTACAACACTGGGATTGTGTGCGCAGCTTGCCAACTGATAGAAAACAGTACCTTACACTTTCCTGACGTTTCCAATCACATGAATATTGGATAAGAAGCTGTTTTGGACAGCTTTTCTTTCCTTTATGCCAAACACTCGGCAGACCTCCGTGCAAGGTCCAGAACACGATGGGAGATGTTTTCTGTGCTCCCGCAGGTTTTCCTTGCCAGACAGAGTGGAAAAGCTTTCTGCTAGGATGTAGACCACAAAAGACGCTAAAGACGAAGGTACGATGCTCTCCGGAGCTAAGAGCCGCTGCCGGGCTTCTTTCGGCAGAAGCGGCGCTAAGAGAGCACTGTGAGCGATACAATCGTCTTTGCGCGAAGAAGCCGCTTCTTCGGCTCCGGGAGCCGGAGAGAGCGGCAGCATCGGAAAGGTGAAGAAGGAAGCTGTACAACACTGGGATTGTGTGCGCAGCTTGCCAACTGATAGAAAACAGTACCTTACACTTTCCTGACGTTTCCAATCATATGAAATTTCGATAAGAAGCTGTTTTGGACAGCTTTTCTTTCCTTTATGCCAAACACTCGGCAGACCTCCGTGCAACGTCCAGAACACGATGGGAGATGTTTTCTGTGCTCCCGCAGGTTTTCCTTGCCAGACAGAGTGGAAAAGCTTTCTGCTAGGATGTAGACCACAAAAGACGCTAAAGACGAAGGTACGATGCTCTCCGGAGCTTAGAGCCGCTCCCAGGCTTCTTTCGGCAGAAGCGGCGTTAAGACAGCACTGTGAGCGGTACAATCGTCTTTGCGCGAAGATGGCGCTTCTTCGGCTCCGGGAGCCGGAGAGAGCTGCAGCATCGGAAAGGTGAAGAAGGAAGCTGTACAACACTGGGATTGTGTGCGCAGCTTGCCAACTGATAGAAAACAGTAACTTACACTTTCCTGACGTTTCCAATCACATGAATATTCGTTAAGAAGCTGTTTTGGACAGCTTTTCTTTCCTTTATGCCAAACACTCGGCAGACCTCCGTGCAACGTCCAGAACACGATGGGAGATGTTTTCTGTGCTCCCGCAGGTTTTCCTTGCCAGACAGAGTGGAAAAGCTTTCTGCTAGGATGTAGACCACAAAAGACGCTAAAGACGAAGGTACGATGCTCTCCGGAGCTTAGAGCCGCTCCCAGGCTTCTTTCGGCAGAAGCGGCGCTAAGAGAGCACTGTGAGCGGTACAATCGTCTTTGCGCGAAGAAGCCGCTTCTTCGGCTCCGGGAGCCGGAGAGAGCGGCAGCATCGGAAAGGTGAAGAAGGAAGCTGTACAACACTGGGATTGTGTGCGCAGCTTGCCAACTGATAGAAAACAGTACCTTACACTTTCCTGACGTTTCCAATCACATGAATATTGGATAAGAAGCTGTTTTGGACAGCTTTTCTTTCCTTTATGCCAAACACTCGGCAGACCTCCGTGCAACGTCCAGAACACGATGGGAGATGTTTTCTGTGCTCCCGCAGGTTTTCCTTGCCAGACAGAGTGGAAAAGCTTTCTGCTAGGATGTAGACCACAAAAGACGCTAAAGACGAAGGTACGATGCTCTCCGGAGCTTAGAGCCGCTGCCGGGCTTCTTTCGGCAGAAGCGGCGCTAAGAGAGCACTGTGAGCGGTACAATCGTCTTTGCGCGAAGAAGCCGCTTCTTCGGCTCCGGGAGCCGGAGAGAGCGGCAGCATCGGAAAGGTGAAGAAGGAAGCTGTACAACACTGGGATTGTGTGCGCAGCTTGCCAACTGATAGAAAACAGTACCTTACACTTTCCTGACGTTTCCAATCACATGAATATTGGATAAGAAGCTGTTTTGGACAGCTTTTCTTTCCTTTATGCCAAACACTCGGCAGACCTCCGTGCAACGTCCAGAACACGATGGGAGATGTTTTCTGTGCTCCCGCAGGTTTTCCTTGCCAGACAGAGTGGAAAAGCTTTCTGCTAGGATGTAGACCACAAAAGACGCTAAAGACGAAGGTACGATGCTCTCCGGAGCTAAGAGCCGCTGCCGGGCTTCTTTCGGCAGAAGCGGCGCTAAGAGAGCACTGTGAGCGGTACAATCGTCTTTGCGCGAAGAAGCCGCTTCTTCGGCTCCGGGAGCCGGAGAGAGCGGCAGCATCGGAAAGGTGAAGAAGGAAGCTGTACAACACTGGGATTGTGTGCGCAGCTTGCCAACTGATAGAAAACAGTACCTTACACTTTCCTGACGTTTCCAATCATATGAATTTTCGATAAGAAGCTGTTTTGGACAGCTTTTCTTTCCTTTATGCCAAACACTCGGCAGACCTCCGTGCAACGTCCAGAACACGATGGGAGATGTTTTCTGTGCTCCCGCAGGTTTTCCTTGCCAGACAGAGTGGAAAAGCTTTCTGCTAGGATGTAGACCACAAAAGACGCTAAAGACGAAGGTACGATGCTCTCCGGAGCTTAGAGCCGCTCCCAGGCTTCTTTCGGCAGAAGCGGCGTTAAGACAGCACTGTGAGCGGTACAATCGTCTTTGCGCGAAGAAGGCGCTTCTTCGGCTCCGGGAGCCGGAGAGAGCTGCAGCATCGGAAAGGTGAAGAAGGAAGCTGTACAACACTGGGATTGTGTGCGCAGCTTGCCAACTGATAGAAAACAGTAACTTACACTTTCCTGACGTTTCCAATCACATGAATATTCGTTAAGAAGCTGTTTTGGACAGCTTTTCTTTCCTTTATGCCAAACACTCGGCAGACCTCCGTGCAACGTCCAGAACACGATGGGAGATGTTTTCTGTGCTCCCGCAGGTTTTCCTTGCCAGACAGAGTGGAAAAGCTTTCTGCTAGGATGTAGACCACAAAAGACGCTAAAGACGAAGGTACGATGCTCTCCGGAGCTTAGAGCCGCTGCCGGGCTTCTTTCGGCAGAAGCGGCGCTAAGAGAGCACTGTGAGCGGTACAATCGTCTTTGCGCGAAGAAGCCGCTTCTTCGGCTCCGGGAGCCGGAGAGAGCGGCAGCATCGGAAAGGTGAAGAAGGAAGCTGTACAACACTGGGATTGTGTGCGCAGCTTGCCAACTGATAGAAAACAGTACCTTACACTTTCCTGACGTTTCCAATCACATGAATATTGGATAAGAAGCTGTTTTGGACAGCTTTTCTTTCCTTTATGCCAAACACTCGGCAGACCTCCGTGCAACGTCCAGAACACGATGGGAGATGTTTTCTGTGCTCCCGCAGGTTTTCCTTGCCAGACAGAGTGGAAAAGCTTTCTGCTAGGATGTAGACCACAAAAGACGCTAAAGACGAAGGTACGATGCTCTCCGGAGCTAAGAGCCGCTGCCGGGCTTCTTTCGGCAGAAGCGGCGCTAAGAGAGCACTGTGAGCGGTACAATCGTCTTTGCGCGAAGAAGCCGCTTCTTCGGCTCCGGGAGCCGGAGAGAGCTGCAGCATCGGAAAGGTGAAGAAGGAAGCTGTACAACACTGGGATTGTGTGCGCAGCTTGCCAACTGATAGAAAACAGTACCTTACACTTTCCTGACGTTTCCAATCATATGAATTTTCGATAAGAAGCTGTTTTGGACAGCTTTTCTTTCCTTTATGCCAAACACTCGGCAGACCTCCGTGCAACGTCCAGAACACGATGGGAGATGTTTTCTGTGCTCCCGCAGGTTTTCCTTGCCAGACAGAGTGGAAAAGCTTTCTGCTAGGATGTAGACCACAAAAGACGCTAAAGACGAAGGTACGATGCTCTCCAAAGCTTAGAGCCGCTGCCGGGCTTCTTTCGGCAGAAGCGGCGCTAAGAGAGCACTGTGAGCGGTACAATCGTCTTTGCGCGAAGAAGGCGCTTCTTCGGCTCCGGGAGCCGGAGAGAGCGGCAGCATCGGAAAGGTGAAGAAGGAAGCTGTACAACACTGGGATTGTGTGCGCAGCTTGCCAACTGATAGAAAACAGTACCTTACACTTTCCTGACGTTTCCAATCATATGAATTTTCGATAAGAAGCTGTTTTGGACAGCTTTTCTTTCCTTTATGCCAAACACTCGGCAGACCTCCGTGCAACGTCCAGAACACGATGGGAGATGTTTTCTGTGCTCCCGCAGGTTTTCCTTGCCAGACAGAGTGGAAAAGCTTTCTGCTAGGATGTAGACCACAAAAGATGCTAAAGACGAAGGTACGATGCTCTCCGGAGCTTAGAGCCGCTGCCGGGCTTCTTTCGGCAAAAGCGGCGCTAAGAGAGCACTGTGAGCGGTACAATCGTCTTTGCGCGAAGAAGCCGCTTCTTCGGCTCCGGGAGCCGGAGAGAGCGGCAGCATCGGAAAGGTGAAGAAGGAAGCTGTACAACACTGGGATTGTGTGCGCAGCTTGCCAACTGATAGAAAACAGTACCTTACACTTTCCTGACGTTTCCAATCATATGAATTTTCGATAAGAAGCTGTTTTGGACAGCTTTTCTTTCCTTTATGCCAAACACTCGGCAGACCTCCGTGCAACGTCCAGAACACGATGGGAGATGTTTTCTGTGCTCCCGCAGGTTTTCCTTGCCAGACAGAGTGGAAAAGCTTTCTGCTAGGATGTAGACCACAAAAGATGCTAAAGACGAAGGTACGATGCTCTCCGGAGCTTAGAGCCGCTGCCGGGCTTCTTTCGGCAGAAGCGGCGCTAAGAGAGCACTGTGAGCGGTACAATCGTCTTTGCGCGAAGAAGCCGCTTCTTCGGCTCCGGGAGCCGGAGAGAGCGGCAGCATCGGAAAGGTGAAGAAGGAAGCTGTACAACACTGGGATTGTGTGCGCAGCTTGCCAACTGATAGAAAACAGTACCTTAGACTTTCCTGACGTTTCCAATCACATGAATATTGGATAAGAAGCTGTTTTGGACAGCTTTTCTTTTCTTTATGCCAAACACTCGGCAGACCTCCGTGCAACGTCCAGAACACGATGGGAGATGTTTTCTGTGCTCCCGCAGGTTTTCCTTGCCAGACAGAGTGGAAAAGCTTTCTGCTAGGATGTAGACCACAAAAGACGCTAAAGACGAAGGTACGATGCTCTCCGGAGCTAAGAGCCGCTGCCGGGCTTCTTTCGGCAGAAGCGGCGCTAAGAGAGCACTGTGAGCGGTACAATCGTCTTTGCGCGAAGATGGCGCTTCTTCGGCTCCGGGAGCCGGAGAGAGCTGCAGCATCGGAAAGGTGAAGAAGGAAGCTGTACAACACTGGGATTGTGTGCGCAGCTTGCCAACTGATAGAAAACAGTAACTTACACTTTCCTGACGTTTCCAATCACATGAATATTCGTTAAGAAGCTGTTTTGGACAGCTTTTCTTTCCTTTATGCCAAACACTCGGCAGACCTCCGTGCAACATCCAGAACACGATGGGAGATGTTTTCTGTGCTCCCGCAGGTTTTCCTTGCCAGACAGAGTGGAAAAGCTTTCTGCTAGGATGTAGACCACAAAAGACGCTAAAGACGAAGGTACGATGCTCTCCGGAGCTTAGAGCCGCTCCCAGGCTTCTTTCGGCAGAAGCGGCGCTAAGAGAGCACTGTGAGCGGTACAATCGTCTTTGCGCGAAGAAGCCGCTTCTTCGGCTCCGGGAGCCGGAGAGAGCGGCAGCATCGGAAAGGTGAAGAAGGAAGCTGTACAACACTGGGATTGTGTGCGCAGCTTGCCAACTGATAGAAAACAGTACCTTACACTTTCCTGACGTTTCCAATCACATGAATATTGGATAAGAAGCTGTTTTGGACAGCTTTTCTTTCCTTTATGCCAAACACTCGGCAGACCTCCGTGCAACGTCCAGAACACGATGGGAGATGTTTTCTGTGCTCCCGCAGGTTTTCCTTGCCAGACAGAGTGGAAAAGCTTTCTGCTAGGATGTAGACCACAAAAGACGCTAAAGACGAAGGTACGATGCTCTCCGGAGCTTAGAGCCGCTGCCGGGCTTCTTTCGGCAGAAGCGGCGCTAAGAGAGCACTGTGAGCGGTACAATCGTCTTTGCGCGAAGAAGCCGCTTCTTCGGCTCCGGGAGCCGGAGAGAGCGGCAGCATCGGAAAGGTGAAGAAGGAAGCTGTACAACACTGGGATTGTGTGCGCAGCTTGCCAACTGATAGAAAACAGTACCTTACACTTTCCTGACGTTTCCAATCACATGAATATTGGATAAGAAGCTGTTTTGGACAGCTTTTCTTTCCTTTATGCCAAACACTCGGCAGACCTCCGTGCAACGTCCAGAACACGATGGGAGATGTTTTCTGTGCTCCCGCAGGTTTTCCTTGCCAGACAGAGTGGAAAAGCTTTCTGCTAGGATGTAGACCACAAAAGACGCTAAAGACGAAGGTACGATGCTCTCCGGAGCTTAGAGCCGCTGCCGGGCTTCTTTCGGCAAAAGCGGCGCTAAGAGAGCACTGTGAGCGGTACAATCGTCTTTGCGCGAAGAAGCCGCTTCTTCGGCTCCGGGAGCCGGAGAGAGCGGCAGCATCGGAAAGGTGAAGAAGGAAGCTGTACAACACTGGGATTGTGTGCGCAGCTTGCCAACTGATAGAAAACAGTACCTTACACTTTCCTGACGTTTCCAATCATATGAATTTTCGATAAGAAGCTGTTTTGGACAGCTTTTCTTTCCTTTATGCCAAACACTCGGCAGACCTCCGTGCAACGTCCAGAACACGATGGGAGATGTTTTCTGTGCTCCCGCAGGTTTTCCTTGCCAGACAGAGTGGAAAAGCTTTCTGCTAGGATGTAGACCACAAAAGATGCTAAAGACGAAGGTACGATGCTCTCCGGAGCTTAGAGCCGCTGCCGGGCTTCTTTCGGCAGAAGCGGCGCTAAGAGAGCACTGTGAGCGGTACAATCGTCTTTGCGCGAAGAAGCCGCTTCTTCGGCTCCGGGAGCCGGAGAGAGCGGCAGCATCGGAAAGGTGAAGAAGGAAGCTGTACAACACTGGGATTGTGTGCGCAGCTTGCCAACTGATAGAAAACAGTACCTTAGACTTTCCTGACGTTTCCAATCACATGAATATTGGATAAGAAGCTGTTTTGGACAGCTTTTCTTTTCTTTATGCCAAACACTCGGCAGACCTCCGTGCAACGTCCAGAACACGATGGGAGATGTTTTCTGTGCTCCCGCAGGTTTTCCTTGCCAGACAGAGTGGAAAAGCTTTCTGCTAGGATGTAGACCACAAAAGACGCTAAAGACGAAGGTACGATGCTCTCCGGAGCTAAGAGCCGCTGCCGGGCTTCTTTCGGCAGAAGCGGCGCTAAGAGAGCACTGTGAGCGGTACAATCGTCTTTGCGCGAAGATGGCGCTTCTTCGGCTCCGGGAGCCGGAGAGAGCTGCAGCATCGGAAAGGTGAAGAAGGAAGCTGTACAACACTGGGATTGTGTGCGCAGCTTGCCAACTGATAGAAAACAGTAACTTACACTTTCCTGACGTTTCCAATCACATGAATATTCGTTAAGAAGCTGTTTTGGACAGCTTTTCTTTCCTTTATGCCAAACACTCGGCAGACCTCCGTGCAACATCCAGAACACGATGGGAGATGTTTTCTGTGCTCCCGCAGGTTTTCCTTGCCAGACAGAGTGGAAAAGCTTTCTGCTAGGATGTAGACCACAAAAGACGCTAAAGACGAAGGTACGATGCTCTCCGGAGCTTAGAGCCGCTCCCAGGCTTCTTTCGGCAGAAGCGGCGCTAAGAGAGCACTGTGAGCGGTACAATCGTCTTTGCGCGAAGAAGCCGCTTCTTCGGCTCCGGGAGCCGGAGAGAGCGGCAGCATCGGAAAGGTGAAGAAGGAAGCTGTACAACACTGGGATTGTGTGCGCAGCTTGCCAACTGATAGAAAACAGTACCTTACACTTTCCTGACGTTTCCAATCACATGAATATTGGATAAGAAGCTGTTTTGGACAGCTTTTCTTTCCTTTATGCCAAACACTCGGCAGACCTCCGTGCAACGTCCAGAACACGATGGGAGATGTTTTCTGTGCTCCCGCAGGTTTTCCTTGCCAGACAGAGTGGAAAAGCTTTCTGCTAGGATGTAGACCACAAAAGACGCTAAAGACGAAGGTACGATGCTCTCCGGAGCTTAGAGCCGCTGCCGGGCTTCTTTCGGCAGAAGCGGCGCTAAGAGAGCACTGTGAGCGGTACAATCGTCTTTGCGCGAAGAAGCCGCTTCTTCGGCTCCGGGAGCCGGAGAGAGCGGCAGCATCGGAAAGGTGAAGAAGGAAGCTGTACAACACTGGGATTGTGTGCGCAGCTTGCCAACTGATAGAAAACAGTACCTTACACTTTCCTGACGTTTCCAATCACATGAATATTGGATAAGAAGCTGTTTTGGACAGCTTTTCTTTCCTTTATGCCAAACACTCGGCAGACCTCCGTGCAACGTCCAGAACACGATGGGAGATGTTTTCTGTGCTCCCGCAGGTTTTCCTTGCCAGACAGAGTGGAAAAGCTTTCTGCTAGGATGTAGACCACAAAAGACGCTAAAGACGAAGGTACGATGCTCTCCAAAGCTTAGAGCCGCTGCCGGGCTTCTTTCGGCAGAAGCGGCGCTAAGAGAGCACTGTGAGCGGTACAATCGTCTTTGCGCGAAGAAGCCGCTTCTTCGGCTCCGGGAGCCGGAGAGAGCGGCAGCATCGGAAAGGTGAAGAAGGAAGCTGTACAACACTGGGATTGTGTGCGCAGCTTGCCAACTGATAGAAAACAGTACCTTACACTTTCCTGACGTTTCCAATCATATGAATTTTCGATAAGAAGCTGTTTTGGACAGCTTTTCTTTCCTTTATGCCAAACACTCGGCAGACCTCCGTGCAACGTCCAGAACACGATGGGAGATGTTTTCTGTGCTCCCGCAGGTTTTCCTTGCCAGACAGAGTGGAAAAGCTTTCTGCTAGGATGTAGACCACAAAAGACGCTAAAGACGAAGGTACGATGCTCTCCGGAGCTTAGAGCCGCTCCCAGGCTTCTTTCGGCAGAAGCGGCGTTAAGACAGCACTGTGAGCGGTACAATCGTCTTTGCGCGAAGAAGGCGCTTCTTCGGCTCCGGGAGCCGGAGAGAGCTGCAGCATCGGAAAGGTGAAGAAGGAAGCTGTACAACACTGGGATTGTGTGCGCAGCTTGCCAACTGATAGAAAACAGTAACTTACACTTTCCTGACGTTTCCAATCACATGAATATTCGTTAAGAAGCTGTTTTGGACAGCTTTTCTTTCCTTTATGCCAAACACTCGGCAGACCTCCGTGCAACGTCCAGAACACGATGGGAGATGTTTTCTGTGCTCCCGCAGGTTTTCCTTGCCAGACAGAGTGGAAAAGCTTTCTGCTAGGATGTAGACCACAAAAGACGCTAAAGACGAAGGTACGATGCTCTCCGGAGCTTAGAGCCGCTGCCGGGCTTCTTTCGGCAGAAGCGGCGCTAAGAGAGCACTGTGAGCGGTACAATCGTCTTTGCGCGAAGAAGCCGCTTCTTCGGCTCCGGGAGCCGGAGAGAGCGGCAGCATCGGAAAGGTGAAGAAGGAAGCTGTACAACACTGGGATTGTGTGCGCAGCTTGCCAACTGATAGAAAACAGTACCTTACACTTTCCTGACGTTTCCAATCACATGAATATTGGATAAGAAGCTGTTTTGGACAGCTTTTCTTTCCTTTATGCCAAACACTCGGCAGACCTCCGTGCAACGTCCAGAACACGATGGGAGATGTTTTCTGTGCTCCCGCAGGTTTTCCTTGCCAGACAGAGTGGAAAAGCTTTCTGCTAGGATGTAGACCACAAAAGACGCTAAAGACGAAGGTACGATGCTCTCCGGAGCTAAGAGCCGCTGCCGGGCTTCTTCGGCAGAAGCGGCGCTAAGAGAGCACTGTGAGCGGTACAATCGTCTTTGCGCGAAGAAGCCGCTTCTTCGGCTCCGGGAGCCGGAGAGAGCTGCAGCATCGGAAAGGTGAAGAAGGAAGCTGTACAACACTGGGATTGTGTGCGCAGCTTGCCAACTGATAGAAAACAGTACCTTACACTTTCCTGACGTTTCCAATCATATGAATTTTCGATAAGAAGCTGTTTTGGACAGCTTTCTTTCCTTTATGCCAAACACTCGGCAGACCTCCGTGCAACGTCCAGAACACGATGGGAGATGTTTTCTGTGCTCCCGCAGGTTTTCCTTGCCAGACAGAGTGGAAAAGCTTTCTGCTAGGATGTAGACCACAAAAGACGCTAAAGACGAAGGTACGATGCTCTCCAAAGCTTAGAGCCGCTGCCGGGCTTCTTTCGGCAGAAGCGGCGCTAAGAGAGCACTGTGAGCGGTACAATCGTCTTTGCGCGAAGAAGGCGCTTCTTCGGCTCCGGGAGCCGGAGAGAGCGGCAGCATCGGAAAGGTGAAGAAGGAAGCTGTACAACACTGGGATTGTGTGCGCAGCTTGCCAACTGATAGAAAACAGTACCTTACACTTTCCTGACGTTTCCAATCATATGAATTTTCGATAAGAAGCTGTTTGGACAGCTTTTCTTTCCTTTATGCCAAACACTCGGCAGACCTCCGTGCAACGTCCAGAACACGATGGAGATGTTTTCTGTGCTCCCGCAGGTTTTCCTTGCCAGACAGAGTGGAAAAGCTTTCTGCTAGGATGTAGACCACAAAAGATGCTAAAGACGAAGGTACGATGCTCTCCGGAGCTTAGAGCCGCTGCCGGGCTTCTTTCGGCAGAAGCGGCGCTAAGAGAGCACTGTGAGCGGTACAATCGTCTTTGCGCGAAGAAGCCGCTTCTTCGGCTCCGGGAGCCGGAGAGAGCGGCAGCATCAGAAGGTGAAGAAGGAAGCTGTACAACACTGGGATTGTGTGCGCAGCTTGCCAACTGATAGAAAACAGTACCTTACACTTTCCTGACGTTTCCAATCACATGAATATTGGATAAGAAGCTGTTTTGGACAGCTTTTCTTTTCTTTATGCCAAACACTCGGCAGACCTCCGTGCAACGTCCAGAACACGATGGGAGATGTTTTCTGTGCTCCCGCAGGTTTTCCTTGCCAGACAGAGTGGAAAAGCTTTCTGCTAGGATGTAGACCACAAAAGACGCTAAAGACGAAGGTACGATGCTCTCCGGAGCTAAGCGCCGCTGCCGGCTTCTTTCGGCAGAAGCGGCGCTAAGAGAGCACTGTGAGCGGTACAATCGTCTTTGCGCGAAGAAGCCGCTTCTTCGGCTCCGGGAGCCGGAGAGAGCGGCAGCATCGGAAAGGTGAAGAAGGAAGCTGTACAACACTGGGATTGTGTGCGCAGCTTGCCAACTGATAGAAAACAGTACCTTAGACTTTCCTGACGTTTCCAATCACATGAATATTGGATAAGAAGCTGTTTTGACAGCTTTTCTTTTCTTTATGCCAAACACTCGGCAGACCTCCGTGCAACGTCCAGAACACGATGGGAGATGTTTTCTGTGCTCCCGCAGGTTTTCCTTGCCAGACAGAGTGGAAAAGCTTTCTGCTAGGATGTAGACCACAAAAGACGCTAAAGACGAAGGTACGATGCTCTCCGGAGCTAAGAGCCGCTGCCGGGCTTCTTTCGCAGAAGCGGCGCTAAGAGAGCACTGTGAGCGGTACAATCGTCTTTGCGCGAAGATGGCGCTTCTTCGGCTCCGGGAGCCGGAGAGAGCTGCAGCATCGAAAGGTGAAGAAGGAAGCTGTACAACACTGGATTGTGTGCGCAGCTTGCCAACTGATAGAAAACAGTAACTTACACTTTCCTGACGTTTCCAATCACATGAATATTCGTTAAGAAGCTGTTTTGGACAGCTTTTCTTTCCTTTATGCCAAACACTCGGCAGACCTCCGTGCAACATCCAGAACACGATGGGAGATGTTTTCTGTGCTCCCGCAGGTTTTCCTTGCCAGACAGAGTGGAAAAGCTTTCTGCTAGGATGTAGACCACAAAAGACGCTAAAGACGAAGGTACGATGCTCTCCGGAGCTTAGAGCCGCTCCCAGGCTTCTTTCGGCAGAAGCGGCGCTAAGAGAGCACTGTGAGCGGTACAATCGTCTTTGCGCGAAGAAGCCGCTTCTTCGGCTCCGGGAGCCGGAGAGAGCGGCAGCATCGGAAAGGTGAAGAAGGAAGCTGTACAACACTGGGATTGTGTGCGCAGCTTGCCAACTGATAGAAAACAGTACCTTACACTTTCCTGACGTTTCCAATCACATGAATATTGGATAAGAAGCTGTTTTGGACAGCTTTTCTTTCCTTTATGCCAAACACTTGGCAGACCTCCGTGCAACGTCCAGAACACGATGGGAGATGTTTTCTGTGCTCCCGCAGCTTTTCCTTGCCAGACAGAGTGGAAAAGCTTTCTGCTAGGATGTAGACCACAAAAGACGCTAAAGACGAAGGTACGATGCTCTCCGGAGCTTAGAGCCGCTGCCGGGCTTCTTTCGGCAGAAGCGGCGCTAAGAGAGCACTGTGAGCGGTACAATCGTCTTTGCGCGAAGAAGCCGCTTCTTCGGCTCCGGGAGCCGGAGAGAGCGGCAGCATCGAAAGGTGAAGAAGGAAGCTGTACAACACTGGGATTGTGTGCGCAGCTTGCCAACTGATAGAAAACAGTACCTTACACTTTCCTGACGTTTCCAATCACATGAATATTGGATAAGAAGCTGTTTTGGACAGCTTTTCTTTTCTTTATGCCAAACACTCGGCAGACCTCCGTGCAACGTCCAGAACACGATGGGAGATGTTTTCTGTGCTCCCGCAGGTTTTCCTTGCCAGACAGAGTGGAAAAGCTTTCTGCTAGGATGTAGACCACAAAAGACGCTAAAGACGAAGGTACGATGCTCTCCGGAGCTTAGAGCCGCTGCCGGGCTTCTTTCGGCAGAAGCGGCGCTAAGAGAGCACTGTGAGCGGTACAATCGTCTTTGCGCGAAGAAGCCGCTTCTTCGGCTCCGGGAGCCGGAGAGAGCGCAGCATCGGAAAGGTGAAGAAGGAAGCTGTACAACACTGGGATTGTGTGCGCAGCTTGCCAACTGATAGAAAACAGTACCTTACACTTTCCTGACGTTTCCAATCACATGAATATTGGATAAGAAGCTGTTTTGGACAGCTTTTCTTTCCTTTATGCCAAACACTCGGCAGACCTCCGTGCAACGTCCAGAACACGATGGGAGATGTTTTCTGTGCTCCCGCAGGTTTTCCTTGCCAGACAGAGTGGAAAAGCTTTCTGCTAGGATGTAGACCACAAAAGACGCTAAAGACGAAGGTACGATGCTCTCCGGAGCTTAGAGCCGCTGCCGGGCTTCTTTCGGCAGAAGCGGCGCTAAGAGAGCACTGTGAGCGGTACAATCGTCTTTGCGCGAAGAAGCCGCTTCTTCGGCTCCGGGAGCCGGAGAGAGCGGCAGCATCGGAAAGGTGAAGAAGGAAGCTGTACAACACTGGGATTGTGTGCGCAGCTTGCCAACTGATAGAAAACAGTACCTTACACTTTCCTGACGTTTCCAATCACATGAATATTGGATAAGAAGCTGTTTTGGACAGCTTTTCTTTCCTTTATGCCAAACACTCGGCAGACCTCCGTGCAACGTCCAGAACACGATGGGAGATGTTTTCTGTGCTCCGCAGGTTTCCTTGCCAGACAGAGTGGAAAAGCTTTCTGCTAGGATGTAGACCACAAAAGACGCTAAAGACGAAGGTACGATGCTCTCCAAAGCTTAGAGCCGCTGCCGGGCTTCTTTCGGCAGAAGCGGCGCTAAGAGAGCACTGTGAGCGGTACAATCGTCTTTGCGCGAAGAAGCCGCTTCTTGAAGCCGCTTCTTCGGCTCCGGGAGCCGGAGAGAGCGGCAGCATCGGAAAGGTGAAGAAGGAAGCTGTACAACACTGGGATTGTGTGCGCAGCTTGCCAACTGATAGAAAACAGTACCTTACACTTTCCTGACGTTTCCAATCATATGAAATTTCGATAAGAAGCTGTTTTGGACAGCTTTTCTTTCCTTTATGCCAAACACTCGGCAGACCTCCGTGCAACGTCCAGAACACGATGGGAGATGTTTTCTGTGCTCCCGCAGGTTTTCCTTGCCAGACAGAGTGGAAAAGCTTTCTGCTAGGATGTAGACCACAAAAGACGCTAAAGACGAAGGTACGATGCTCTCCGGAGCTTAGAGCCGCTGCCGGGCTTCTTTCGGCAGAAGCGGCGTTAAGACAGCACTGTGAGCGGTACAATCGTCTTTGCGCGAAGAAGGCGCTTCTTCGGCTCCGGGAGCCGGAGAGAGCGGCAGCATCGGAAAGGTGAAGAAGGAAGCTGTACAACACTGGGATTGTGTGCGCAGCTTGCCAACTGATAGAAAACAGTACCTTACACTTTCCTGACGTTTCCAATCACATGAATATTGGATAAGAAGCTGTTTTGGACAGCTTTTCTTTCCTTTATGCCAAACACTCGGCAGACCTCCGTGCAACGTCCAGAACACGATGGGAGATGTTTTCTGTGCTCCCGCAGGTTTTCCTTGCCAGACAGAGTGGAAAAGCTTTCTGCTAGGATGTAGACCACAAAAGACGCTAAAGACGAAGGTACGATGCTCTCCGGAGCTAAGAGCCGCTGCCGGGCTTCTTTCGGCAGAAGCGGCGCTAAGAGAGCACTGTGAGCGGTACAATCGTCTTTGCGCGAAGAAGCCGCTTCTTCGGCTCCGGGAGCCGGAGAGAGCTGCAGCATCGGAAAGGTGAAGAAGGAAGCTGTACAACACTGGGATTGTGTGCGCAGCTTGCCAACTGATAGAAAACAGTACCTTACACTTTCCTGACGTTTCCAATCATATGAATTTTCGATAAGAAGCTGTTTTGGACAGCTTTTCTTTCCTTTATGCCAAACACTCGGCAGACCTCCGTGCAACGTCCAGAACACGATGGGAGATGTTTTCTGTGCTCCCGCAGGTTTTCCTTGCCAGACAGAGTGGAAAAGCTTTCTGCTAGGATGTAGACCACAAAAGACGCTAAAGACGAAGGTACGATGCTCTCCAAAGCTTAGAGCCGCTGCCGGGCTTCTTTCGGCAGAAGCGGCGCTAAGAGAGCACTGTGAGCGGTACAATCGTCTTTGCGCGAAGAAGGCGCTTCTTCGGCTCCGGGAGCCGGAGAGAGCGGCAGCATCGGAAAGGTGAAGAAGGAAGCTGTACAACACTGGGATTGTGTGCGCAGCTTGCCAACTGATAGAAAACAGTACCTTACACTTTCCTGACGTTTCCAATCATATGAATTTTCGATAAGAAGCTGTTTTGGACAGCTTTTCTTTCCTTTATGCCAAACACTCGGCAGACCTCCGTGCAACGTCCAGAACACGATGGGAGATGTTTTCTGTGCTCCCGCAGGTTTTCCTTGCCAGACAGAGTGGAAAAGCTTTCTGCTAGGATGTAGACCACAAAAGATGCTAAAGACGAAGGTACGATGCTCTCCGGAGCTTAGAGCCGCTGCCGGGCTTCTTTCGGCAGAAGCGGCGCTAAGAGAGCACTGTGAGCGGTACAATCGTCTTTGCGCGAAGAAGCCGCTTCTTCGGCTCCGGGAGCCGGAGAGAGCGGCAGCATCGGAAAGGTGAAGAAGGAAGCTGTACAACACTGGGATTGTGTGCGCAGCTTGCCAACTGATAGAAAACAGTACCTTACACTTTCCTGACGTTTCCAATCACATGAATATTGGATAAGAAGCTGTTTTGGACAGCTTTTCTTTTCTTTATGCCAAACACTCGGCAGACCTCCGTGCAACGTCCAGAACACGATGGGAGATGTTTTCTGTGCTCCCGCAGGTTTTCCTTGCCAGACAGAGTGGAAAAGCTTTCTGCTAGGATGTAGACCACAAAAGACGCTAAAGACGAAGGTACGATGCTCTCCGGAGCTAAGAGCCGCTGCCGGGCTTCTTTCGGCAGAAGCGGCGCTAAGAGAGCACTGTGAGCGGTACAATCGTCTTTGCGCGAAGAAGCCGCTTCTTCGGCTCCGGGAGCCGGAGAGAGCGGCAGCATCGGAAAGGTGAAGAAGGAAGCTGTACAACACTGGGATTGTGTGCGCAGCTTGCCAACTGATAGAAAACAGTACCTTAGACTTTCCTGACGTTTCCAATCACATGAATATTGGATAAGAAGCTGTTTTGGACAGCTTTTCTTTTCTTTATGCCAAACACTCGGCAGACCTCCGTGCAACGTCCAGAACACGATGGGAGATGTTTTCTGTGCTCCCGCAGGTTTTCCTTGCCAGACAGAGTGGAAAAGCTTTCTGCTAGGATGTAGACCACAAAAGACGCTAAAGACGAAGGTACGATGCTCTCCGGAGCTAAGAGCCGCTGCCGGGCTTCTTTCGGCAGAAGCGGCGCTAAGAGAGCACTGTGAGCGGTACAATCGTCTTTGCGCGAAGATGGCGCTTCTTCGGCTCCGGGAGCCGGAGAGAGCTGCAGCATCGGAAAGGTGAAGAAGGAAGCTGTACAACACTGGGATTGTGTGCGCAGCTTGCCAACTGATAGAAAACAGTAACTTACACTTTCCTGACGTTTCCAATCACATGAATATTCGTTAAGAAGCTGTTTTGGACAGCTTTTCTTTCCTTTATGCCAAACACTCGGCAGACCTCCGTGCAACATCCAGAACACGATGGGAGATGTTTTCTGTGCTCCCGCAGGTTTTCCTTGCCAGACAGAGTGGAAAAGCTTTCTGCTAGGATGTAGACCACAAAAGACGCTAAAGACGAAGGTACGATGCTCTCCGGAGCTTAGAGCCGCTCCCAGGCTTCTTTCGGCAGAAGCGGCGCTAAGAGAGCACTGTGAGCGGTACAATCGTCTTTGCGCGAAGAAGCCGCTTCTTCGGCTCCGGGAGCCGGAGAGAGCGGCAGCATCGGAAAGGTGAAGAAGGAAGCTGTACAACACTGGGATTGTGTGCGCAGCTTGCCAACTGATAGAAAACAGTACCTTACACTTTCCTGACGTTTCCAATCACATGAATATTGGATAAGAAGCTGTTTTGGACAGCTTTTCTTTCCTTTATGCCAAACACTTGGCAGACCTCCGTGCAACGTCCAGAACACGATGGGAGATGTTTTCTGTGCTCCCGCAGGTTTTCCTTGCCAGACAGAGTGGAAAAGCTTTCTGCTAGGATGTAGACCACAAAAGACGCTAAAGACGAAGGTACGATGCTCTCCGGAGCTTAGAGCCGCTGCCGGGCTTCTTTCGGCAGAAGCGGCGCTAAGAGAGCACTGTGAGCGGTACAATCGTCTTTGCGCGAAGAAGCCGCTTCTTCGGCTCCGGGAGCCGGAGAGAGCGGCAGCATCGGAAAGGTGAAGAAGGAAGCTGTACAACACTGGGATTGTGTGCGCAGCTTGCCAACTGATAGAAAACAGTACCTTACACTTTCCTGACGTTTCCAATCACATGAATATTGGATAAGAAGCTGTTTTGGACAGCTTTTCTTTTCTTTATGCCAAACACTCGGCAGACCTCCGTGCAACGTCCAGAACACGATGGGAGATGTTTTCTGTGCTCCCGCAGGTTTTCCTTGCCAGACAGAGTGGAAAAGCTTTCTGCTAGGATGTAGACCACAAAAGACGCTAAAGACGAAGGTACGATGCTCTCCGGAGCTTAGAGCCGCTGCCGGGCTTCTTTCGGCAGAAGCGGCGCTAAGAGAGCACTGTGAGCGGTACAATCGTCTTTGCGCGAAGAAGCCGCTTCTTCGGCTCCGGGAGCCGGAGAGAGCGGCAGCATCGGAAAGGTGAAGAAGGAAGCTGTACAACACTGGGATTGTGTGCGCAGCTTGCCAACTGATAGAAAACAGTACCTTACACTTTCCTGACGTTTCCAATCACATGAATATTGGATAAGAAGCTGTTTTGGACAGCTTTTCTTTCCTTTATGCCAAACACTCGGCAGACCTCCGTGCAACGTCCAGAACACGATGGGAGATGTTTTCTGTGCTCCCGCAGGTTTTCCTTGCCAGACAGAGTGGAAAAGCTTTCTGCTAGGATGTAGACCACAAAAGACGCTAAAGACGAAGGTACGATGCTCTCCGGAGCTAAGAGCCGCTGCCGGGCTTCTTTCGGCAGAAGCGGCGCTAAGAGAGCACTGTGAGCGGTACAATCGTCTTTGCGCGAAGAAGCCGCTTCTTCGGCTCCGGGAGCCGGAGAGAGCGGCAGCATCGGAAAGGTGAAGAAGGAAGCTGTACAACACTGGGATTGTGTGCGCAGCTTGCCAACTGATAGAAAACAGTACCTTACACTTTCCTGACGTTTCCAATCATATGAATTTTCGATAAGAAGCTGTTTTGGACAGCTTTTCTTTCCTTTATGCCAAACACTCGGCAGACCTCCGTGCAACGTCCAGAACACGATGGGAGATGTTTTCTGTGCTCCCGCAGGTTTTCCTTGCCAGACAGAGTGGAAAAGCTTTCTGCTAGGATGTAGACCACAAAAGACGCTAAAGACGAAGGTACGATGCTCTCCGGAGCTAAGAGCCGCTGCCGGGCTTCTTTCGGCAGAAGCGGCGCTAAGAGAGCACTGTGAGCGGTACAATCGTCTTTGCGCGAAGATGGCGCTTCTTCGGCTCCGGGAGCCGGAGAGAGCTGCAGCATCGGAAAGGTGAAGAAGGAAGCTGTACAACACTGGGATTGTGTGCGCAGCTTGCCAACTGATAGAAAACAGTAACTTACACTTTCCTGACGTTTCCAATCACATGAATATTCGTTAAGAAGCTGTTTTGGACAGCTTTTCTTTCCTTTATGCCAAACACTCGGCAGACCTCCGTGCAACATCCAGAACACGATGGGAGATGTTTTCTGTGCTCCCGCAGGTTTTCCTTGCCAGACAGAGTGGAAAAGCTTTCTGCTAGGATGTAGACCACAAAAGACGCTAAAGACGAAGGTACGATGCTCTCCGGAGCTTAGAGCCGCTCCCAGGCTTCTTTCGGCAGAAGCGGCGCTAAGAGAGCACTGTGAGCGGTACAATCGTCTTTGCGCGAAGAAGCCGCTTCTTCGGCTCCGGGAGCCGGAGAGAGCGGCAGCATCGGAAAGGTGAAGAAGGAAGCTGTACAACACTGGGATTGTGTGCGCAGCTTGCCAACTGATAGAAAACAGTACCTTACACTTTCCTGACGTTTCCAATCACATGAATATTGGATAAGAAGCTGTTTTGGACAGCTTTTCTTTCCTTTATGCCAAACACTTGGCAGACCTCCGTGCAACGTCCAGAACACGATGGGAGATGTTTTCTGTGCTCCCGCAGGTTTTCCTTGCCAGACAGAGTGGAAAAGCTTTCTGCTAGGATGTAGACCACAAAAGACGCTAAAGACGAAGGTACGATGCTCTCCGGAGCTTAGAGCCGCTGCCGGGCTTCTTTCGGCAGAAGCGGCGCTAAGAGAGCACTGTGAGCGGTACAATCGTCTTTGCGCGAAGAAGCCGCTTCTTCGGCTCCGGGAGCCGGAGAGAGCGGCAGCATCGGAAAGGTGAAGAAGGAAGCTGTACAACACTGGGATTGTGTGCGCAGCTTGCCAACTGATAGAAAACAGTACCTTACACTTTCCTGACGTTTCCAATCACATGAATATTGGATAAGAAGCTGTTTTGGACAGCTTTTCTTTTCTTTATGCCAAACACTCGGCAGACCTCCGTGCAACGTCCAGAACACGATGGGAGATGTTTTCTGTGCTCCCGCAGGTTTTCCTTGCCAGACAGAGTGGAAAAGCTTTCTGCTAGGATGTAGACCACAAAAGACGCTAAAGACGAAGGTACGATGCTCTCCGGAGCTTAGAGCCGCTGCCGGGCTTCTTTCGGCAGAAGCGGCGCTAAGAGAGCACTGTGAGCGGTACAATCGTCTTTGCGCGAAGAAGCCGCTTCTTCGGCTCCGGGAGCCGGAGAGAGCGGCAGCATCGGAAAGGTGAAGAAGGAAGCTGTACAACACTGGGATTGTGTGCGCAGCTTGCCAACTGATAGAAAACAGTACCTTACACTTTCCTGACGTTTCCAATCACATGAATATTGGATAAGAAGCTGTTTTGGACAGCTTTTCTTTCCTTTATGCCAAACACTGGGCAGACCTCCGTGCAACGTCCAGAACACGATGGGAGATGTTTTCTGTGCTCCCGCAGGTTTTCCTTGCCAGACAGAGTGGAAAAGCTTTCTGCTAGGATGTAGACCACAAAAGACGCTAAAGACGAAGGTACGATGCTCTCCGGAGCTAAGAGCCGCTGCCGGGCTTCTTTCGGCAGAAGCGGCGCTAAGAGAGCACTGTGAGCGGTACAATCGTCTTTGCGCGAAGAAGCCGCTTCTTCGGCTCCGGGAGCCGGAGAGAGCGGCAGCATCGGAAAGGTGAAGAAGGAAGCTGTACAACACTGGGATTGTGTGCGCAGCTTGCCAACTGATAGAAAACAGTACCTTACACTTTCCTGACGTTTCCAATCATATGAATTTTCGATAAGAAGCTGTTTTGGACAGCTTTTCTTTCCTTTATGCCAAACACTCGGCAGACCTCCGTGCAACGTCCAGAACACGATGGGAGATGTTTTCTGTGCTCCCGCAGGTTTTCCTTGCCAGACAGAGTGGAAAAGCTTTCTGCTAGGATGTAGACCACAAAAGACGCTAAAGACGAAGGTACGATGCTCTCCGGAGCTTAGAGCCGCTCCCAGGCTTCTTTCGGCAGAAGCGGCGTTAAGACAGCACTGTGAGCGGTACAATCGTCTTTGCGCGAAGAAGGCGCTTCTTCGGCTCCGGGAGCCGGAGAGAGCTGCAGCATCGGAAAGGTGAAGAAGGAAGCTGTACAACACTGGGATTGTGTGCGCAGCTTGCCAACTGATAGAAAACAGTAACTTACACTTTCCTGACGTTTCCAATCACATGAATATTCGTTAAGAAGCTGTTTTGGACAGCTTTTCTTTCCTTTATGCCAAACACTCGGCAGACCTCCGTGCAACGTCCAGAACACGATGGGAGATGTTTTCTGTGCTCCCGCAGGTTTTCCTTGCCAGACAGAGTGGAAAAGCTTTCTGCTAGGATGTAGACCACAAAAGACGCTAAAGACGAAGGTACGATGCTCTCCGGAGCTTAGAGCCGCTGCCGGGCTTCTTTCGGCAGAAGCGGCGCTAAGAGAGCACTGTGAGCGGTACAATCGTCTTTGCGCGAAGAAGCCGCTTCTTCGGCTCCGGGAGCCGGAGAGAGCGGCAGCATCGGAAAGGTGAAGAAGGAAGCTGTACAACACTGGGATTGTGTGCGCAGCTTGCCAACTGATAGAAAACAGTACCTTACACTTTCCTGACGTTTCCAATCACATGAATATTGGATAAGAAGCTGTTTTGGACAGCTTTTCTTTCCTTTATGCCAAACACTGGGCAGACCTCCGTGCAACGTCCAGAACACGATGGGAGATGTTTTCTGTGCTCCCGCAGGTTTTCCTTGCCAGACAGAGTGGAAAAGCTTTCTGCTAGGATGTAGACCACAAAAGACGCTAAAGACGAAGGTACGATGCTCTCCGGAGCTAAGAGCCGCTGCCGGGCTTCTTTCGGCAGAAGCGGCGCTAAGAGAGCACTGTGAGCGGTACAATCGTCTTTGCGCGAAGAAGCCGCTTCTTCGGCTCCGGGAGCCGGAGAGAGCGGCAGCATCGGAAAGGTGAAGAAGGAAGCTGTACAACACTGGGATTGTGTGCGCAGCTTGCCAACTGATAGAAAACAGTACCTTACACTTTCCTGACGTTTCCAATCATATGAATTTTCGATAAGAAGCTGTTTTGGACAGCTTTTCTTTCCTTTATGCCAAACACTCGGCAGACCTCCGTGCAACGTCCAGAACACGATGGGAGATGTTTTCTGTGCTCCCGCAGGTTTTCCTTGCCAGACAGAGTGGAAAAGCTTTCTGCTAGGATGTAGACCACAAAAGACGCTAAAGACGAAGGTACGATGCTCTCCAAAGCTTAGAGCCGCTGCCGGGCTTCTTTCGGCAGAAGCGGCGCTAAGAGAGCACTGTGAGCGGTACAATCGTCTTTGCGCGAAGAAGGCGCTTCTTCGGCTCCGGGAGCAGGAGAGAGCGGCAGCATCGGAAAGGTGAAGAAGGAAGCTGTACAACACTGGGATTGTGTGCGCAGCTTGCCAACTGATAGAAAACAGTACCTTACACTTTCCTGACGTTTCCAATCACATGAATATTCGTTAAGAAGCTGTTTTGGACAGCTTTTCTTTTCTTTATGCCAAACACTCGGCAGACCTCCGTGCAACGTCCAGAACACGATGGGAGATGTTTTCTGTGCTCCCGCAGGTTTTCCTTGCCAGACAGAGTGGAAAAGCTTTCTGCTAGGATGTAGACCACAAAAGACGCTAAAGACGAAGGTACGATGCTCTCCAAAGCTTAGAGCCGCTGCCGGGCTTCTTTCGGCAGAAGCGGCGCTAAGAGAGCACTGTGAGCGGTACAATCGTCTTTGCGCGAAGAAGCCGCTTCTTCGGCTCCGGGAGCCGGAGAGAGCGGCAGCATCGGAAAGGTGAAGAAGGAAGCTGTACAACACTGGGATTGTGTGCGCAGCTTGCCAACTGATAGAAAACAGTACCTTACACTTTCCTGACGTTTCCAATCACATGAATATTGGATAAGAAGCTGTTTTGGACAGCTTTTCTTTTCTTTATGCCAAACACTCGGCAGACCTCCGTGCAACGTCCAGAACACGATGGGAGATGTTTTCTGTGCTCCCGCAGGTTTTCCTTGCCAGACAGAGTGGAAAAGCTTTCTGCTAGGATGTAGACCACAAAAGACGCTAAAGACGAAGGTACGATGCTCTCCGGAGCTAAGAGCCGCTGCCGGGCTTCTTTCGGCAGAAGCGGCGCTAAGAGAGCACTGTGAGCGGTACAATCGTCTTTGCGCGAAGAAGCCGCTTCTTCGGCTCCGGGAGCCGGAGAGAGCGGCAGCATCGGAAAGGTGAAGAAGGAAGCTGTACAACACTGGGATTGTGTGCGCAGCTTGCCAACTGATAGAAAACAGTACCTTACACTTTCCTGACGTTTCCAATCACATGAATATTGGATAAGAAGCTGTTTTGGACAGCTTTTCTTTCCTTTATGCCAAACACTCGGCAGACCTCCGTGCAACGTCCAGAACACGATGGGAGATGTTTTCTGTGCTCCCGCAGGTTTTCCTTGCCAGACAGAGTGGAAAAGCTTTCTGCTAGGATGTAGACCACAAAAGACGCTAAAGACGAAGGTACGATGCTCTCCGGAGCTTAGAGCCGCTGCCGGGCTTCTTTCGGCAGAAGCGGCGCTAAGAGAGCACTGTGAGCGGTACAATCGTCTTTGCGCGAAGAAGCCGCTTCTTCGGCTCCGGGAGCCGGAGAGAGCGGCAGCATCGGAAAGGTGAAGAAGGAAGCTGTACAACACTGGGATTGTGTGCGCAGCTTGCCAACTGATAGAAAACAGTACCTTACACTTTCCTGACGTTTCCAATCATATGAATATTGGATAAGAAGCTGTTTTGGACAGCTTTTCTTTCCTTTATGCCAAACACTCGGCAGACCTCCGTGCAACGTCCAGAACACGATGGGAGATGTTTTCTGTGCTCCCGCAGGTTTTCCTTGCCAGACAGAGTGGAAAAGCTTTCTGCTAGGATGTAGACCACAAAAGACGCTAAAGACGAAGGTACGATGCTCTCCGGAGCTTAGAGCCGCTCCCAGGCTTCTTTCGGCAGAAGCGGCGTTAAGACAGCACTGTGAGCGGTACAATCGTCTTTGCGCGAAGAAGGCGCTTCTTCGGCTCCGGGAGCCGGAGAGAGCTGCAGCATCGGAAAGGTGAAGAAGGAAGCTGTACAACACTGGGATTGTGTGCGCAGCTTGCCAACTGATAGAAAACAGTAACTTACACTTTCCTGACGTTTCCAATCACATGAATATTCGTTAAGAAGCTGTTTTGGACAGCTTTTCTTTCCTTTATGCCAAACACTCGGCAGACCTCCGTGCAACGTCCAGAACACGATGGGAGATGTTTTCTGTGCTCCCGCAGGTTTTCCTTGCCAGACAGAGTGGAAAAGCTTTCTGCTAGGATGTAGACCACAAAAGACGCTAAAGACGAAGGTACGATGCTCTCCGGAGCTTAGAGCCGCTGCCGGGCTTCTTTCGGCAGAAGCGGCGCTAAGAGAGCACTGTGAGCGGTACAATCGTCTTTGCGCGAAGAAGCCGCTTCTTCGGCTCCGGGAGCCGGAGAGAGCGGCAGCATCGGAAAGGTGAAGAAGGAAGCTGTACAACACTGGGATTGTGTGCGCAGCTTGCCAACTGATAGAAAACAGTACCTTACACTTTCCTGACGTTTCCAATCACATGAATATTGGATAAGAAGCTGTTTTGGACAGCTTTTCTTTCCTTTATGCCAAACACTGGGCAGACCTCCGTGCAAGGTCCAGAACACGATGGGAGATGTTTTCTGTGCTCCCGCAGGTTTTCCTTGCCAGACAGAGTGGAAAAGCTTTCTGCTAGGATGTAGACCACAAAAGACGCTAAAGACGAAGGTACGATGCTCTCCGGAGCTAAGAGCCGCTGCCGGGCTTCTTTCGGCAGAAGCGGCGCTAAGAGAGCACTGTGAGCGGTACAATCGTCTTTGCGCGAAGAAGCCGCTTCTTCGGCTCCGGGAGCCGGAGAGAGCGGCAGCATCGGAAAGGTGAAGAAGGAAGCTGTACAACACTGGGATTGTGTGCGCAGCTTGCCAACTGATAGAAAACAGTACCTTACACTTTCCTGACGTTTCCAATCATATGAATTTTCGATAAGAAGCTGTTTTGGACAGCTTTTCTTTCCTTTATGCCAAACACTCGGCAGACCTCCGTGCAACGTCCAGAACACGATGGGAGATGTTTTCTGTGCTCCCGCAGGTTTTCCTTGCCACACAGAGTGGAAAAGCTTTCTGCTAGGATGTAGACCACAAAAGACGCTAAAGACGAAGGTACGATGCTCTCCGGAGCTTAGAGCCGCTCCCGGGCTTCTTTCGGCAGAAGCGGCGCTAAGAGAGCACTGTGAGCGGTACAATCGTCTTTGCGCGAAGAAGCCGCTTCTTCGGCTCCGGGAGCCGGAGAGAGCGGCAGCATCGGAAAGGTGAAGAAGGAAGCTGTACAACACTGGGATTGTGTGCGCAGCTTGCCAACTGATAGAAAACAGTACCTTACACTTTCCTGACGTTTCCAATCACATGAATATTCGTTAAGAAGCTGTTTTGGACAGCTTTTCTTTTCTTTATGCCAAACACTCGGCAGACCTCCGTGCAACGTCCAGAACACGATGGGAGATGTTTTCTGTGCTCCCGCAGGTTTTCCTTGCCAGACAGAGTGGAAAAGCTTTCTGCTAGGATGTAGACCACAAAAGACGCTAAAGACGAAGGTACGATGCTCTCCGAAGATAAAAGCCGATCCCGGGCTTCTTTCGGCAGAAGCGGCGCTAAGAGAGCACTGTGAGCGGTACAATCGTCTTTGCGCGAAGAAGCCGCTTCTTCGGCTCCGGGAGCCGGAGAGAGCGGCAGCATCGGAAAGGTGAAGAAGGAAGCTGTACAACACTGGGATTGTGTGCGCAGCTTGCCAACTGATAGAAAACAGTACCTTACACTTTCCTGACGTTTCCAATCACATGAATTTTCGATAAGAAGCTGTTTTGGACATCTTTTCTTTCCTTTTTGCCAAACACTCGGCAGACCTCCGTGCAACGTCCAGAACACGATGGGAGATGTTTTCTGTGCTCCCGCAGGTTTTCCTTGCCAGACAGAGTGGAAAAGCTTTCTGCTAGGATGTAGACCACAAAAGACGCTAAAGACGAAGGTACGATGCTCTCCGGAGCTAAGAGCCGCTGCCGGGCTTCTTTCGGCAGAAGCGGCGCTAAGAGAGCACTGTGAGCGGTACAATCGTCTTTGCGCGAAGAAGCCGCTTCTTCGGCTCCGGGAGCCGGAGAGAGCTGCAGCATCGGAAAGGTGAAGAAGGAAGCTGTACAACACTGGGATTGTGTGCGCAGCTTGCCAACTGATAGAAAACAGTACCTTACACTTTCCTGACGTTTCCAATCATATGAATTTTCGATAAGAAGCTGTTTTGGACAGCTTTTCTTTCCTTTATGCCAAACACTCGGCAGACCTCCGTGCAACGTCCAGAACACGATGGGAGATGTTTTCTGTGCTCCCGCAGGTTTTCCTTGCCAGACAGAGTGGAAAAGCTTTCTGCTAGGATGTAGACCACAAAAGACGCTAAAGACGAAGGTACGATGCTCTCCGGAGCTTAGAGCCGCTGCCGGGCTTCTTTCGGCAGAAGCGGCGCTAAGAGAGCACTGTGAGCGGTACAATCGTCTTTGCGCGAAGGAGCCGCTTCTTCGGCTCCGGGAGCCGGAGAGAGCGGCAGCATCGGAAAGGTGAAGAAGGAAGCTGTACAACACTGGGATTGTGTGCGCAACTTGCCAACTGATAGAAAACAGTACCTTACACTTTCCTGAAGTTTCCAATCACATGAATATTGGATAAGAAGCTGTTTTGGACAGCTTTTCTTTCCTTAATGCCAAACACTCGGCAGACCTCCGTGCAACGTCCAGAACACAATGGGAGATGTTTTCTGTGCTCCCGCAGGTTTTCCTTGCCAGACAGAGTGGAAAAGCTTTCTGCTAGGATGTAGACCACAAAAGACGCTAAAGACGAAGGTACGATGCTCTCCGGAGCTAAGAGCCGCTGCCGGGCTTCTTTCGGCAGAAGCGGCGCTAAGAGAGCACTGTGAGCGGTACAATCGTCTTTGCGCGAAGAAGCCGCTTCTTCGGCTCCGGGAGCCGGAGAGAGCGGCAGAATCGGAAAGGTGAAGAAGGAAGGTGTACAACACTGGGATTGTGTGCGCAGCTTGCCAACTGATAGAAAACAGTACCTTACACTTTCCTGACGTTTCCAATCACATGAATATTGGATAAGAAGCTGTTTTGGACAGCTTTTCTTTCCTTTATGCCAAACACTCGGCAGACCTCCGTGCAACGTCCAGAACACGATGGGAGATGTTTTCTGTGCTCCCGCAGGTTTTCCTTGCCAGACAGAGTGGAAAAGCTTTCTGCTAGGATGTAGACCACAAAAGACGCTAAAGACGAAGGTACGATGCTCTCCGGAGCTAAGAGCCGCTGCCGGGCTTCTTTCGGCAGAAGCGGCGTTATGAGAGCACTGTGAGCGGTACAATCGTCTTTGCGCGAAGAAGCCGCTTCTTCGGCTCCGGGAGCCGGAGAGAGCGGCAGAATCGGAAAGGTGAAGAAGGAAGTTGTACAACACTGGGATTGTGTGCGCAGCTTGCCAACTGATAGAAAACAGTACCTTACACTTTCCTGACGTTTCCAATCACATGAATATTGGATAAGAAGCTGTTTTGGACAGCTTTTCTTTCCTTTATGCCAAACACTTGGCAGACCTCCGTGCAACGTCCAGAACACGATGGGAGATGTTTTCTGTGCTCCCACAGGTTTTCCTTGCCAGACAGAGTGGAAAAGCTTTCTGCTAGGATGTAGACCACAAAAGACGCTAAAGACGAAGGTACGATGCTCTCCGGAGCTAAGCGCCGCTCCCTGGCTTCTTTTGGCAGAAGCGGCGCTAAGAGAGCACTGTGAGCGGTACAATCGTCTTTGCGCGAAGAAGCCGCTTCTTCGGCTCCGGGAGCCGGAGAGAGCGGCAGCATCGGAAAGGTGAAGAAGGAAGCTGTACAACACTGGGATTGTGGGCGCAGCTTGCCAACTGATAGAAAACAGTACCTTACACTTTCCTGACGTTTCCAATCACATGAATATTGGATAAGAAGCTCTTTTGGACAGCTTTTCTTTCCTTTATGCCAAACACTTGGCAGACCTCCGTGCAACGTCCAGAACACGATGGGAGATGTTTTCTGTGCTCCCGCAGGTTTTCCTTGCCAGACAGAGTGGAAAAGCTTTCTGCTAGGATGTAGACCACAAAAGACGCTAAAGACGAAGGTACGATGCTCTCCGGAGCTAAGAGCCGCTGCCGGGCTTCTTTCGGCAGAAGCGGCGTTATGAGAGCACTGTGAGCGGTACAATCGTCTTTGCGCAAAGTAGCCGCTTCTTCGGCTCCGGGAGCCGGAGAGAGCGGCAGCACCGGAAAGGTGAAGAAGGAAGCTGTACAACACTGGGATTGTGTGCGCAGCTTGCTACTGATAGAAAACAGTACCTTACACTTTCCTGACGTTTCCAATCACATGAATATTGGATAAGAAGCTGTTTTGGACAGCTTTTATTTCCTTTATGCCAAACACTTGGCAGACCTCCGTGCAACGTCCAGAACACGATGGGAGATGTTTTCTGTGCTCCCGCAGGATTTCCTTGCCAGACAGAGTGGAAAAGCTTTTTACTAGGATGTAGACCACAAAAGACGCTAAAGACAAAGGTACGATGCTCTCCGGAGCTAAGAGCCGCTGCCGGGCTTCTTTCGGCAGAAGCGGCGCTAAGAGAGCACTGTGAGCGGTACAATCGTCTTTGCGCAAAGAA
Organism: Ammospiza caudacuta; assembly: GCF_027887145.1. NCBI lineage: Eukaryota > Metazoa > Chordata > Aves > Passeriformes > Passerellidae > Ammospiza > Ammospiza caudacuta. The sequence continues at coordinate 59,009,848 of NC_080593.1, read as the reverse complement.
GCCGCTTCTTCGGCTCCGGGAGCCGGAGAGAGCGGCAGAATCGGAAAGGTGAAGAAGGAAGCTGTACAACACTGGGATTGTGTGCGCAGCTTGCTACTGATAGAAAACAGTACCTTACACTTTCCTGACGTTTCCAATCACATGAATATTGGATAAGAAGCTGTTTTGGACAGCTTTTCTTTCCTTTATGCCAAACACTTGGCAGACCTCCGTGCAACGTCCAGAACACGATGGGAGATGTTTTCTGTGCTCCCGCAGGATTTCCTTGCCAGACAGAGTGGAAAAGCTTTTTACTAGGATGTAGACCACAAAAGACGCTAAAGACGAAGGTACGATGCTCTCCGGAGCTCAGAGCCGCTGCCGGGCTTCTTTCGGCAGAAGCGGCGCTAAGAGAGCACTGTGAGCGGTACAATCGTCTTTGCGCGAAGAAGCCGCTTCTTCGGCTCCGGGAGCCGGAGAGAGCGGCAGCATCGGAAAGGTGAAGAAGGAAGCTGTACAACACTGGGATTGTGTGCGCAGCTTGCCAACTGATAGAAAACAGTACCTTACACTTTCCTGACGTTTCCAATCACATGAATATTGGATAAGAAGCTGTTTTGGACAGCTTTTCTTTCCTTTATGCCAAACACTGGGCAGACCTCCGTGCAAGGTCCAGAACACGATGGGAGATGTTTTCTGTGCTCCCGCAGGTTTTCCTTGCCAGACAGAGTGGAAAAGCTTTCTGCTAGGATGTAGACCACAAAAGACGCTAAAGACGAAGGTACGATGCTCTCCGGAGCTAAGAGCCGCTGCCGGGCTTCTTTCGGCAGAAGCGGCGCTAAGAGAGCACTGTGAGCGGTACAATCGTCTTTGCGCGAAGAAGCCGCTTCTTCGGCTCCGGGAGCCGGAGAGAGCGGCAGCATCGGAAAGGTGAAGAAGGAAGCTGTACAACACTGGGATTGTGTGCGCAGCTTGCCAACTGATAGAAAACAGTACCTTACACTTTCCTGACGTTTCCAATCATATGAATTTTCGATAAGAAGCTGTTTTGGACAGCTTTTCTTTCCTTTATGCCAAACACTCGGCAGACCTCCGTGCAACGTCCAGAACACGATGGGAGATGTTTTCTGTGCTCCCGCAGGTTTTCCTTGCCACACAGAGTGGAAAAGCTTTCTGCTAGGATGTAGACCACAAAAGACGCTAAAGACGAAGGTACGATGCTCTCCGGAGCTTAGAGCCGCTCCCGGGCTTCTTTCGGCAGAAGCGGCGCTAAGAGAGCACTGTGAGCGGTACAATCGTCTTTGCGCGAAGAAGCCGCTTCTTCGGCTCCGGGAGCCGGAGAGAGCGGCAGCATCGGAAAGGTGAAGAAGGAAGCTGTACAACACTGGGATTGTGTGCGCAGCTTGCCAACTGATAGAAAACAGTACCTTACACTTTCCTGACGTTTCCAATCACATGAATATTCGTTAAGAAGCTGTTTTGGACAGCTTTTCTTTTCTTTATGCCAAACACTCGGCAGACCTCCGTGCAACGTCCAGAACACGATGGGAGATGTTTTCTGTGCTCCCGCAGGTTTTCCTTGCCAGACAGAGTGGAAAAGCTTTCTGCTAGGATGTAGACCACAAAAGACGCTAAAGACGAAGGTACGATGCTCTCCAAAGCTTAGAGCCGCTGCCGGGCTTCTTTCGGCAGAAGCGGCGCTAAGAGAGCACTGTGAGCGGTACAATCGTCTTTGCGCGAAGAAGCCGCTTCTTCGGCTCCGGGAGCCGGAGAGAGCGGCAGCATCGGAAAGGTGAAGAAGGAAGCTGTACAACACTGGGATTGTGTGCGCAGCTTGCCAACTGATAGAAAACAGTACCTTACACTTTCCTGACGTTTCCAATCATATGAATTTTCGATAAGAAGCTGTTTTGGACAGCTTTTCTTTCCTTTATGCCAAACACTCGGCAGACCTCCGTGCAACGTCCAGAACACGATGGGAGATGTTTTCTGTGCTCCCGCAGGTTTTCCTTGCCAGACAGAGTGGAAAAGCTTTCTGCTAGGATGTAGACCACAAAAGACGCTAAAGACGAAGGTACGATGCTCTCCGGAGCTTAGAGCCGCTCCCAGGCTTCTTTCGGCAGAAGCGGCGTTAAGACAGCACTGTGAGCGGTACAATCGTCTTTGCGCGAAGAAGGCGCTTCTTCGGCTCCGGGAGCCGGAGAGAGCTGCAGCATCGGAAAGGTGAAGAAGGAAGCTGTACAACACTGGGATTGTGTGCGCAGCTTGCCAACTGATAGAAAACAGTAACTTACACTTTCCTGACGTTTCCAATCACATGAATATTCGTTAAGAAGCTGTTTTGGACAGCTTTTCTTTCCTTTATGCCAAACACTCGGCAGACCTCCGTGCAACGTCCAGAACACGATGGGAGATGTTTTCTGTGCTCCCGCAGGTTTTCCTTGCCAGACAGAGTGGAAAAGCTTTCTGCTAGGATGTAGACCACAAAAGACGCTAAAGACGAAGGTACGATGCTCTCCGGAGCTTAGAGCCGCTGCCGGGCTTCTTTCGGCAGAAGCGGCGCTAAGAGAGCACTGTGAGCGGTACAATCGTCTTTGCGCGAAGAAGCCGCTTCTTCGGCTCCGGGAGCCGGAGAGAGCGGCAGCATCGGAAAGGTGAAGAAGGAAGCTGTACAACACTGGGATTGTGTGCGCAGCTTGCCAACTGATAGAAAACAGTACCTTACACTTTCCTGACGTTTCCAATCACATGAATATTGGATAAGAAGCTGTTTTGGACAGCTTTTCTTTCCTTTATGCCAAACACTCGGCAGACCTCCGTGCAACGTCCAGAACACGATGGGAGATGTTTTCTGTGCTCCCGCAGGTTTTCCTTGCCAGACAGAGTGGAAAAGCTTTCTGCTAGGATGTAGACCACAAAAGACGCTAAAGACGAAGGTACGATGCTCTCCGGAGCTAAGAGCCGCTGCCGGGCTTCTTTCGGCAGAAGCGGCGCTAAGAGAGCACTGTGAGCGGTACAATCGTCTTTGCGCGAAGAAGCCGCTTCTTCGGCTCCGGGAGCCGGAGAGAGCTGCAGCATCGGAAAGGTGAAGAAGGAAGCTGTACAACACTGGGATTGTGTGCGCAGCTTGCCAACTGATAGAAAACAGTACCTTACACTTTCCTGACGTTTCCAATCATATGAATTTTCGATAAGAAGCTGTTTTGGACAGCTTTTCTTTCCTTTATGCCAAACACTCGGCAGACCTCCGTGCAACGTCCAGAACACGATGGGAGATGTTTTCTGTGCTCCCGCAGGTTTTCCTTGCCAGACAGAGTGGAAAAGCTTTCTGCTAGGATGTAGACCACAAAAGACGCTAAAGACGAAGGTACGATGCTCTCCAAAGCTTAGAGCCGCTGCCGGGCTTCTTTCGGCAGAAGCGGCGCTAAGAGAGCACTGTGAGCGGTACAATCGTCTTTGCGCGAAGAAGGCGCTTCTTCGGCTCCGGGAGCCGGAGAGAGCGGCAGCATCGGAAAGGTGAAGAAGGAAGCTGTACAACACTGGGATTGTGTGCGCAGCTTGCCAACTGATAGAAAACAGTACCTTACACTTTCCTGACGTTTCCAATCATATGAATTTTCGATAAGAAGCTGTTTTGGACAGCTTTTCTTTCCTTTATGCCAAACACTCGGCAGACCTCCGTGCAACGTCCAGAACACGATGGGAGATGTTTTCTGTGCTCCCGCAGGTTTTCCTTGCCAGACAGAGTGGAAAAGCTTTCTGCTAGGATGTAGACCACAAAAGATGCTAAAGACGAAGGTACGATGCTCTCCGGAGCTTAGAGCCGCTGCCGGGCTTCTTTCGGCAGAAGCGGCGCTAAGAGAGCACTGTGAGCGGTACAATCGTCTTTGCGCGAAGAAGCCGCTTCTTCGGCTCCGGGAGCCGGAGAGAGCGGCAGCATCAGAAAGGTGAAGAAGGAAGCTGTACAACACTGGGATTGTGTGCGCAGCTTGCCAACTGATAGAAAACAGTACCTTACACTTTCCTGACGTTTCCAATCACATGAATATTGGATAAGAAGCTGTTTTGGACAGCTTTTCTTTTCTTTATGCCAAACACTCGGCAGACCTCCGTGCAACGTCCAGAACACGATGGGAGATGTTTTCTGTGCTCCCGCAGGTTTTCCTTGCCAGACAGAGTGGAAAAGCTTTCTGCTAGGATGTAGACCACAAAAGACGCTAAAGACGAAGGTACGATGCTCTCCGGAGCTAAGAGCCGCTGCCGGGCTTCTTTCGGCAGAAGCGGCGCTAAGAGAGCACTGTGAGCGGTACAATCGTCTTTGCGCGAAGAAGCCGCTTCTTCGGCTCCGGGAGCCGGAGAGAGCGGCAGCATCGGAAAGGTGAAGAAGGAAGCTGTACAACACTGGGATTGTGTGCGCAGCTTGCCAACTGATAGAAAACAGTACCTTAGACTTTCCTGACGTTTCCAATCACATGAATATTGGATAAGAAGCTGTTTTGGACAGCTTTTCTTTTCTTTATGCCAAACACTCGGCAGACCTCCGTGCAACGTCCAGAACACGATGGGAGATGTTTTCTGTGCTCCCGCAGGTTTTCCTTGCCAGACAGAGTGGAAAAGCTTTCTGCTAGGATGTAGACCACAAAAGACGCTAAAGACGAAGGTACGATGCTCTCCGGAGCTAAGAGCCGCTGCCGGGCTTCTTTCGGCAGAAGCGGCGCTAAGAGAGCACTGTGAGCGGTACAATCGTCTTTGCGCGAAGATGGCGCTTCTTCGGCTCCGGGAGCCGGAGAGAGCTGCAGCATCGGAAAGGTGAAGAAGGAAGCTGTACAACACTGGGATTGTGTGCGCAGCTTGCCAACTGATAGAAAACAGTAACTTACACTTTCCTGACGTTTCCAATCACATGAATATTCGTTAAGAAGCTGTTTTGGACAGCTTTTCTTTCCTTTATGCCAAACACTCGGCAGACCTCCGTGCAACATCCAGAACACGATGGGAGATGTTTTCTGTGCTCCCGCAGGTTTTCCTTGCCAGACAGAGTGGAAAAGCTTTCTGCTAGGATGTAGACCACAAAAGACGCTAAAGACGAAGGTACGATGCTCTCCGGAGCTTAGAGCCGCTCCCAGGCTTCTTTCGGCAGAAGCGGCGCTAAGAGAGCACTGTGAGCGGTACAATCGTCTTTGCGCGAAGAAGCCGCTTCTTCGGCTCCGGGAGCCGGAGAGAGCGGCAGCATCGGAAAGGTGAAGAAGGAAGCTGTACAACACTGGGATTGTGTGCGCAGCTTGCCAACTGATAGAAAACAGTACCTTACACTTTCCTGACGTTTCCAATCACATGAATATTGGATAAGAAGCTGTTTTGGACAGCTTTTCTTTCCTTTATGCCAAACACTTGGCAGACCTCCGTGCAACGTCCAGAACACGATGGGAGATGTTTTCTGTGCTCCCGCAGGTTTTCCTTGCCAGACAGAGTGGAAAAGCTTTCTGCTAGGATGTAGACCACAAAAGACGCTAAAGACGAAGGTACGATGCTCTCCGGAGCTTAGAGCCGCTGCCGGGCTTCTTTCGGCAGAAGCGGCGCTAAGAGAGCACTGTGAGCGGTACAATCGTCTTTGCGCGAAGAAGCCGCTTCTTCGGCTCCGGGAGCCGGAGAGAGCGGCAGCATCGGAAAGGTGAAGAAGGAAGCTGTACAACACTGGGATTGTGTGCGCAGCTTGCCAACTGATAGAAAACAGTACCTTACACTTTCCTGACGTTTCCAATCACATGAATATTGGATAAGAAGCTGTTTTGGACAGCTTTTCTTTTCTTTATGCCAAACACTCGGCAGACCTCCGTGCAACGTCCAGAACACGATGGGAGATGTTTTCTGTGCTCCCGCAGGTTTTCCTTGCCAGACAGAGTGGAAAAGCTTTCTGCTAGGATGTAGACCACAAAAGACGCTAAAGACGAAGGTACGATGCTCTCCGGAGCTTAGAGCCGCTGCCGGGCTTCTTTCGGCAGAAGCGGCGCTAAGAGAGCACTGTGAGCGGTACAATCGTCTTTGCGCGAAGAAGCCGCTTCTTCGGCTCCGGGAGCCGGAGAGAGCGGCAGCATCGGAAAGGTGAAGAAGGAAGCTGTACAACACTGGGATTGTGTGCGCAGCTTGCCAACTGATAGAAAACAGTACCTTACACTTTCCTGACGTTTCCAATCACATGAATATTGGATAAGAAGCTGTTTTGGACAGCTTTTCTTTCCTTTATGCCAAACACTCGGCAGACCTCCGTGCAACGTCCAGAACACGATGGGAGATGTTTTCTGTGCTCCCGCAGGTTTTCCTTGCCAGACAGAGTGGAAAAGCTTTCTGCTAGGATGTAGACCACAAAAGACGCTAAAGACGAAGGTACGATGCTCTCCGGAGCTTAGAGCCGCTGCCGGGCTTCTTTCGGCAGAAGCGGCGCTAAGAGAGCACTGTGAGCGGTACAATCGTCTTTGCGCGAAGAAGCCGCTTCTTCGGCTCCGGGAGCCGGAGAGAGCGGCAGCATCGGAAAGGTGAAGAAGGAAGCTGTACAACACTGGGATTGTGTGCGCAGCTTGCCAACTGATAGAAAACAGTACCTTACACTTTCCTGACGTTTCCAATCACATGAATATTGGATAAGAAGCTGTTTTGGACAGCTTTTCTTTCCTTTATGCCAAACACTCGGCAGACCTCCGTGCAACGTCCAGAACACGATGGGAGATGTTTTCTGTGCTCCCGCAGGTTTTCCTTGCCAGACAGAGTGGAAAAGCTTTCTGCTAGGATGTAGACCACAAAAGACGCTAAAGACGAAGGTACGATGCTCTCCAAAGCTTAGAGCCGCTGCCGGGCTTCTTTCGGCAGAAGCGGCGCTAAGAGAGCACTGTGAGCGGTACAATCGTCTTTGCGCGAAGAAGCCGCTTCTTCGGCTCCGGGAGCCGGAGAGAGCGGCAGCATCGGAAAGGTGAAGAAGGAAGCTGTACAACACTGGGATTGTGTGCGCAGCTTGCCAACTGATAGAAAACAGTACCTTACACTTTCCTGACGTTTCCAATCATATGAAATTTCGATAAGAAGCTGTTTTGGACAGCTTTTCTTTCCTTTATGCCAAACACTCGGCAGACCTCCGTGCAACGTCCAGAACACGATGGGAGATGTTTTCTGTGCTCCCGCAGGTTTTCCTTGCCAGACAGAGTGGAAAAGCTTTCTGCTAGGATGTAGACCACAAAAGACGCTAAAGACGAAGGTACGATGCTCTCCGGAGCTTAGAGCCGCTGCCGGGCTTCTTTCGGCAGAAGCGGCGTTAAGACAGCACTGTGAGCGGTACAATCGTCTTTGCGCGAAGACGCCGCTTCTTCGGCTCCGGGAGCCGGAGAGAGCGGCAGCATCGGAAAGGTGAAGAAGGAAGCTGTACAACACTGGGATTGTGTGCGCAGCTTGCCAACTGATAGAAAACAGTACCTTACACTTTCCTGACGTTTCCAATCACATGAATATTGGATAAGAAGCTGTTTTGGACAGCTTTTCTTTCCTTTATGCCAAACACTCGGCAGACCTCCGTGCAACGTCCAGAACACGATGGGAGATGTTTTCTGTGCTCCCGCAGGTTTTCCTTGCCAGACAGAGTGGAAAAGCTTTCTGCTAGGATGTAGACCACAAAAGACGCTAAAGACGAAGGTACGATGCTCTCCGGAGCTAAGAGCCGCTGCCGGGCTTCTTTCGGCAGAAGCGGCGCTAAGAGAGCACTGTGAGCGGTACAATCGTCTTTGCGCGAAGAAGCCGCTTCTTCGGCTCCGGGAGCCGGAGAGAGCTGCAGCATCGGAAAGGTGAAGAAGGAAGCTGTACAACACTGGGATTGTGTGCGCAGCTTGCCAACTGATAGAAAACAGTACCTTACACTTTCCTGACGTTTCCAATCATATGAATTTTCGATAAGAAGCTGTTTTGGACAGCTTTTCTTTCCTTTATGCCAAACACTCGGCAGACCTCCGTGCAACGTCCAGAACACGATGGGAGATGTTTTCTGTGCTCCCGCAGGTTTTCCTTGCCAGACAGAGTGGAAAAGCTTTCTGCTAGGATGTAGACCACAAAAGACGCTAAAGACGAAGGTACGATGCTCTCCAAAGCTTAGAGCCGCTGCCGGGCTTCTTTCGGCAGAAGCGGCGCTAAGAGAGCACTGTGAGCGGTACAATCGTCTTTGCGCGAAGAAGGCGCTTCTTCGGCTCCGGGAGCCGGAGAGAGCGGCAGCATCGGAAAGGTGAAGAAGGAAGCTGTACAACACTGGGATTGTGTGCGCAGCTTGCCAACTGATAGAAAACAGTACCTTACACTTTCCTGACGTTTCCAATCATATGAATTTTCGATAAGAAGCTGTTTTGGACAGCTTTTCTTTCCTTTATGCCAAACACTCGGCAGACCTCCGTGCAACGTCCAGAACACGATGGGAGATGTTTTCTGTGCTCCCGCAGGTTTTCCTTGCCAGACAGAGTGGAAAAGCTTTCTGCTAGGATGTAGACCACAAAAGATGCTAAAGACGAAGGTACGATGCTCTCCGGAGCTTAGAGCCGCTGCCGGGCTTCTTTCGGCAGAAGCGGCGCTAAGAGAGCACTGTGAGCGGTACAATCGTCTTTGCGCGAAGAAGCCGCTTCTTCGGCTCCGGGAGCCGGAGAGAGCGGCAGCATCGGAAAGGTGAAGAAGGAAGCTGTACAACACTGGGATTGTGTGCGCAGCTTGCCAACTGATAGAAAACAGTACCTTACACTTTCCTGACGTTTCCAATCACATGAATATTGGATAAGAAGCTGTTTTGGACAGCTTTTCTTTTCTTTATGCCAAACACTCGGCAGACCTCCGTGCAACGTCCAGAACACGATGGGAGATGTTTTCTGTGCTCCCGCAGGTTTTCCTTGCCAGACAGAGTGGAAAAGCTTTCTGCTAGGATGTAGACCACAAAAGACGCTAAAGACGAAGGTACGATGCTCTCCGGAGCTAAGAGCCGCTGCCGGGCTTCTTTCGGCAGAAGCGGCGCTAAGAGAGCACTGTGAGCGGTACAATCGTCTTTGCGCGAAGAAGCCGCTTCTTCGGCTCCGGGAGCCGGAGAGAGCGGCAGCATCGGAAAGGTGAAGAAGGAAGCTGTACAACACTGGGATTGTGTGCGCAGCTTGCCAACTGATAGAAAACAGTACCTTACACTTTCCTGACGTTTCCAATCACATGAATATTGGATAAGAAGCTGTTTTGGACAGCTTTTCTTTTCTTTATGCCAAACACTCGGCAGACCTCCGTGCAACGTCCAGAACACGATGGGAGATGTTTTCTGTGCTCCCGCAGGTTTTCCTTGCCAGACAGAGTGGAAAAGCTTTCTGCTAGGATGTAGACCACAAAAGACGCTAAAGACGAAGGTACGATGCTCTCCGGAGCTTAGAGCCGCTGCCGGGCTTCTTTCGGCAGAAGCGGCGCTAAGAGAGCACTGTGAGCGGTACAATCGTCTTTGCGCGAAGAAGCCGCTTCTTCGGCTCCGGGAGCCGGAGAGAGCGGCAGCATCGGAAAGGTGAAGAAGGAAGCTGTACAACACTGGGATTGTGTGCGCAGCTTGCCAACTGATAGAAAACAGTACCTTACACTTTCCTGACGTTTCCAATCACATGAATATTGGATAAGAAGCTGTTTTGGACAGCTTTTCTTTCCTTTATGCCAAACACTCGGCAGACCTCCGTGCAACGTCCAGAACACGATGGGAGATGTTTTCTGTGCTCCCGCAGGTTTTCCTTGCCAGACAGAGTGGAAAAGCTTTCTGCTAGGATGTAGACCACAAAAGACGCTAAAGACGAAGGTACGATGCTCTCCGGAGCTTAGAGCCGCTGCCGGGCTTCTTTCGGCAGAAGCGGCGCTAAGAGAGCACTGTGAGCGGTACAATCGTCTTTGCGCGAAGAAGCCGCTTCTTCGGCTCCGGGAGCCGGAGAGAGCGGCAGCATCGGAAAGGTGAAGAAGGAAGCTGTACAACACTGGGATTGTGTGCGCAGCTTGCCAACTGATAGAAAACAGTACCTTACACTTTCCTGACGTTTCCAATCACATGAATATTGGATAAGAAGCTGTTTTGGACAGCTTTTCTTTCCTTTATGCCAAACACTCGGCAGACCTCCGTGCAACGTCCAGAACACGATGGGAGATGTTTTCTGTGCTCCCGCAGGTTTTCCTTGCCAGACAGAGTGGAAAAGCTTTCTGCTAGGATGTAGACCACAAAAGACGCTAAAGACGAAGGTACGATGCTCTCCAAAGCTTAGAGCCGCTGCCGGGCTTCTTTCGGCAGAAGCGGCGCTAAGAGAGCACTGTGAGCGGTACAATCGTCTTTGCGCGAAGAAGCCGCTTCTTCGGCTCCGGGAGCCGGAGAGAGCGGCAGCATCGGAAAGGTGAAGAAGGAAGCTGTACAACACTGGGATTGTGTGCGCAGCTTGCCAACTGATAGAAAACAGTACCTTACACTTTCCTGACGTTTCCAATCATATGAAATTTCGATAAGAAGCTGTTTTGGACAGCTTTTCTTTCCTTTATGCCAAACACTCGGCAGACCTCCGTGCAACGTCCAGAACACGATGGGAGATGTTTTCTGTGCTCCCGCAGGTTTTCCTTGCCAGACAGAGTGGAAAAGCTTTCTGCTAGGATGTAGACCACAAAAGACGCTAAAGACGAAGGTACGATGCTCTCCGGAGCTTAGAGCCGCTGCCGGGCTTCTTTCGGCAGAAGCGGCGTTAAGACAGCACTGTGAGCGGTACAATCGTCTTTGCGCGAAGACGCCGCTTCTTCGGCTCCGGGAGCCGGAGAGAGCGGCAGCATCGGAAAGGTGAAGAAGGAAGCTGTACAACACTGGGATTGTGTGCGCAGCTTGCCAACTGATAGAAAACAGTACCTTACACTTTCCTGACGTTTCCAATCACATGAATATTGGATAAGAAGCTGTTTTGGACAGCTTTTCTTTCCTTTATGCCAAACACTCGGCAGACCTCCGTGCAACGTCCAGAACACGATGGGAGATGTTTTCTGTGCTCCCGCAGGTTTTCCTTGCCAGACAGAGTGGAAAAGCTTTCTGCTAGGATGTAGACCACAAAAGACGCTAAAGACGAAGGTACGATGCTCTCCGGAGCTAAGAGCCGCTGCCGGGCTTCTTTCGGCAGAAGCGGCGCTAAGAGAGCACTGTGAGCGGTACAATCGTCTTTGCGCGAAGAAGCCGCTTCTTCGGCTCCGGGAGCCGGAGAGAGCTGCAGCATCGGAAAGGTGAAGAAGGAAGCTGTACAACACTGGGATTGTGTGCGCAGCTTGCCAACTGATAGAAAACAGTACCTTACACTTTCCTGACGTTTCCAATCATATGAATTTTCGATAAGAAGCTGTTTTGGACAGCTTTTCTTTCCTTTATGCCAAACACTCGGCAGACCTCCGTGCAACGTCCAGAACACGATGGGAGATGTTTTCTGTGCTCCCGCAGGTTTTCCTTGCCAGACAGAGTGGAAAAGCTTTCTGCTAGGATGTAGACCACAAAAGACGCTAAAGACGAAGGTACGATGCTCTCCAAAGCTTAGAGCCGCTGCCGGGCTTCTTTCGGCAGAAGCGGCGCTAAGAGAGCACTGTGAGCGGTACAATCGTCTTTGCGCGAAGAAGGCGCTTCTTCGGCTCCGGGAGCCGGAGAGAGCGGCAGCATCGGAAAGGTGAAGAAGGAAGCTGTACAACACTGGGATTGTGTGCGCAGCTTGCCAACTGATAGAAAACAGTACCTTACACTTTCCTGACGTTTCCAATCATATGAATTTTCGATAAGAAGCTGTTTTGGACAGCTTTTCTTTCCTTTATGCCAAACACTCGGCAGACCTCCGTGCAACGTCCAGAACACGATGGGAGATGTTTTCTGTGCTCCCGCAGGTTTTCCTTGCCAGACAGAGTGGAAAAGCTTTCTGCTAGGATGTAGACCACAAAAGATGCTAAAGACGAAGGTACGATGCTCTCCGGAGCTTAGAGCCGCTGCCGGGCTTCTTTCGGCAGAAGCGGCGCTAAGAGAGCACTGTGAGCGGTACAATCGTCTTTGCGCGAAGAAGCCGCTTCTTCGGCTCCGGGAGCCGGAGAGAGCGGCAGCATCGGAAAGGTGAAGAAGGAAGCTGTACAACACTGGGATTGTGTGCGCAGCTTGCCAACTGATAGAAAACAGTACCTTACACTTTCCTGACGTTTCCAATCACATGAATATTGGATAAGAAGCTGTTTTGGACAGCTTTTCTTTTCTTTATGCCAAACACTCGGCAGACCTCCGTGCAACGTCCAGAACACGATGGGAGATGTTTTCTGTGCTCCCGCAGGTTTTCCTTGCCAGACAGAGTGGAAAAGCTTTCTGCTAGGATGTAGACCACAAAAGACGCTAAAGACGAAGGTACGATGCTCTCCGGAGCTAAGAGCCGCTGCCGGGCTTCTTTCGGCAGAAGCGGCGCTAAGAGAGCACTGTGAGCGGTACAATCGTCTTTGCGCGAAGAAGCCGCTTCTTCGGCTCCGGGAGCCGGAGAGAGCGGCAGCATCGGAAAGGTGAAGAAGGAAGCTGTACAACACTGGGATTGTGTGCGCAGCTTGCCAACTGATAGAAAACAGTACCTTAGACTTTCCTGACGTTTCCAATCACATGAATATTGGATAAGAAGCTGTTTTGGACAGCTTTTCTTTTCTTTATGCCAAACACTCGGCAGACCTCCGTGCAACGTCCAGAACACGATGGGAGATGTTTTCTGTGCTCCCGCAGGTTTTCCTTGCCAGACAGAGTGGAAAAGCTTTCTGCTAGGATGTAGACCACAAAAGACGCTAAAGACGAAGGTACGATGCTCTCCGGAGCTAAGAGCCGCTGCCGGGCTTCTTTCGGCAGAAGCGGCGCTAAGAGAGCACTGTGAGCGGTACAATCGTCTTTGCGCGAAGATGGCGCTTCTTCGGCTCCGGGAGCCGGAGAGAGCTGCAGCATCGGAAAGGTGAAGAAGGAAGCTGTACAACACTGGGATTGTGTGCGCAGCTTGCCAACTGATAGAAAACAGTAACTTACACTTTCCTGACGTTTCCAATCACATGAATATTCGTTAAGAAGCTGTTTTGGACAGCTTTTGTTTCCTTTATGCCAAACACTCGGCAGACCTCCGTGCAACATCCAGAACACGATGGGAGATGTTTTCTGTGCTCCCGCAGGTTTTCCTTGCCAGACAGAGTGGAAAAGCTTTCTGCTAGGATGTAGACCACAAAAGACGCTAAAGACGAAGGTACGATGCTCTCCGGAGCTTAGAGCCGCTCCCAGGCTTCTTTCGGCAGAAGCGGCGCTAAGAGAGCACTGTGAGCGGTACAATCGTCTTTGCGCGAAGAAGCCGCTTCTTCGGCTCCGGGAGCCGGAGAGAGCGGCAGCATCGGAAAGGTGAAGAAGGAAGCTGTACAACACTGGGATTGTGTGCGCAGCTTGCCAACTGATAGAAAACAGTACCTTACACTTTCCTGACGTTTCCAATCACATGAATATTGGATAAGAAGCTGTTTTGGACAGCTTTTCTTTCCTTTATGCCAAACACTTGGCAGACCTCCGTGCAACGTCCAGAACACGATGGGAGATGTTTTCTGTGCTCCCGCAGGTTTTCCTTGCCAGACAGAGTGGAAAAGCTTTCTGCTAGGATGTAGACCACAAAAGACGCTAAAGACGAAGGTACGATGCTCTCCGGAGCTAAGAGCCGCTGCCGGGCTTCTTTCGGCAGAAGCGGCGCTAAGAGAGCACTGTGAGCGGTACAATCGTCTTTGCGCGAAGAAGCCGCTTCTTCGGCTCCGGGAGCCGGAGAGAGCGGCAGCATCGGAAAGGTGAAGAAGGAAGCTGTACAACACTGGGATTGTGTGCGCAGCTTGCCAACTGATAGAAAACAGTACCTTACACTTTCCTGACGTTTCCAATCACATGAATATTGGATAAGAAGCTGTTTTGGACAGCTTTTCTTTTCTTTATGCCAAACACTCGGCAGACCTCCGTGCAACGTCCAGAACACGATGGGAGATGTTTTCTGTGCTCCCGCAGGTTTTCCTTGCCAGACAGAGTGGAAAAGCTTTCTGCTAGGATGTAGACCACAAAAGACGCTAAAGACGAAGGTACGATGCTCTCCGGAGCTTAGAGCCGCTGCCGGGCTTCTTTCGGCAGAAGCGGCGCTAAGAGAGCACTGTGAGCGGTACAATCGTCTTTGCGCGAAGAAGCCGCTTCTTCGGCTCCGGGAGCCGGAGAGAGCGGCAGCATCGGAAAGGTGAAGAAGGAAGCTGTACAACACTGGGATTGTGTGCGCAGCTTGCCAACTGATAGAAAACAGTACCTTACACTTTCCTGACGTTTCCAATCACATGAATATTGGATAAGAAGCTGTTTTGGACAGCTTTTCTTTCCTTTATGCCAAACACTCGGCAGACCTCCGTGCAACGTCCAGAACACGATGGGAGATGTTTTCTGTGCTCCCGCAGGTTTTCCTTGCCAGACAGAGTGGAAAAGCTTTCTGCTAGGATGTAGACCACAAAAGACGCTAAAGACGAAGGTACGATGCTCTCCGGAGCTAAGAGCCGCTGCCGGGCTTCTTTCGGCAGAAGCGGCGCTAAGAGAGCACTGTGAGCGGTACAATCGTCTTTGCGCGAAGAAGCCGCTTCTTCGGCTCCGGGAGCCGGAGAGAGCGGCAGCATCGGAAAGGTGAAGAAGGAAGCTGTACAACACTGGGATTGTGTGCGCAGCTTGCCAACTGATAGAAAACAGTACCTTACACTTTCCTGACGTTTCCAATCATATGAATTTTCGATAAGAAGCTGTTTTGGACAGCTTTTCTTTCCTTTATGCCAAACACTCGGCAGACCTCCGTGCAACGTCCAGAACACGATGGGAGATGTTTTCTGTGCTCCCGCAGGTTTTCCTTGCCAGACAGAGTGGAAAAGCTTTCTGCTAGGATGTAGACCACAAAAGACGCTAAAGACGAAGGTACGATGCTCTCCGGAGCTAAGAGCCGCTGCCGGGCTTCTTTCGGCAGAAGCGGCGCTAAGAGAGCACTGTGAGCGGTACAATCGTCTTTGCGCGAAGATGGCGCTTCTTCGGCTCCGGGAGCCGGAGAGAGCTGCAGCATCGGAAAGGTGAAGAAGGAAGCTGTACAACACTGGGATTGTGTGCGCAGCTTGCCAACTGATAGAAAACAGTAACTTACACTTTCCTGACGTTTCCAATCACATGAATATTCGTTAAGAAGCTGTTTTGGACAGCTTTTCTTTCCTTTATGCCAAACACTCGGCAGACCTCCGTGCAACATCCAGAACACGATGGGAGATGTTTTCTGTGCTCCCGCAGGTTTTCCTTGCCAGACAGAGTGGAAAAGCTTTCTGCTAGGATGTAGACCACAAAAGACGCTAAAGACGAAGGTACGATGCTCTCCGGAGCTTAGAGCCGCTCCCAGGCTTCTTTCGGCAGAAGCGGCGCTAAGAGAGCACTGTGAGCGGTACAATCGTCTTTGCGCGAAGAAGCCGCTTCTTCGGCTCCGGGAGCCGGAGAGAGCGGCAGCATCGGAAAGGTGAAGAAGGAAGCTGTACAACACTGGGATTGTGTGCGCAGCTTGCCAACTGATAGAAAACAGTACCTTACACTTTCCTGACGTTTCCAATCACATGATAAGAAGCTGTTTTGGACAGCTTTTCTTTCCTTTATGCCAAACACTTGGCAGACCTCCGTGCAACGTCCAGAACACGATGGGAGATGTTTTCTGTGCTCCCGCAGGTTTTCCTTGCCAGACAGAGTGGAAAAGCTTTCTGCTAGGATGTAGACCACAAAAGACGCTAAAGACGAAGGTACGATGCTCTCCGGAGCTTAGAGCCGCTGCCGGGCTTCTTTCGGCAGAAGCGGCGCTAAGAGAGCACTGTGAGCGGTACAATCGTCTTTGCGCGAAGAAGCCGCTTCTTCGGCTCCGGGAGCCGGAGAGAGCGGCAGCATCGGAAAGGTGAAGAAGGAAGCTGTACAACACTGGGATTGTGTGCGCAGCTTGCCAACTGATAGAAAACAGTACCTTACACTTTCCTGACGTTTCCAATCACATGAATATTGGATAAGAAGCTGTTTTGGACAGCTTTTCTTTTCTTTATGCCAAACACTCGGCAGACCTCCGTGCAACGTCCAGAACACGATGGGAGATGTTTTCTGTGCTCCCGCAGGTTTTCCTTGCCAGACAGAGTGGAAAAGCTTTCTGCTAGGATGTAGACCACAAAAGACGCTAAAGACGAAGGTACGATGCTCTCCGGAGCTTAGAGCCGCTGCCGGGCTTCTTTCGGCAGAAGCGGCGCTAAGAGAGCACTGTGAGCGGTACAATCGTCTTTGCGCGAAGAAGCCGCTTCTTCGGCTCCGGGAGCCGGAGAGAGCGGCAGCATCGGAAAGGTGAAGAAGGAAGCTGTACAACACTGGGATTGTGTGCGCAGCTTGCCAACTGATAGAAAACAGTACCTTACACTTTCCTGACGTTTCCAATCACATGAATATTGGATAAGAAGCTGTTTTGGACAGCTTTTCTTTCCTTTATGCCAAACACTCGGCAGACCTCCGTGCAACGTCCAGAACACGATGGGAGATGTTTTCTGTGCTCCCGCAGGTTTTCCTTGCCAGACAGAGTGGAAAAGCTTTCTGCTAGGATGTAGACCACAAAAGACGCTAAAGACGAAGGTACGATGCTCTCCGGAGCTAAGAGCCGCTGCCGGGCTTCTTTCGGCAGAAGCGGCGCTAAGAGAGCACTGTGAGCGGTACAATCGTCTTTGCGCGAAGAAGCCGCTTCTTCGGCTCCGGGAGCCGGAGAGAGCGGCAGCATCGGAAAGGTGAAGAAGGAAGCTGTACAACACTGGGATTGTGTGCGCAGCTTGCCAACTGATAGAAAACAGTACCTTACACTTTCCTGACGTTTCCAATCATATGAATTTTCGATAAGAAGCTGTTTTGGACAGCTTTTCTTTCCTTTATGCCAAACACTCGGCAGACCTCCGTGCAACGTCCAGAACACGATGGGAGATGTTTTCTGTGCTCCCGCAGGTTTTCCTTGCCAGACAGAGTGGAAAAGCTTTCTGCTAGGATGTAGACCACAAAAGACGCTAAAGACGAAGGTACGATGCTCTCCGGAGCTTAGAGCCGCTCCCAGGCTTCTTTCGGCAGAAGCGGCGTTAAGACAGCACTGTGAGCGGTACAATCGTCTTTGCGCGAAGAAGGCGCTTCTTCGGCTCCGGGAGCCGGAGAGAGCTGCAGCATCGGAAAGGTGAAGAAGGAAGCTGTACAACACTGGGATTGTGTGCGCAGCTTGCCAACTGATAGAAAACAGTAACTTACACTTTCCTGACGTTTCCAATCACATGAATATTCGTTAAGAAGCTGTTTTGGACAGCTTTTCTTTCCTTTATGCCAAACACTCGGCAGACCTCCGTGCAACGTCCAGAACACGATGGGAGATGTTTTCTGTGCTCCCGCAGGTTTTCCTTGCCAGACAGAGTGGAAAAGCTTTCTGCTAGGATGTAGACCACAAAAGACGCTAAAGACGAAGGTACGATGCTCTCCGGAGCTTAGAGCCGCTCCCGGGCTTCTTTCGGCAGAAGCGGCGCTAAGAGAGCACTGTGAGCGGTACAATCGTCTTTGCGCGAAGAAGCCGCTTCTTCGGCTCCGGGAGCCGGAGAGAGCGGCAGCATCGGAAAGGTGAAGAAGGAAGCTGTACAACACTGGGATTGTGTGCGCAGCTTGCCAACTGATAGAAAACAGTACCTTACACTTTCCTGACGTTTCCAATCACATGAATATTGGATAAGAAGCTGTTTTGGACAGCTTTTCTTTCCTTTATGCCAAACACTGGGCAGACCTCCGTGCAACGTCCAGAACACGATGGGAGATGTTTTCTGTGCTCCCGCAGGTTTTCCTTGCCAGACAGAGTGGAAAAGCTTTCTGCTAGGATGTAGACCACAAAAGACGCTAAAGACGAAGGTACGATGCTCTCCGGAGCTAAGAGCCGCTGCCGGGCTTCTTTCGGCAGAAGCGGCGCTAAGAGAGCACTGTGAGCGGTACAATCGTCTTTGCGCGAAGAAGCCGCTTCTTCGGCTCCGGGAGCCGGAGAGAGCGGCAGCATCGGAAAGGTGAAGAAGGAAGCTGTACAACACTGGGATTGTGTGCGCAGCTTGCCAACTGATAGAAAACAGTACCTTACACTTTCCTGACGTTTCCAATCATATGAATTTTCGATAAGAAGCTGTTTTGGACAGCTTTTCTTTCCTTTATGCCAAACACTCGGCAGACCTCCGTGCAACGTCCAGAACACGATGGGAGATGTTTTCTGTGCTCCCGCAGGTTTTCCTTGCCAGACAGAGTGGAAAAGCTTTCTGCTAGGATGTAGACCACAAAAGACGCTAAAGACGAAGGTACGATGCTCTCCAAAGCTTAGAGCCGCTGCCGGGCTTCTTTCGGCAGAAGCGGCGCTAAGAGAGCACTGTGAGCGGTACAATCGTCTTTGCGCGAAGAAGGCGCTTCTTCGGCTCCGGGAGCCGGAGAGAGCGGCAGCATCGGAAAGGTGAAGAAGGAAGCTGTACAACACTGGGATTGTGTGCGCAGCTTGCCAACTGATAGAAAACAGTACCTTACACTTTCCTGACGTTTCCAATCACATGAATATTCGTTAAGAAGCTGTTTTGGACAGCTTTTCTTTTCTTTATGCCAAACACTCGGCAGACCTCCGTGCAACGTCCAGAACACGATGGGAGATGTTTTCTGTGCTCCCGCAGGTTTTCCTTGCCAGACAGAGTGGAAAAGCTTTCTGCTAGGATGTAGACCACAAAAGACGCTAAAGACGAAGGTACGATGCTCTCCAAAGCTTAGAGCCGCTGCCGGGCTTCTTTCGGCAGAAGCGGCGCTAAGAGAGCACTGTGAGCGGTACAATCGTCTTTGCGCGAAGAAGCCGCTTCTTCGGCTCCGGGAGCCGGAGAGAGCGGCAGCATCGGAAAGGTGAAGAAGGAAGCTGTACAACACTGGGATTGTGTGCGCAGCTTGCCAACTGATAGAAAACAGTACCTTACACTTTCCTGACGTTTCCAATCACATGAATATTGGATAAGAAGCTGTTTTGGACAGCTTTTCTTTTCTTTATGCCAAACACTCGGCAGACCTCCGTGCAACGTCCAGAACACGATGGGAGATGTTTTCTGTGCTCCCGCAGGTTTTCCTTGCCAGACAGAGTGGAAAAGCTTTCTGCTAGGATGTAGACCACAAAAGACGCTAAAGACGAAGGTACGATGCTCTCCGGAGCTAAGAGCCGCTGCCGGGCTTCTTTCGGCAGAAGCGGCGCTAAGAGAGCACTGTGAGCGGTACAATCGTCTTTGCGCGAAGAAGCCGCTTCTTCGGCTCCGGGAGCCGGAGAGAGCGGCAGCATCGGAAAGGTGAAGAAGGAAGCTGTACAACACTGGGATTGTGTGCGCAGCTTGCCAACTGATAGAAAACAGTACCTTACACTTTCCTGACGTTTCCAATCACATGAATATTGGATAAGAAGCTGTTTTGGACAGCTTTTCTTTCCTTTATGCCAAACACTCGGCAGACCTCCGTGCAACGTCCAGAACACGATGGGAGATGTTTTCTGTGCTCCCGCAGGTTTTCCTTGCCAGACAGAGTGGAAAAGCTTTCTGCTAGGATGTAGACCACAAAAGACGCTAAAGACGAAGGTACGATGCTCTCCGGAGCTTAGAGCCGCTGCCGGGCTTCTTTCGGCAGAAGCGGCGCTAAGAGAGCACTGTGAGCGGTACAATCGTCTTTGCGCGAAGAAGCCGCTTCTTCGGCTCCGGGAGCCGGAGAGAGCGGCAGCATCGGAAAGGTGAAGAAGGAAGCTGTACAACACTGGGATTGTGTGCGCAGCTTGCCAACTGATAGAAAACAGTACCTTACACTTTCCTGACGTTTCCAATCATATGAATATTGGATAAGAAGCTGTTTTGGACAGCTTTTCTTTCCTTTATGCCAAACACTCGGCAGACCTCCGTGCAACGTCCAGAACACGATGGGAGATGTTTTCTGTGCTCCCGCAGGTTTTCCTTGCCAGACAGAGTGGAAAAGCTTTCTGCTAGGATGTAGACCACAAAAGACGCTAAAGACGAAGGTACGATGCTCTCCGGAGCTTAGAGCCGCTCCCAGGCTTCTTTCGGCAGAAGCGGCGTTAAGACAGCACTGTGAGCGGTACAATCGTCTTTGCGCGAAGAAGGTGCTTCTTCGGCTCCGGGAGCCGGAGAGAGCTGCAGCATCGGAAAGGTGAAGAAGGAAGCTGTACAACACTGGGATTGTGTGCGCAGCTTGCCAACTGATAGAAAACAGTAACTTACACTTTCCTGACGTTTCCAATCACATGAATATTCGTTAAGAAGCTGTTTTGGACAGCTTTTCTTTCCTTTATGCCAAACACTCGGCAGACCTCCGTGCAACGTCCAGAACACGATGGGAGATGTTTTCTGTGCTCCCGCAGGTTTTCCTTGCCAGACAGAGTGGAAAAGCTTTCTGCTAGGATGTAGACCACAAAAGACGCTAAAGACGAAGGTACGATGCTCTCCGGAGCTTAGAGCCGCTGCCGGGCTTCTTTCGGCAGAAGCGGCGCTAAGAGAGCACTGTGAGCGGTACAATCGTCTTTGCGCGAAGAAGCCGCTTCTTCGGCTCCGGGAGCCGGAGAGAGCGGCAGCATCGGAAAGGTGAAGAAGGAAGCTGTACAACACTGGGATTGTGTGCGCAGCTTGCCAACTGATAGAAAACAGTACCTTACACTTTCCTGACGTTTCCAATCACATGAATATTGGATAAGAAGCTGTTTTGGACAGCTTTTCTTTCCTTTATGCCAAACACTGGGCAGACCTCCGTGCAAGGTCCAGAACACGATGGGAGATGTTTTCTGTGCTCCCGCAGGTTTTCCTTGCCAGACAGAGTGGAAAAGCTTTCTGCTAGGATGTAGACCACAAAAGACGCTAAAGACGAAGGTACGATGCTCTCCGGAGCTAAGAGCCGCTGCCGGGCTTCTTTCGGCAGAAGCGGCGCTAAGAGAGCACTGTGAGCGGTACAATCGTCTTTGCGCGAAGAAGCCGCTTCTTCGGCTCCGGGAGCCGGAGAGAGCGGCAGCATCGGAAAGGTGAAGAAGGAAGCTGTACAACACTGGGATTGTGTGCGCAGCTTGCCAACTGATAGAAAACAGTACCTTACACTTTCCTGACGTTTCCAATCATATGAATTTTCGATAAGAAGCTGTTTTGGACAGCTTTTCTTTCCTTTATGCCAAACACTCGGCAGACCTCCGTGCAACGTCCAGAACACGATGGGAGATGTTTTCTGTGCTCCCGCAGGTTTTCCTTGCCACACAGAGTGGAAAAGCTTTCTGCTAGGATGTAGACCACAAAAGACGCTAAAGACGAAGGTACGATGCTCTCCGGAGCTTAGAGCCGCTCCCGGGCTTCTTTCGGCAGAAGCGGCGCTAAGAGAGCACTGTGAGCGGTACAATCGTCTTTGCGCGAAGAAGCCGCTTCTTCGGCTCCGGGAGCCGGAGAGAGCGGCAGCATCGGAAAGGTGAAGAAGGAAGCTGTACAACACTGGGATTGTGTGCGCAGCTTGCCAACTGATAGAAAACAGTACCTTACACTTTCCTGACGTTTCCAATCACATGAATATTCGTTAAGAAGCTGTTTTGGACAGCTTTTCTTTTCTTTATGCCAAACACTCGGCAGACCTCCGTGCAACGTCCAGAACACGATGGGAGATGTTTTCTGTGCTCCCGCAGGTTTTCCTTGCCAGACAGAGTGGAAAAGCTTTCTGCTAGGATGTAGACCACAAAAGACGCTAAAGACGAAGGTACGATGCTCTCCGAAGATAAAAGCCGATCCCGGGCTTCTTTCGGCAGAAGCGGCGCTAAGAGAGCACTGTGAGCGGTACAATCGTCTTTGCGCGAAGAAGCCGCTTCTTCGGCTCCGGGAGCCGGAGAGAGCGGCAGCATCGGAAAGGTGAAGAAGGAAGCTGTACAACACTGGGATTGTGTGCGCAGCTTGCCAACTGATAGAAAACAGTACCTTACACTTTCCTGACGTTTCCAATCACATGAATTTTCGATAAGAAGCTGTTTTGGACATCTTTTCTTTCCTTTTTGCCAAACACTCGGCAGACCTCCGTGCAACGTCCAGAACACGATGGGAGATGTTTTCTGTGCTCCCGCAGGTTTTCCTTGCCAGACAGAGTGGAAAAGCTTTCTGCTAGGATGTAGACCACAAAAGACGCTAAAGACGAAGGTACGATGCTCTCCGGAGCTAAGAGCCGCTGCCGGGCTTCTTTCGGCAGAAGCGGCGCTAAGAGAGCACTGTGAGCGGTACAATCGTCTTTGCGCGAAGAAGCCGCTTCTTCGGCTCCGGGAGCCGGAGAGAGCTGCAGCATCGGAAAGGTGAAGAAGGAAGCTGTACAACACTGGGATTGTGTGCGCAGCTTGCCAACTGATAGAAAACAGTACCTTACACTTTCCTGACGTTTCCAATCATATGAATTTTCGATAAGAAGCTGTTTTGGACAGCTTTTCTTTCCTTTATGCCAAACACTCGGCAGACCTCCGTGCAACGTCCAGAACACGATGGGAGATGTTTTCTGTGCTCCCGCAGGTTTTCCTTGCCAGACAGAGTGGAAAAGCTTTCTGCTAGGATGTAGACCACAAAAGACGCTAAAGACGAAGGTACGATGCTCTCCGGAGCTTAGAGCCGCTGCCGGGCTTCTTTCGGCAGAAGCGGCGCTAAGAGAGCACTGTGAGCGGTACAATCGTCTTTGCGCGAAGGAGCCGCTTCTTCGGCTCCGGGAGCCGGAGAGAGCGGCAGCATCGGAAAGGTGAAGAAGGAAGCTGTACAACACTGGGATTGTGTGCGCAACTTGCCAACTGATAGAAAACAGTACCTTACACTTTCCTGAAGTTTCCAATCACATGAATATTGGATAAGAAGCTGTTTTGGACAGCTTTTCTTTCCTTAATGCCAAACACTCGGCAGACCTCCGTGCAACGTCCAGAACACAATGGGAGATGTTTTCTGTGCTCGCGCAGGTTTTCCTTGCCAGACAGAGTGGAAAAGCTTTCTGCTAGGATGTAGACCACAAAAGACGCTAAAGACGAAGGTACGATGCTCTCCGGAGCTAAGAGCCGCTGCCGGGCTTCTTTCGGCAGAAGCGGCGCTAAGAGAGCACTGTGAGCGGTACAATCGTCTTTGCGCGAAGAAGCCGCTTCTTCGGCTCCGGGAGCCGGAGAGAGCGGCAGAATCGGAAAGGTGAAGAAGGAAGGTGTACAACACTGGGATTGTGTGCGCAGCTTGCCAACTGATAGAAAACAGTACCTTACACTTTCCTGACGTTTCCAATCACATGAATATTGGATAAGAAGCTGTTTTGGACAGCTTTTCTTTCCTTTATGCCAAACACTCGGCAGACCTCCGTGCAACGTCCAGAACACGATGGGAGATGTTTTCTGTGCTCCCGCAGGTTTTCCTTGCCAGACAGAGTGGAAAAGCTTTCTGCTAGGATGTAGACCACAAAAGACGCTAAAGACGAAGGTACGATGCTCTCCGGAGCTAAGAGCCGCTGCCGGGCTTCTTTCGGCAGAAGCGGCGTTATGAGAGCACTGTGAGCGGTACAATCGTCTTTGCGCGAAGAAGCCGCTTCTTCGGCTCCGGGAGCCGGAGAGAGCGGCAGAATCGGAAAGGTGAAGAAGGAAGTTGTACAACACTGGGATTGTGTGCGCAGCTTGCCAACTGATAGAAAACAGTACCTTACACTTTCCTGACGTTTCCAATCACATGAATATTGGATAAGAAGCTGTTTTGGACAGCTTTTCTTTCCTTTATGCCAAACACTTGGCAGACCTCCGTGCAACGTCCAGAACACGATGGGAGATGTTTTCTGTGCTCCCACAGGTTTTCCTTGCCAGACAGAGTGGAAAAGCTTTCTGCTAGGATGTAGACCACAAAAGACGCTAAAGACGAAGGTACGATGCTCTCCGGAGCTAAGCGCCGCTCCCTGGCTTCTTTTGGCAGAAGCGGCGCTAAGAGAGCACTGTGAGCGGTACAATCGTCTTTGCGCGAAGAAGCCGCTTCTTCGGCTCCGGGAGCCGGAGAGAGCGGCAGCATCGGAAAGGTGAAGAAGGAAGCTGTACAACACTGGGATTGTGTGCACAGCTTGCCAACTGATAGAAAACAGTACCTTACACTTTCCTGACGTTTCCAATCACATGAATATTGGATAAGAAGCTGTTTTGGACAGCTTTTCTTTCCTTTATGCCAAACACTTGGCAGACCTCCGTGCAACGTCCAGAACACGATGGGAGATGTTTTCTGTGCTCCCACAGGTTTTCCTTGCCAGACAGAGTGGAAAAGCTTTCTGCTAGGATGTAGACCACAAAAGACGCTAAAGACAAAGGTACGATGCTCTCCGGAGCTAAGAGCCGCTGCCGGGCTTCTTTCGGCAGAAGCGGCGTTATGAGAGCACTGTGAGCGGTACAATAGTCTTTGCGCGAAGAAGCCGCTTCTTCGGCTCCGGGAGCCGGAGAGAGCGGTAGAATCGGAAAGGTGAAGAAGGAAGTTGTACAACACTGGGATTGTGGGCGCAGCTTGCCAACTGATAGAAAACAGTACCTTACACTTTCCTGACGTTTCCAATCACATGAATATTGGATAAGAAGCTCTTTTGGACAGCTTTTCTTTCCTTTATGCCAAACACTTGGCAGACCTCCGTGCAACGTCCAGAACACGATGGGAGATGTTTTCTGTGCTCCCGCAGGTTTTCCTTGCCAGACAGAGTGGAAAAGCTTTCTGCTAGGATGTAGACCACAAAAGACGCTAAAGACGAAGGTACGATGCTCTCCGGAGCTAAGAGCCGCTGCCGGGCTTCTTTCGGCAGAAGCGGCGTTATGAGAGCACTGTGAGCGGTACAATCGTCTTTGCGCAAAGTAGCCGCTTCTTCGGCTCCGGGAGCCGGAGAGAGCGGCAGCACCGGAAAGGTGAAGAAGGAAGCTGTACAACACTGGGATTGTGTGCGCAGCTTGCTACTGATAGAAAACAGTACCTTACACTTTCCTGACGTTTCCAATCACATGAATATTGGATAAGAAGCTGTTTTGGACAGCTTTTATTTCCTTTATGCCAAACACTTGGCAGACCTCCGTGCAACGTCCAGAACACGATGGGAGATGTTTTCTGTGCTCCCGCAGGATTTCCTTGCCAGACAGAGTGGAAAAGCTTTTTACTAGGATGTAGACCACAAAAGACGCTAAAGACAAAGGTACGATGCTCTCCGGAGCTAAGAGCCGCTGCCGGGCTTCTTTCGGCAGAAGCGGCGCTAAGAGAGCACTGTGAGCGGTACAATCGTCTTTGCGCAAAGAAGCCGCTTCTTCGGCTCCGGGAGCCGGAGAGAGCGGCAGAATCGGAAAGGTGAAGAAGGAAGCTGTACAACACTGGGATTGTGTGCGCAGCTTGCTACTGATAGAAAACAGTACCTTACACTTTCCTGACGTTTCCAATCACATGAATATTGGATAAGAAGCTGTTTTGGACAGCTTTTCTTTCCTTTATGCCAAACACTTGGCAGACCTCCGTGCAACGTCCAGAACACGATGGGAGATGTTTTCTGTGCTCCCGCAGGATTTCCTTGCCAGACAGAGTGGAAAAGCTTTTTACTAGGATGTAGACCACAAAAGACGCTAAAGACGAAGGTACGATGCTCTCCGGAGCTCAGAGCCGCTGCCGGGCTTCTTTCGGCAGAAGCGGCGCTAAGAGAGCACTGTGAGCGGTACAATCGTCTTTGCGCGAAGAAGCCGCTTCTTCGGCTCCGGGAGCCGGAGAGAGCGGCAGCATCGGAAAGGTGAAGAAGGAAGCTGTACAACACTGGGATTGTGTGCGCAGCTTGCCAACTGATAGAAAACAGTACCTTACACTTTCCTGACGTTTCCAATCACATGAATATTGGATAAGAAGCTGTTTTGGACAGCTTTTCTTTCCTTTATGCCAAACACTGGGCAGACCTCCGTGCAAGGTCCAGAACACGATGGGAGATGTTTTCTGTGCTCCCGCAGGTTTTCCTTGCCAGACAGAGTGGAAAAGCTTTCTGCTAGGATGTAGACCACAAAAGACGCTAAAGACGAAGGTACGATGCTCTCCGGAGCTAAGAGCCGCTGCCGGGCTTCTTTCGGCAGAAGCGGCGCTAAGAGAGCACTGTGAGCGGTACAATCGTCTTTGCGCGAAGAAGCCGCTTCTTCGGCTCCGGGAGCCGGAGAGAGCGGCAGCATCGGAAAGGTGAAGAAGGAAGCTGTACAACACTGGGATTGTGTGCGCAGCTTGCCAACTGATAGAAAACAGTACCTTACACTTTCCTGACGTTTCCAATCATATGAATTTTCGATAAGAAGCTGTTTTGGACAGCTTTTCTTTCCTTTATGCCAAACACTCGGCAGACCTCCGTGCAACGTCCAGAACACGATGGGAGATGTTTTCTGTGCTCCCGCAGGTTTTCCTTGCCACACAGAGTGGAAAAGCTTTCTGCTAGGATGTAGACCACAAAAGACGCTAAAGACGAAGGTACGATGCTCTCCGGAGCTTAGAGCCGCTCCCGGGCTTCTTTCGGCAGAAGCGGCGCTAAGAGAGCACTGTGAGCGGTACAATCGTCTTTGCGCGAAGAAGCCGCTTCTTCGGCTCCGGGAGCCGGAGAGAGCGGCAGCATCGGAAAGGTGAAGAAGGAAGCTGTACAACACTGGGATTGTGTGCGCAGCTTGCCAACTGATAGAAAACAGTACCTTACACTTTCCTGACGTTTCCAATCACATGAATATTCGTTAAGAAGCTGTTTTGGACAGCTTTTCTTTTCTTTATGCCAAACACTCGGCAGACCTCCGTGCAACGTCCAGAACACGATGGGAGATGTTTTCTGTGCTCCCGCAGGTTTTCCTTGCCAGACAGAGTGGAAAAGCTTTCTGCTAGGATGTAGACCACAAAAGACGCTAAAGACGAAGGTACGATGCTCTCCGAAGATAAAAGCCGATCCCGGGCTTCTTTCGGCAGAAGCGGCGCTAAGAGAGCACTGTGAGCGGTACAATCGTCTTTGCGCGAAGAAGCCGCTTCTTCGGCTCCGGGAGCCGGAGAGAGCGGCAGCATCGGAAAGGTGAAGAAGGAAGCTGTACAACACTGGGATTGTGTGCGCAGCTTGCCAACTGATAGAAAACAGTACCTTACACTTTCCTGACGTTTCCAATCACATGAATTTTCGATAAGAAGCTGTTTTGGACATCTTTTCTTTCCTTTTTGCCAAACACTCGGCAGACCTCCGTGCAACGTCCAGAACACGATGGGAGATGTTTTCTGTGCTCCCGCAGGTTTTCCTTGCCAGACAGAGTGGAAAAGCTTTCTGCTAGGATGTAGACCACAAAAGACGCTAAAGACGAAGGTACGATGCTCTCCGGAGCTAAGAGCCGCTGCCGGGCTTCTTTCGGCAGAAGCGGCGCTAAGAGAGCACTGTGAGCGGTACAATCGTCTTTGCGCGAAGAAGCCGCTTCTTCGGCTCCGGGAGCCGGAGAGAGCTGCAGCATCGGAAAGGTGAAGAAGGAAGCTGTACAACACTGGGATTGTGTGCGCAGCTTGCCAACTGATAGAAAACAGTACCTTACACTTTCCTGACGTTTCCAATCATATGAATTTTCGATAAGAAGCTGTTTTGGACAGCTTTTCTTTCCTTTATGCCAAACACTCGGCAGACCTCCGTGCAACGTCCAGAACACGATGGGAGATGTTTTCTGTGCTCCCGCAGGTTTTCCTTGCCAGACAGAGTGGAAAAGCTTTCTGCTAGGATGTAGACCACAAAAGACGCTAAAGACGAAGGTACGATGCTCTCCGGAGCTTAGAGCCGCTGCCGGGCTTCTTTCGGCAGAAGCGGCGCTAAGAGAGCACTGTGAGCGGTACAATCGTCTTTGCGCGAAGAAGCCGCTTCTTCGGCTCCGGGAGCCGGAGAGAGCGGCAGAATCGGAAAGGTGAAGAAGGAAGCTGTACAACACTGGGATTGTGTGCGCAGCTTGCTACTGATAGAAAACAGTACCTTACACTTTCCTGACGTTTCCAATCACATGAATATTGGATAAGAAGCTGTTTTGGACAGCTTTTCTTTCCTTTATGCCAAACACTTGGCAGACCTCCGTGCAACGTCCAGAACACGATGGGAGATGTTTTCTGTGCTCCCGCAGGATTTCCTTGCCAGACAGAGTGGAAAAGCTTTTTACTAGGATGTAGACCACAAAAGACGCTAAAGACGAAGGTACGATGCTCTCCGGAGCTCAGAGCCGCTGCCGGGCTTCTTTCGGCAGAAGCGGCGCTAAGAGAGCACTGTGAGCGGTACAATCGTCTTTGCGCGAAGAAGCCGCTTCTTCGGCTCCGGGAGCCGGAGAGAGCGGCAGCATCGGAAAGGTGAAGAAGGAAGCTGTACAACACTGGGATTGTGTGCGCAGCTTGCCAACTGATAGAAAACAGTACCTTACACTTTCCTGACGTTTCCAATCACATGAATATTGGATAAGAAGCTGTTTTGGACAGCTTTTCTTTCCTTTATGCCAAACACTGGGCAGACCTCCGTGCAAGGTCCAGAACACGATGGGAGATGTTTTCTGTGCTCCCGCAGGTTTTCCTTGCCAGACAGAGTGGAAAAGCTTTCTGCTAGGATGTAGACCACAAAAGACGCTAAAGACGAAGGTACGATGCTCTCCGGAGCTAAGAGCCGCTGCCGGGCTTCTTTCGGCAGAAGCGGCGCTAAGAGAGCACTGTGAGCGGTACAATCGTCTTTGCGCGAAGAAGCCGCTTCTTCGGCTCCGGGAGCCGGAGAGAGCGGCAGCATCGGAAAGGTGAAGAAGGAAGCTGTACAACACTGGGATTGTGTGCGCAGCTTGCCAACTGATAGAAAACAGTACCTTACACTTTCCTGACGTTTCCAATCATATGAATTTTCGATAAGAAGCTGTTTTGGACAGCTTTTCTTTCCTTTATGCCAA
The DNA here is from genome assembly GCF_027887145.1 of Ammospiza caudacuta. Taxonomy (NCBI): domain Eukaryota; kingdom Metazoa; phylum Chordata; class Aves; order Passeriformes; family Passerellidae; genus Ammospiza; species Ammospiza caudacuta. The sequence continues at coordinate 58,980,788 of NC_080593.1, read as the reverse complement.
ACACTCGGCAGACCTCCGTGCAACGTCCAGAACACGATGGGAGATGTTTTCTGTGCTCCCGCAGGTTTTCCTTGCCACACAGAGTGGAAAAGCTTTCTGCTAGGATGTAGACCACAAAAGACGCTAAAGACGAAGGTACGATGCTCTCCGGAGCTTAGAGCCGCTCCCGGGCTTCTTTCGGCAGAAGCGGCGCTAAGAGAGCACTGTGAGCGGTACAATCGTCTTTGCGCGAAGAAGCCGCTTCTTCGGCTCCGGGAGCCGGAGAGAGCGGCAGCATCGGAAAGGTGAAGAAGGAAGCTGTACAACACTGGGATTGTGTGCGCAGCTTGCCAACTGATAGAAAACAGTACCTTACACTTTCCTGACGTTTCCAATCACATGAATATTCGTTAAGAAGCTGTTTTGGACAGCTTTTCTTTTCTTTATGCCAAACACTCGGCAGACCTCCGTGCAACGTCCAGAACACGATGGGAGATGTTTTCTGTGCTCCCGCAGGTTTTCCTTGCCAGACAGAGTGGAAAAGCTTTCTGCTAGGATGTAGACCACAAAAGACGCTAAAGACGAAGGTACGATGCTCTCCGAAGATAAAAGCCGATCCCGGGCTTCTTTCGGCAGAAGCGGCGCTAAGAGAGCACTGTGAGCGGTACAATCGTCTTTGCGCGAAGAAGCCGCTTCTTCGGCTCCGGGAGCCGGAGAGAGCGGCAGCATCGGAAAGGTGAAGAAGGAAGCTGTACAACACTGGGATTGTGTGCGCAGCTTGCCAACTGATAGAAAACAGTACCTTACACTTTCCTGACGTTTCCAATCACATGAATTTTCGATAAGAAGCTGTTTTGGACATCTTTTCTTTCCTTTTTGCCAAACACTCGGCAGACCTCCGTGCAACGTCCAGAACACGATGGGAGATGTTTTCTGTGCTCCCGCAGGTTTTCCTTGCCAGACAGAGTGGAAAAGCTTTCTGCTAGGATGTAGACCACAAAAGACGCTAAAGACGAAGGTACGATGCTCTCCGGAGCTAAGAGCCGCTGCCGGGCTTCTTTCGGCAGAAGCGGCGCTAAGAGAGCACTGTGAGCGGTACAATCGTCTTTGCGCGAAGAAGCCGCTTCTTCGGCTCCGGGAGCCGGAGAGAGCTGCAGCATCGGAAAGGTGAAGAAGGAAGCTGTACAACACTGGGATTGTGTGCGCAGCTTGCCAACTGATAGAAAACAGTACCTTACACTTTCCTGACGTTTCCAATCATATGAATTTTCGATAAGAAGCTGTTTTGGACAGCTTTTCTTTCCTTTATGCCAAACACTCGGCAGACCTCCGTGCAACGTCCAGAACACGATGGGAGATGTTTTCTGTGCTCCCGCAGGTTTTCCTTGCCAGACAGAGTGGAAAAGCTTTCTGCTAGGATGTAGACCACAAAAGACGCTAAAGACGAAGGTACGATGCTCTCCGGAGCTTAGAGCCGCTGCCGGGCTTCTTTCGGCAGAAGCGGCGCTAAGAGAGCACTGTGAGCGGTACAATCGTCTTTGCGCGAAGGAGCCGCTTCTTCGGCTCCGGGAGCCGGAGAGAGCGGCAGCATCGGAAAGGTGAAGAAGGAAGCTGTACAACACTGGGATTGTGTGCGCAACTTGCCAACTGATAGAAAACAGTACCTTACACTTTCCTGAAGTTTCCAATCACATGAATATTGGATAAGAAGCTGTTTTGGACAGCTTTTCTTTCCTTAATGCCAAACACTCGGCAGACCTCCGTGCAACGTCCAGAACACAATGGGAGATGTTTTCTGTGCTCGCGCAGGTTTTCCTTGCCAGACAGAGTGGAAAAGCTTTCTGCTAGGATGTAGACCACAAAAGACGCTAAAGACGAAGGTACGATGCTCTCCGGAGCTAAGAGCCGCTGCCGGGCTTCTTTCGGCAGAAGCGGCGCTAAGAGAGCACTGTGAGCGGTACAATCGTCTTTGCGCGAAGAAGCCGCTTCTTCGGCTCCGGGAGCCGGAGAGAGCGGCAGAATCGGAAAGGTGAAGAAGGAAGGTGTACAACACTGGGATTGTGTGCGCAGCTTGCCAACTGATAGAAAACAGTACCTTACACTTTCCTGACGTTTCCAATCACATGAATATTGGATAAGAAGCTGTTTTGGACAGCTTTTCTTTCCTTTATGCCAAACACTCGGCAGACCTCCGTGCAACGTCCAGAACACGATGGGAGATGTTTTCTGTGCTCCCGCAGGTTTTCCTTGCCAGACAGAGTGGAAAAGCTTTCTGCTAGGATGTAGACCACAAAAGACGCTAAAGACGAAGGTACGATGCTCTCCGGAGCTAAGAGCCGCTGCCGGGCTTCTTTCGGCAGAAGCGGCGTTATGAGAGCACTGTGAGCGGTACAATCGTCTTTGCGCGAAGAAGCCGCTTCTTCGGCTCCGGGAGCCGGAGAGAGCGGCAGAATCGGAAAGGTGAAGAAGGAAGTTGTACAACACTGGGATTGTGTGCGCAGCTTGCCAACTGATAGAAAACAGTACCTTACACTTTCCTGACGTTTCCAATCACATGAATATTGGATAAGAAGCTGTTTTGGACAGCTTTTCTTTCCTTTATGCCAAACACTTGGCAGACCTCCGTGCAACGTCCAGAACACGATGGGAGATGTTTTCTGTGCTCCCACAGGTTTTCCTTGCCAGACAGAGTGGAAAAGCTTTCTGCTAGGATGTAGACCACAAAAGACGCTAAAGACGAAGGTACGATGCTCTCCGGAGCTAAGCGCCGCTCCCTGGCTTCTTTTGGCAGAAGCGGCGCTAAGAGAGCACTGTGAGCGGTACAATCGTCTTTGCGCGAAGAAGCCGCTTCTTCGGCTCCGGGAGCCGGAGAGAGCGGCAGCATCGGAAAGGTGAAGAAGGAAGCTGTACAACACTGGGATTGTGTGCGCAATTTGCCAACTGATAGAAAACAGTACCTTACACTTTCCTGACGTTTCCAATCACATGAATATTGGATAAGAAGCTGTTTTGGACAGCTTTTCTTTCCTTTATGCCAAACACTTGGCAGACCTCCGTGCAACGTCCAGAACACGATGGGAGATGTTTTCTGTGCTCCCGCAGGTTTTCCTTGCCAGACAGAGTGGAAAAGCTTTCTGCTAGGATGTAGACCACAAAAGACGCTAAAGACAAAGGTACGATGCTCTCCGGAGCTAAGAGCCGCTGCCGGGCTTCTTTCGGCAGAAGCGGCGTTATGAGAGCACTGTGAGCGGTACAATAGTCTTTGCGCGAAGAAGCCGCTTCTTCGGCTCCGGGAGCCGGAGAGAGCGGTAGAATCGGAAAGGTGAAGAAGGAAGTTGTACAACACTGGGATTGTGGGCGCAGCTTGCCAACTGATAGAAAACAGTACCTTACACTTTCCTGACGTTTCCAATCACATGAATATTGGATAAGAAGCTCTTTTGGACAGCTTTTCTTTCCTTTATGCCAAACACTTGGCAGACCTCCGTGCAACGTCCAGAACACGATGGGAGATGTTTTCTGTGCTCCCGCAGGTTTTCCTTGCCAGACAGAGTGGAAAAGCTTTCTGCTAGGATGTAGACCACAAAAGACGCTAAAGACGAAGGTACGATGCTCTCCGGAGCTAAGAGCCGCTGCCGGGCTTCTTTCGGCAGAAGCGGCGTTATGAGAGCACTGTGAGCGGTACAATCGTCTTTGCGCAAAGTAGCCGCTTCTTCGGCTCCGGGAGCCGGAGAGAGCGGCAGCACCGGAAAGGTGAAGAAGGAAGCTGTACAACACTGGGATTGTGTGCGCAGCTTGCTACTGATAGAAAACAGTACCTTACACTTTCCTGACGTTTCCAATCACATGAATATTGGATAAGAAGCTGTTTTGGACAGCTTTTATTTCCTTTATGCCAAACACTTGGCAGACCTCCGTGCAACGTCCAGAACACGATGGGAGATGTTTTCTGTGCTCCCGCAGGATTTCCTTGCCAGACAGAGTGGAAAAGCTTTTTACTAGGATGTAGACCACAAAAGACGCTAAAGACAAAGGTACGATGCTCTCCGGAGCTAAGAGCCGCTGCCGGGCTTCTTTCGGCAGAAGCGGCGCTAAGAGAGCACTGTGAGCGGTACAATCGTCTTTGCGCAAAGAAGCCGCTTCTTCGGCTCCGGGAGCCGGAGAGAGCGGCAGAATCGGAAAGGTGAAGAAGGAAGCTGTACAACACTGGGATTGTGTGCGCAGCTTGCTACTGATAGAAAACAGTACCTTACACTTTCCTGACGTTTCCAATCACATGAATATTGGATAAGAAGCTGTTTTGGACAGCTTTTCTTTCCTTTATGCCAAACACTTGGCAGACCTCCGTGCAACGTCCAGAACACGATGGGAGATGTTTTCTGTGCTCCCGCAGGATTTCCTTGCCAGACAGAGTGGAAAAGCTTTTTACTAGGATGTAGACCACAAAAGACGCTAAAGACGAAGGTACGATGCTCTCCGGAGCTCAGAGCCGCTGCCGGGCTTCTTTCGGCAGAAGCGGCGCTAAGAGAGCACTGTGACCGTTACAATAGTCTTTGCGCGAAGAAGCCGCTTCTTCGGCTCCGGGAGCCGGAGAGAGCGGCAGCATCGGAAAGGTGAAGAAGGAAGCTGTACAACACTGGGATTGTGTGCGCAACTTGCCAACTCATAGAAAACAGTACCTTACACTTTCCTGACGTTTCCAATCACATGAATATTGGATAAGAAGCTGTTTTGGACAGCTTTTCTTTCCTTAATGCCAAACACTCGGCAGACCTCCGTGCAACGTCCAGAACACAATGGGAGATGTTTTCTGTGCTCGCGCAGGTTTTCCTTGCCAGACAGAGTGGAAAAGCTTTCTGCTAGGATGTAGACCACAAAAGACGCTAAAGACGAAGGTACGATGCTCTCCGGAGCTAAGAGCCGCTGCCGGGCTTCTTTCGGCAGAAGCGGCGTTATGAGAGCACTGTGAGCGGTACAATCGTCTTTGCGCGAAGAAGCCGCTTCTTCGGCTCCAGGAGCCGGAGAGAGCGGCAGAATCGGAAAGGTGAAGAAGGAAGTTGTACAACACTGGGATTGTGTGCGCAGCTTGCCAACTGATAGAAAACAGTACCTTACACTTTCCTGACCTTTCCAATCACATGAATATTCGATAAGAAGCTCTTTTGGACAGGTTTTCTTTCCTTTATGCCAAACACTCGGCAGACCTCCGTGCAACGTCCAGAACACGATGGGAGATGTTTTCTGTGCTCCCGCAGGTTTTCCTTGCCAGACAGAGTGGAAAAGCTTTCTGCTAGGATGTAGACCACAAAAGACGCTAAAGACGAAGGTACGATGCTCTCCGGAGCTAAGCGCCGCTCCCGGGCTTCTTTTGGCAGAAGCGGCGCTAAGAGAGCACTGTGAGCGGTACAATCGTCTTTGCGCGAAGAAGCCGCTTCTTCGGCTCCGGGAGCCGGAGAGAGCGGCAGCATCGGAAAGGTGAAGAAGGAAGCTGTACAACACTGGGATTGTGTGCGCAATTTGCCAACTGATAGAAAACAGTACCTTACACTTTCCTGATGTTTCCAATCACATGAATATTGGATAAGAAGCTGTTTTGGACAGCTTTTCTTTCCTTTATGCCAAACACTTGGCAGACCTCCGTGCAACGTCCAGAACACGATGGGAGATGTTTTCTGTGCTCGCGCAGGTTTTCCTTGCCAGACAGAGTGGAAAAGCTTTCTGCTAGGATGTAGACCACAAAAGACGCTAAAGACGAAGGTACGATGCTCTCCGGAGCTAAGAGCCGCTGCCGGGCTTCTTTCGGCAGAAGCGGCGTTATGAGAGCACTGTGAGCGGTACAATAGTCTTTGCGCGAAGAAGCCGCTTCTTCGGCTCCGGGAGCCGGAGAGAGCGGTAGAATCGGAAAGGTGAAGAAGGAAGTTGTACAACACTGGGATTGTGGGCGCAGCTTGCCAACTGATAGAAAACAGTACCTTACACTTTCCTGACGTTTCCAATCACATGAATATTGGATAAGAAGCTGTTTTGGACAGCTTTTCTTTCCTTTATGCCAAACACTTGGCAGACCTCCGTGCAACGTCCAGAACACGATGGGAGATGTTTTCTGTGCTCCCGCAGGTTTTCCTTGCCAGACAGAGTGGAAAAGCTTTCTGCTAGGATGTAGACCACAAAAGACGCTAAAGACGAAGGTACGATGCTCTCCGGAGCTAAGAGCCGCTGCCGGGCTTCTTTCGGCAGAAGCGGCGTTATGAGAGCACTGTGAGCGGTACAATCGTCTTTGCGCAAAGTAGCCGCTTCTTCGGCTCCGGGAGCCGGAGAGAGCGGCAGCATCGGAAAGGTGAAGAAGGAAGCTGTACAACACTGGGATTGTGTGCGCAGCTTGCTACTGATAGAAAACAGTACCTTACACTTTCCTGACGTTTCCAATCACATGAATATTGGATAAGAAGCTGTTTTGGACAGCTTTTCTTTCCTTTATGCCAAACACTTGGCAGACCTCCGTGCAACGTCCAGAACACGATGGGAGATGTTTTCTGTGCTCCCGCAGGATTTCCTTGCCAGACAGAGTGGAAAAGCTTTTTACTAGGATGTAGACCACAAAAGACGCTAAAGACGAAGGTACGATGCTCTCCGGAGCTCAGAGCCGCTGCCGGGCTTCTTTCGGCAGAAGCGGCGCTAAGAGAGCACTGTGACCGTTACAATAGTCTTTGCGCGAAGAAGCCGCTTCTTCGGCTCCGGGAGCCGGAGAGAGCGGTAGAATCGGAAAGGTGAAGAAGGAAGTTGTACAACACTGGGATTGTGGGCGCAGCTTGCCAACTGATAGAAAACAGTACCTTACACTTTCCTGACGTTTCCAATCACATGAATATTGGATAAGAAGCTCTTTTGGACAGCTTTTCTTTCCTTTATGCCAAACACTTGGCAGACCTCCGTGCAACGTCCAGAACACGATGGGAGATGTTTTCTGTGCTCCCGCAGGTTTTCCTTGCCAGACAGAGTGGAAAAGCTTTCTGCTAGGATGTAGACCACAAAAGACGCTAAAGACGAAGGTACGATGCTCTCCGGAGCTAAGAGCCGCTGCCGGGCTTCTTTCGGCAGAAGCGGCGTTATGAGAGCACTGTGAGCGGTACAATCGTCTTTGCGCAAAGTAGCCGCTTCTTCGGCTCCGGGAGCCGGAGAGAGCGGCAGCATCGGAAAGGTGAAGAAGGAAGCTGTACAACACTGGGATTGTGTGCGCAGCTTGCCAACTGATAGAAAACAGTACCTTAGACTTTCCTGACGTTTCCAATCACATGAATATTGGATAAGAAGCTGTTTTGGACAGCTTTTCTTTTCTTTATGCCAAACACTCGGCAGACCTCCGTGCAACGTCCAGAACACGATGGGAGATGTTTTCTGTGCTCCCGCAGGATTTCCTTGCCAGACAGAGTGGAAAAGCTTTTTACTAGGATGTAGACCACAAAAGACGCTAAAGACGAAGGTACGATGCTCTCCGGAGCTCAGAGCCGCTGCCGGGCTTCTTTCGGCAGAAGCGGCGCTAAGAGAGCACTGTGACCGTTACAATAGTCTTTGCGCGAAGAAGCCGCTTCTTCGGCTCCGGGAGCCGGAGAGAGCGGCAGCATCGGAAAGGTGAAGAAGGAAGCTGTACAACACTGGGATTGTGTGCGCAGCTTGCCAACTGATAGAAAACAGTACCTTACACTTTCCTGACGTTTCCAATCACATGAATATTGGATAAGAAGCTGTTTTGGACAGCTTTTCTTTCCTTTATGCCAAACACTCGGCAGACCTCCGTGCAACGTCCAGAACACGATGGGAGGTGTTTTCTGTGCTCGCGCAGGTTTTCCTTGCCAGACAGAGTGGAAAAGCTTTCTGCTAGGATGTAGACCACAAAAGATGCTAAAGACGAAGGTACGATGCTCTCCGGAGCTAAGAGCCGCTGCCGGGCTTCTTTCGGCAGAAGCGGCGCTAAGAGAGCACTGTGAGCGGTACAATCGTCTTTGCGCGAAGAAGCCGCTTCTTCGGCTCCGGGAGCCGGAGAGAGCGGCAGAATCGGAAAGGTGAAGAAGGAAGCTGTACAACACTGGGATTGTGTGCGCAGCTTGCCAACTGATAGAAAACAGTACCTTACACTTTCCTGACGTTTCCAATCACATGAATATTGGATAAGAAGCTGTTTTGGACAGCTTTTCTTTCCTTTATGCCAAACACTCGGCAGACCTCCGTGCAACGTCCAGAACACAATGGGAGATGTTTTCTGTGCTCGCGCAGGTTTTCCTTGCCAGACAGATTGGAAAAGCTTTCTGCTAGGATGTAGACCACAAAAGACGCTAAAGACGAAGGTACGATGCTCTCCGGAGCTAAGAGCCGCTGCCGGGCTTCTTTCGGCAGAAGCGGTGTTATGAGAGCACTGTGAGTGCTACAATCGTCTTTGCGCGAAGAAGCCGCTTCTTCGGCTCCGCGAGCCGGAGAGAGCGGCAGCATCGGAAAGGTGAAGAAGGAAGCTGTACAACACTGGGATTGTGTGCGCAACTTGCCAACTGATAGAAAACAGTACCTTACACTTTCCTGAAGTTTCCAATCACATGAATAATGGATAAGAAGCTGTTTTGGACAGCTTTTCTTTCCTTAATGCCAAACACTCGGCAGACCTCCGTGCAACGTCCAGAACACAATGGGAGATGTTTTCTGTGCTCGCGCAGGTTTTCCTTGCCAGACAGAGTGGAAAAGCTTTCTGCTAGGATGTAGACCACAAAAGACGCTAAAGACGAAGGTACGATGCTCTCCGGAGCTAAGAGCCGCTGCCGGGCTTCTTTCGCTAGAAGCGGCGCTAAGAGAGCACTGTGAGCGGTACAATCGTCTTTGCGCGAAGAAGCCGCTTCTTCGGCTCCGGGAGCCGGAGAGAGCGGCAGCATCGGAAAGGTGAAGAAGGAAGCTGTACAACACTGGGATTGTGTGCGCAGCTTGCCAACTGATAGAAAACAGTACCTTACACTTTCCTGACGTTTCCAATCACATGAATATTGGATAAGAAGCTGTTTTGGACAGCTTTTCTTTCCTTTATGCCAAACACTTGGCAGACCTCCGTGCAACGTCCAGAACACGATGGGAGATGTTTTCTGTGCTCCCGCAGGTTTTCCTTGCCAGACAGAGTGGAAAAGCTTTCTGCTAGGATGTAGACCACAAAAGACGCTAAAGACGAAGGTACGATGCTCTCCGGAGCTAAGAGCCGCTGCCGGGCTTCTTTCGGCAGAAGCGGCGCTAAGAGAGCACTGTGAGCGGTACAATCGTCTTTGCGCGAAGAAGCCGCTTCTTCGGCTCCGGGAGCCGGAGAGAGCGGCAGCATCGGAAAGGTGAAGAAGGAAGCTGTACAACACTGGGATTGTGTGCGCAGCTTGCCAACTGATAGAAAACAGTACCTTACACTTTCCTGACGTTTCCAATCACATGAATATTGGATAAGAAGCTGTTTTGGACAGCTTTTCTTTCCTTTATGCCAAACACTCGGCAGACCTCCGTGCAACGTCCAGAACACGATGGGAGATGTTTTCAGTGCTCCCGCAGGTTTTCCTTGCCAGACAGAGTGGAAAAGCTTTCTGCTAGGATGTAGACCACAAAAGACGCTAAAGACGAAGGTACGATGCTCTCCGGAGCTAAGAGCCGCTGCCGGGCTTCTTTCGGCAGAAGCGGCGTTAAGAGAGCACTGTGAGCGGTACAATCGTCTTTGCGCGAAGAAGCCGCTTCTTCGGCTCCGGGAGCCGGAGAGAGCGACAGAATCGGAAAGGTGAAGAAGGAAGTTGTACAACACTGGGATTGTGTGCGCAGCTTGCCAACTCATAGAAAACAGTACCTTACACTTTCCTGACGTTTCCAATCACATGAATATTGGATAAGAGGCTGTTTTGGACAGCTTTTCTTTCCTTTATGCCAAACACTCGGCAGACCTCCGTGCAACGTCCAGAACACGATGGGAGATGTTTTCTGTGCTCGCGCAGGTTTTCCTTGCCAGACAGAGTGGAAAAGCTTTCTGCTAGGATGTAGACCAGAAAAGACGCTAAAGACAAAGGTACGATGCTCTCCGGAGCTAAGCGCCGCTCCCGGGCTTCTTTCGGCAGAAGCGGCGCTAAGAGAGCACTGTGAGCGGTACAATCGTCTTTGCGCGAAGAAGCCGCTTCTTCGGCTCCGGGAGCCAGAGAGAGCGGCAGCATCGGAAAGGTGAAGAAGGAAGTTGTACAACACTGGGATTGTGTGCGCAGCTTGCCAACTGATAGAAAACAGTACCTTACACTTTCCTGACGTTTCCAATCACATGAATATTGGATAAGAAGCTGTTTTGGACAGCTTTTCTTTCCTTAATGCCAAACACTCGGCAGACCTCCGTGCAACGTCCAGAACACGATGGGAGATGTTTTCTGTGCTCGCGCAGGTTTTCCTTGCCAGACAGAGTGGAAAAGCTTTCTGCTAGGATGTAGACCACAAAAGACGCTAAATACGAAGGTACGATGCTCTCCGGAGCTAAGAGCCGCTGCCGGGCTTCTTTCGGCAGAAGCGGCGTTATGAGAGCACTGTGAGCGGTACAATCGTCTTTGCGCGAAGAAGCCGCTTCTTCGGCTCCGGGAGCCGGAGAGAGCGGCAGAATCGGAAAGGTGAAGAAGGAAGTTGTACAACACTGGGATTGTGTGCGCAGCTTGCCAACTGATAGAAAACAGTACCTTAAACTTTCCTGACATTTCCAATCACATGAATATTGGATAAGAAGCTGTTTTGGACAGCTTTTCTTTCCTTTATGCCAAACACTTGGCAGACCTCCGTGCAACGTCCAGAACACGATGGGAGATGTTTTCTGTGCTCGCGCAGGTTTTCCTTGCCAGACAGAGTGGAAAAGCTTTCTGCTAGGATGTAGACCACAAAAGACGCTAAAGACAAAGGTACGATGCTCTCCGGAGCTAAGCGCCGCTGCCGGGCTTCTTTCGGCAGAAGCGGCGCTAAGAGAGCACTGTGAGCGGTACAATCGTCTTTGCGCGAAGAAGCCGCTTCTTCGGCTCCGCGAGCCGGAGAGAGCGGCAGCATCGGAAAGGTGAAGAAGGAAGCTGTACAACACTGGGATTGTGGGCGCAACTTGCCAACTCATAGAAAACAGTACCTTACACTTTCCTGACGTTTCCAATCACATGAATATTGGATAAGAAGCTGTTTTGGACAGCTTTTCTTTCCTTTATGCCAAACACTTGGCAGACCTCCGTGCAACATCCAGAACACGATGGGAGATGTTTTCTGTGCTCCCGCAGGTTTTCCTTGCCAGACAGAGTGGAAAAGCTTTCTGCTAGGATGTAGACCACAAAAGACGCTAAAGACGAAGGTACGATGCTCTCCGGAGCTAAGAGCCGCTGCCGGGCTTCTTTCGGCAGAAGCGGCGTTATGAGAGCACTGTGAGCGGTACAATCGTCTTTGCGCGAAGAAGCCGCTTCTTCGGCTCCGGGAGCCGGAGAGAGCGGCAGCATCGGAAAGGTGAAGAAGGAAGCTGTACAACACTGGGATTGTGTGCGCAGCTTGCCAACTGATAGAAAACAGTACCTTACACTTTCCTGACGTTTCCAATCACATGAATATTCGATAAGAAGCTGTTTTGGACAGCTTTTCTTTCCTTTATGCCAAACACTCGGCAGACCTCCGTGCAACGTCCAGAACACGATGGGAGATGTTTTCTGTGCTCGCGCAGGTTTTCCTTGCCAGACAGAGTGGAAAAGCTTTCTGCTAGGATGTAGACCACAAAAGACGCTAAAGACGAAGGTACAATGCTCTCCGGAGCTAAGCGCCGCTCCCGGGCTTCTTTTGGCAGAAGCGGCGCTAAGAGAGCACTGTGAGCGGTACAATCGTCTTTGCGCGAAGAAGCCGCTTCTTCGGCTCCGGGAGCCGGAGAGAGCGGCAGAATCGGAAAGGTGAAGAAGGAAGCTGTACAACACTGGGATTGTGTGCGCAGCTTGCCAACTGATAGAAAACAGTACCTTACACTTTCCTGACGTTTCCAATCACATGAATATTGGATAAGAAGCTGTTTTGGACAGCTTTTCTTTCCTTTATGCCAAACACTCGGCAGACCTCCGTGCAACGTCCAGAACACGATGGGAGATGTTTTCTGTGCTCCCGCAGGTTTTCCTTGCCAGACAGATTGGAAAAGCTTTCTGCTAGGATGTAGACCACAAAAGACGCTAAAGACGAAGGTACGATGCTCTCCGGAGCTAAGAGCCGCTGCCGGGCTTCTTTCGGCAGAATCGGCGTTATGAGAGCACTGTGAGCGGTACAATCGTCTTTGCGCGAAGAAGCCGCTTCTTCGGCTCCGCGAGCCGGAGAGAGCGGCAGCATCGGAAAGGTGAAGAAGGAACTGTACAACACTGGGATTGTGTGCGCAACTTGCCAACTGATAGAAAACAGTACCTTACACTTTCCTGAAGTTTCCAATCACATGAATAATGGATAAGAAGCTGTTTTGGACAGCTTTTCTTTCTTTAATGCCAAACACTCGGCAGACCTCCGTGCAACGTCCAGAACACAATGGGAGATGTTTTCTGTGCTCGCGCAGGTTTTCCTTGCCAGACAGAGTGGAAAAGCTTTCTGCTAGGATGTAGACCACAAAAGACGCTAAAGACGAAGGTACGATGCTCTCCGGAGCTAAGAGCCGCTGCCGGGCTTCTTTCGGCAGAAGCGGCGTTATGAGAGCACTGTGAGCGGTACAATCGTCTTTGCGTGAAGAAGCCGCTTCTTCGGCTCCGGGAGCCGGAGAGAGCGGCAGAATCGGAAAGGTGAAGAAGGAAGTTGTACAACACTGGGATTGTGTGCGCAGCTTGCCAACTGATAGAAAACAGTACCTTACACTTTCCTGACGTTTCCAATCACATGAATATTGGATAAGAAGCTGTTTTGGACAGCTTTTCTTTCCTTTATGCCAAACACTTGGCAGACCTCCGTGCAACGTCCAGAACACGATGGGAGATGTTTTCTGTGCTCCCGCAGGTTTTCCTTGCCAGACAGAGTGGAAAAGCTTTCTGCTAGGATGTAGACCACAAAAGACGCTAAAGACGAAGGTACGATGCTCTCCGGAGCTAAGCGCCGCTGCCGGGCTTCTTTCGGCAGAAGCGGCGCTAAGAGAGCACTGTGAGCGGTACAATCGTCTTTGCGCGAAGAAGCCGCTTCTTCGGCTCCGGGAGCCGGAGAGAGCGGCAGCATCGGAAAGGTGAAGAAGGAAGCTGTACAACACTGGGATTGTGTGCGCAGCTTGCCAACTGATAGAAAACAGTACCTTACCACTTTCCTGACGTTTCCAATCACATGAATATTGGATAAGAAGCTGTTTTGGACAGCTTTTCTTTCCTTTATGCCAAACACTTGGCAGACCTCCGTGCAAGGTCCAGAACACGATGGGAGATGTTTTCTGTGCTCCCGCAGGTTTTCCTTGCCAGACAGAGTGGAAAAGCTTTCTGCTAGGATGTAGACCACAAAAGACGCTAAAGACGAAGGTACGATGCTCTCCGGAGCTAAGAGCCGCTGCCGGGCTTCTTTCGGCAGAAGCGGCGCTAAGAGAGCACTGTGAGCGGTACAATCGTCTTTGCGCGAAGAAGCCGCTTCTTCGGCTCCGGGAGCCGGAGAGAGCGGCAGCATCGGAAAGGTGAAGAAGGAAGCTGTACAACACTGGGATTGTGTGCGCAGCTTGCCAACTGATAGAAAACAGTACCTTACACTTTCCTGACGTTTCCAAACACATGAATATTGGATAAGAAGCTGTTTTGGACAGGTTTTCTTTCCTTTATGCCAAACACTCGGCAGACCTCCGTGCAACGTCCAGAACACGATGGGAGATGTTTTCTGTGCTCGCGCAGGTTTTCCTTGCCAGACAGAGTGGAAAAGCTTTCTGCTAGGATGTAGACCACAAAAGATGCTAAAGACGAAGGTACGATGCTCTCCGGAGCTAAGCGCCGCTCCCAGGCTTCTTTCGGCAGAAGCGGCGCTAAGAGAGCACTGTGAGTGGAACAATCGTCTTTGCGCGAAGAAGCCGCTTCTTCGGCTCCGGGAGCCGGAGAGAGCGGCAGCATCGGAAAAAGTGAAGAAGGAAGCTGTACAACACTGGGATTGTGGGCGCAGCTTGCCAACTGATAGAAAACAGTACCTTACACTTTCCTGACGTTTCCAATCACATGAATATTCGATAAGAAGCTGTTTTGGACAGCTTTTCTTTCCTTTATGCCAAACACTCGGCAGACCTCCGTGCAACGTCCAGAACACGATGGGAGATGTTTTCTGTGCTCCCGCAGGTTTTCCTTCCAGACAGAGTGGAAAAGCTTTTTGCTATGATGTAGACCACAAAAGACGCTAAAGACGAAGGTACGATGCTCTCCGGAGCTCAGAGCCGCTGCCGGGCTTCTTTCGGCAGAAGCGGCGCTAAGAGAGCACTGTGACCGTTACAATAGTCTTTGCGCGAAGAAGCCGCTTCTTCGGCTCCGGGAGCCGGAGAGAGCGGCAGCATCGGAAAGGTGAAGAAGGAAGCTGTACAACACTGGGATTGTGTGCGCAACTTGCCAACTCATAGAAAACAGTACCTTACACTTTCCTGACGTTTCCAATCACATGAATATTGGATAAGAAGCTGTTTTGGACAGCTTTTCTTTCCTTAATGCCAAACACTCGGCAGACCTCCGTGCAACGTCCAGAACACAATGGGAGATGTTTTCTGTGCTCGCGCAGGTTTTCCTTGCCAGACAGAGTGGAAAAGCTTTCTGCTAGGATGTAGACCACAAAAGACGCTAAAGACGAAGGTACGATGCTCTCCGGAGCTAAGAGCCGCTGCCGGGCTTCTTTCGGCAGAAGCGGCGTTATGAGAGCACTGTGAGCGGTACAATCGTCTTTGCGCAAAGAAGCCGCTTCTTCGGCTCCAGGAGCCGGAGAGAGCGGCAGAATCGGAAAGGTGAAGAAGGAAGTTGTACAACACTGGGATTGTGTGCGCAGCTTGCCAACTGATAGAAAACAGTACCTTACACTTTCCTGACCTTTCCAATCACATGAATATTGGATAAGAAGCTCTTTTGGACAGGTTTTCTTTCCTTTATGCCAAACACTCGGCAGACCTCCGTGCAACGTCCAGAACACGATGGGAGATGTTTTCTGTGCTCCCGCAGGTTTTCCTTGCCAGACAGAGTGGAAAAGCTTTCTGCTAGGATGTAGACCAGAAAAGACGCTAAAGACAAAGGTACGATGCTCTCCGGAGCTAAGCGCCGCTCCCGGGCTTCTTTCGGCAGAAGCGGCGCTAAGAGAGCACTGTGAGCGGTACAATCGTCTTTGCGCGAAGAAGCCGCTTCTTCGGCTCCGGGAGCCGGAGAGAGCGGCAGCATCGGAAAGGTGAAGAAGGAAGCTGTACAACACTGGGATTGTGTGCGCAGCTTGCCAACTGATAGAAAACAGTACCTTACACTTTCCTGACGTTTCCAATCACATGAATATTGGATAAGAAGCTGTTTTGGACAGCTTTTCTTTCCTTTATGCCAAACACTTGGCAGACCTCCGTGCAACGTCCAGAACACGATGGGAGATGTTTTCTGTGCTCCCGCAGGTTTTCCTTGCCAGACAGAGTGGAAAAGCTTTCTGCTAGGATGTAGACCACAAAAGACGCTAAAGACGAATGTACGATGCTCTCCGGAGCTAAGAGCCGCTGCCGGGCTTCATTCGGCAGAAGCGGCGTTATGAGAGCACTGTGAGCGGTACAATCGTCTTTGCGCAAAGAAGCCGCTTCTTCGGCTCCGGGAGCCGGAGAGAGCGGCAGCATCGGAAAGGTGAAGAAGGAAGCTGTACAACACTGGGATTGTGTGCGCAGCTTGCCAACTGATAGAAAACAGTACCTTACACTTTCCTGACGTTTCCAATCACATGAATATTGGATAAGAAGCTGTTTTGGACAGCTTTTCTTTCCTTTATGCCAAACACTCGGCAGACCTCCGTGCAACGTCCAGAACACGATGGGAGGTGTTTTCTGTGCTCGCGCAGGTTTTCCTTGCCAGACAGAGTGGAAAAGCTTTCTGCTAGGATGTAGACCACAAAAGATGCTAAAGACGAAGGTACGATGCTCTCCGGAGCTAAGAGCCGCTGCCGGGCTTCTTTCGGCAGAAGCGGCGCTAAGAGAGCACTGTGAGCGGTACAATCGTCTTTGCGCGAAGAAGCCGCTTCTTCGGCTCCGGGAGCCGGAGAGAGCGGCAGAATCGGAAAGGTGAAGAAGGAAGCTGTACAACACTGGGATTGTGTGCGCAGCTTGCCAACTGATAGAAAACAGTACCTTACACTTTCCTGACGTTTCCAATCACATGAATATTGGATAAGAAGCTGTTTTGGACAGCTTTTCTTTCCTTTATGCCAAACACTCGGCAGACCTCCGTGCAACGTCCAGAACACGATGGGAGATGTTTTCTGTGCTCCCGAAGGTTTTCCTTGCCAGACAGAGTGGAAAAGCTTTCTGCTAGGATGTAGACCACAAAAGACGCTAAAGACGAAGGTACGATGCTCTCCGGAGCTAAGAGCCGCTGCCGGGCTTCTTTCGGCAGAAGCGGCGTTATGAGAGCACTGTGAGTGCTACAATCGTCTTTGCGCGAAGAAGCCGCTTCTTCGGCTCCGCGAGCCGGAGAGAGCGGCAGCATCGGAAAGGTGAAGAAGGAAGCTGTACAACACTGGGATTGTGTGCGCAACTTGCCAACTGATAGAAAACAGTACCTTACACTTTCCTGAAGTTTCCAATCACATGAATAATGGATAAGAAGCTGTTTTGGACAGCTTTTCTTTCCTTAATGCCAAACACTCGGCAGACCTCCGTGCAACGTCCAGAACACAATGGGAGATGTTTTCTGTGCTCGCGCAGGTTTTCCTTGCCAGACAGAGTGGAAAAGCTTTCTGCTAGGATGTAGACCACAAAAGACGCTAAAGACGAAGGTACGATGCTCTCCGGAGCTAAGAGCCGCTGCCGGGCTTCTTTCGCTAGAAGCGGCGCTAAGAGAGCACTGTGAGCGGTACAATCGTCTTTGCGCGAAGAAGCCGCTTCTTCGGCTCCGGGAGCCGGAGAGAGCGGCAGCATCGGAAAGGTGAAGAAGGAAGCTGTACAACACTGGGATTGTGTGCGCAGCTTGCCAACTGATAGAAAACAGTACCTTAGACTTTCCTGACGTTTCCAATCACATGAATATTGGATAAGAAGCTGTTTTGGACAGCTTTTCTTTCCTTTATGCCAAACACTTGGCAGACCTCCGTGCAACGTCCAGAACACGATGGGAGATGTTTTCTGTGCTCCCGCAGGTTTTCCTTGCCAGACAGAGTGGAAAAGCTTTCTGCTAGGATGTAGACCACAAAAGACGCTAAAGACGAAGGTACGATGCTCTCCGGAGCTAAGAGCCGCTGCCGGGCTTCTTTCGGCAGAAGCGGCGCTAAGAGAGCACTGTGAGCGGTACAATCGTCTTTGCGCGAAGAAGCCGCTTCTTCGGCTCCGGGAGCCGGAGAGAGCGGCAGCATCGGAAAGGTGAAGAAGGAAGCTGTACAACACTGGGATTGTGTGCGCAGCTTGCCAACTGATAGAAAACAGTACCTTACACTTTCCTGACGTTTCCAATCACATGAATATTGGATAAGAAGCTGTTTTGGACAGCTTTTCTTTCCTTTATGCCAAACACTCGGCAGACCTCCGTGCAACGTCCAGAACACGATGGGAGATGTTTTCTGTGCTCCCGCAGGTTTTCCTTGCCAGACAGAGTGGAAAAGCTTTCTGCTAGGATGTAGACCACAAAAGACGCTAAAGACGAAGGTACGATGCTCTCCGGAGCTAAGAGCCGCTGCCGGGCTTCTTTCGGCAGAAGCGGCGTTATGAGAGCACTGTGAGCGGTACAATCGTCTTTGCGCGAAGAAGCCGCTTCTTCGGCTCCGGGAGCCGGAGAGAGCGACAGAATCGGAAAGGTGAAGAAGGAAGTTGTACAACACTGGGATTGTGTGCGCAGCTTGCCAACTCATAGAAAACAGTACCTTACACTTTCCTGACCTTTCCAATCACATGAATATTGGATAAGAGGCTGTTTTGGACAGCTTTTCTTTCCTTTATGCCAAACACTCGGCAGACCTCCGTGCAACGTCCAGAACACGATGGGAGATGTTTTCTGTGCTCGCGCAGGTTTTCCTTGCCAGACAGAGTGGAAAAGCTTTCTGCTAGGATGTAGACCAGAAAAGACGCTAAAGACAAAGGTACGATGCTCTCCGGAGCTAAGCGCCGCTCCCGGGCTTCTTTCGGCAGAAGCGGCGCTAAGAGAGCACTGTGAGCGGTACAATCGTCTTTGCGCGAAGAAGCCGCTTCTTCGGCTCCGGGAGCCAGAGAGAGCGGCAGCATCGGAAAGGTGAAGAAGGAAGTTGTACAACACTGGGATTGTGTGCGCAGCTTGCCAACTGATAGAAAACAGTACCTTACACTTTCCTGACGTTTCCAATCACATGAATATTGGATAAGAAGCTGTTTTGGACAGCTTTTCTTTCCTTAATGCCAAACACTCGGCAGACCTCCGTGCAACGTCCAGAACACGATGGGAGATGTTTTCTGTGCTCCCGCAGGTTTTCCTTGCCAGACAGAGTGGAAAAGCTTTCTGCTAGGATGTAGACCACAAAAGACGCTAAATACGAAGGTACGATGCTCTCCGGAGCTAAGAGCCGCTGCCGGGCTTCTTTCGGCAGAAGCGGCGTTATGAGAGCACTGTGAGCGGTACAATGGTCTTTGCGCGAAGAAGCCGCTTCTTCGGCTCCGGGAGCCGGAGAGAGCGGCAGAATCGGAAAGGTGAAGAAGGAAGTTGTACAACACTGGGATTGTGTGCGCAGCTTGCCAACTGATAGAAAACAGTACCTTAAACTTTCCTGACATTTCCAATCACATGAATATTGGATAAGAAGCTGTTTTGGACAGCTTTTCTTTCCTTTATGCCAAACACTTGGCAGACCTCCGTGCAACGTCCAGAACACGATGGGAGATGTTTTCTGTGCTCGCGCAGGTTTTCCTTGCCAGACAGAGTGGAAAAGCTTTCTGCTAGGATGTAGACCACAAAAGACGCTAAAGACAAAGGTACGATGCTCTCCGGAGCTAAGCGCCGCTGCCGGGCTTCTTTCGGCAGAAGCGGCGCTAAGAGAGCACTGTGAGCGGTACAATCGTCTTTGCGCGAAGAAGCCGCTTCTTCGGCTCCGGGAGCCGGAGAGAGCGGCAGCATCGGAAAGGTGAAGAAGGAAGCTGTACAACACTGGGATTGTGGGCGCAGCTTGCCAACTGATAGAAAACAGTACCTTACACTTTCCTGACGTTTCCAATCACATGAATATTGGATAAGAAGCTGTTTTGGACAGCTTTTCTTTCCTTTATGCCAAACACTTGGCAGACCTCCGTGCAACATCCAGAACACGATGGGAGATGTTTTCTGTGCTCCCGCAGGTTTTCCTTGCCAGACAGAGTGGAAAAGCTTTCTGCTAGGATGTAGACCACAAAAGACGCTAAAGACGAAGGTACGATGCTCTCCGGAGCTAAGAGCCGCTGCCGGGCTTCTTTCGGCAGAAGCGGCGTTATGAGAGCACTGTGAGCGGTACAATCGTCTTTGCGCGAAGAAGCCGCTTCTTCGGCTCCGGGAGCCGGAGAGAGCGGCAGCATCGGAAAGGTGAAGAAGGAAGCTGTACAACACTGGGATTGTGTGCGCAGCTTGCCAACTGATAGAAAACAGTACCTTACACTTTCCTGACGTTTCCAATCACATGAATATTCGATAAGAAGCTGTTTTGGACAGCTTTTCTTTCCTTTATGCCAAACACTCGGCAGACCTCCGTGCAACGTCCAGAACACGATGGGAGATGTTTTCTGTGCTCGCGCAGGTTTTCCTTGCCAGACAGAGTGGAAAAGCTTTCTGCTAGGATGTAGACCACAAAAGACGCTAAAGACGAAGGTACGATGCTCTCCGGAGCTAAGCGCCGCTCCCGGGCTTCTTTTGGCAGAAGCGGCGCTAAGAGAGCACTGTGAGCGGTACAATCGTCTTTGCGCGAAGAAGCCGCTTCTTCGGCTCCGGGAGCCGGAGAGAGCGGCAGCATCGGAAAGGTGAAGAAGGAAGCTGTACAACACTGGGATTGTGTGCGCAATTTGCCAACTGATAGAAAACAGTACCTTACACTTTCCTGACGTTTCCAATCACATGAATATTGGATAAGAAGCTGTTTTGGACAGCTTTTCTTTCCTTTATGCCAAACACTCGGCAGACCTCCGTGCAACGTCCAGAACACGATGGGAGATGTTTTCTGTGCTCGCGCAGGTTTTCCTTGCCAGACAGAGTGGAAAAGCTTTCTGCTAGGATGTAGACCACAAAAGATGCTAAAGACGAAGGTACGATGCTCTCCGGAGCTAAGAGCCGCTGCCGGGCTTCTTTCGGCAGAAGCGGCGCTAAGAGAGCACTGTGAGCGGTACAATCGTCTTTGCGCGAAGAAGCCGCTTCTTCGGCTCCGGGAGCCGGAGAGAGCGGCAGAATCGGAAAGGTGAAGAAGGAAGCTGTACAACACTGGGATTGTGTGCGCAGCTTGCCAACTGATAGAAAACAGTACCTTACACTTTCCTGACGTTTCCAATCACATGAATATTGGATAAGAAGCTGTTTTGGACAGCTTTTCTTTCCTTTATGCCAAACACTCGGCAGACCTCCGTGCAACGTCCAGAACACGATGGGAGATGTTTTCTGTGCTCCCGCAGGTTTTCCTTGCCAGACAGATTGGAAAAGCTTTCTGCTAGGATGTAGACCACAAAAGACGCTAAAGACGAAGGTACGATGCTCTCCGGAGCTAAGAGCCGCTGCCGGGCTTCTTTCGGCAGAATCGGCGTTATGAGAGCACTGTGAGCGGTACAATCGTCTTTGCGCGAAGAAGCCGCTTCTTCGGCTCCGCGAGCCGGAGAGAGCGGCAGCATCGGAAAGGTGAAGAAGGAACTGTACAACACTGGGATTGTGTGCGCAACTTGCCAACTGATAGAAAACAGTACCTTACACTTTCCTGAAGTTTCCAATCACATGAATAATGGATAAGAAGCTGTTTTGGACAGCTTTTCTTTCTTTAATGCCAAACACTCGGCAGACCTCCGTGCAACGTCCAGAACACAATGGGAGATGTTTTCTGTGCTCGCGCAGGTTTTCCTTGCCAGACAGAGTGGAAAAGCTTTCTGCTAGGATGTAGACCACAAAAGACGCTAAAGACGAAGGTACGATGCTCTCCGGAGCTAAGAGCCGCTGCCGGGCTTCTTTCGGCAGAAGCGGCGTTATGAGAGCACTGTGAGCGGTACAATCGTCTTTGCGTGAAGAAGCCGCTTCTTCGGCTCCGGGAGCCGGAGAGAGCGGCAGAATCGGAAAGGTGAAGAAGGAAGTTGTACAACACTGGGATTGTGTGCGCAGCTTGCCAACTGATAGAAAACAGTACCTTACACTTTCCTGACGTTTCCAATCACATGAATATTGGATAAGAAGCTGTTTTGGACAGCTTTTCTTTCCTTTATGCCAAACACTTGGCAGACCTCCGTGCAACGTCCAGAACACGATGGGAGATGTTTTCTGTGCTCCCGCAGGTTTTCCTTGCCAGACAGAGTGGAAAAGCTTTCTGCTAGGATGTAGACCACAAAAGACGCTAAAGACGAAGGTACGATGCTCTCCGGAGCTAAGCGCCGCTCCCGGGCTTCTTTCGGCAGAAGCGGCGCTAAGAGAGCACTGTGAGCGGTACAATCGTCTTTGCGCGAAGAAGCCGCTTCTTCGGCTCCGGGAGCCGGAGAGAGCGGCAGCATCGGAAAGGTGAAGAAGGAAGCTGTACAACACTGGGATTGTGTGCGCAGCTTGCCAACTGATAGAAAACAGTACCTTACCACTTTCCTGACGTTTCCAATCACATGAATATTGGATAAGAAGCTGTTTTGGACAGCTTTTCTTTCCTTTATGCCAAACACTTGGCAGACCTCCGTGCAAGGTCCAGAACACGATGGGAGATGTTTTCTGTGCTCCCGCAGGTTTTCCTTGCCAGACAGAGTGGAAAAGCTTTCTGCTAGGATGTAGACCACAAAAGACGCTAAAGACGAAGGTACGATGCTCTCCGGAGCTAAGAGCCGCTGCCGGGCTTCTTTCGGCAGAAGCGGCGCTAAGAGAGCACTGTGAGCGGTACAATCGTCTTTGCGCGAAGAAGCCGCTTCTTCGGCTCCGGGAGCCGGAGAGAGCGGCAGCATCGGAAAGGTGAAGAAGGAAGCTGTACAACACTGGGATTGTGTGCGCAGCTTGCCAACTGATAGAAAACAGTACCTTACACTTTCCTGACGTTTCCAAACACATGAATATTGGATAAGAAGCTGTTTTGGACAGGTTTTCTTTCCTTTATGCCAAACACTCGGCAGACCTCCGTGCAACGTCCAGAACACGATGGGAGATGTTTTCTGTGCTCGCGCAGGTTTTCCTTGCCAGACAGAGTGGAAAAGCTTTCTGCTAGGATGTAGACCACAAAAGATGCTAAAGACGAAGGTACGATGCTCTCCGGAGCTAAGCGCCGCTCCCAGGCTTCTTTCGGCAGAAGCGGCGCTAAGAGAGCACTGTGAGTGGAACAATCGTCTTTGCGCGAAGAAGCCGCTTCTTCGGCTCCGGGAGCCGGAGAGAGCGGCAGCATCGGAAAAAGTGAAGAAGGAAGCTGTACAACACTGGGATTGTGGGCGCAGCTTGCCAACTGATAGAAAACAGTACCTTACACTTTCCTGACGTTTCCAATCACATGAATATTCGATAAGAAGCTGTTTTGGACAGCTTTTCTTTCCTTTATGCCAAACACTTGGCAGACCTCCGTGCAACGTCCAGAACACGATGGGAGATGTTTTCTGTGCTCCCGCAGGTTTTCCTTCCAGACAGAGTGGAAAAGCTTTTTGCTATGATGTAGACCACAAAAGACGCTAAAGACGAAGGTACGATGCTCTCCGGAGCTAAGAGCCGCTGCCGGGCTTCTTTCGGCAGAAGCGGCGTTATGACAGCACTGTGAGCGGTACAATCGTCTTTGCGCGAAGAAGCCGCTTCTTCGGCTCCGGGAGCCAGAGAGAGCGGCAGAATCGGAAAGGTGAAGAAGGAAGTTGTACAACACTGGGATTGTGTGCGCAGCTTGCCAACTGATAGAAAACAGTACCTTACACTTTCCTGACGTTTCCAATCACATGAATATTGGATAAGAAGCTGTTTTGGACAGCTTTTCTTTCCTTTATGCCAAACACTCGGCAGACCTCCGTGCTATGTCCAGAACATGATGGGAGATGTTTTCTGTGCTCGCGCAGGTTTTCCTTGCCAGACAGAGTGGAAAAGCTTTCTGCTAGGATGTAGACCACAAAAGACTCTAAAGACGAAGGTACGATGCTCTCCGGAGCTAAGAGCCGCTGCCGGGCTTCTTTCAGCAGAAGCGGCGTTATGAGAGCACTGTGAGCGGTACAATCGTCTTTGCGCGAAGAAGCCGCTTCTTCGGCTCCGGGAGCCGGAGAGAGCGGCAGCATCGGAAAGGTGAAGAAGGAAGCTGTACAACACTGGGATTGTGTGCGCAGCTTGCCAACTGATAGAAAACAGTACCTCACACTTTCCTGACGTTTCCAATCACATGAATATTGGATAAGAAGCTGTTTGGGACAGCTTTTCTTTCCTTAATGCCAAACACTCGGCAGACCTCCGTGCAACGTCCAGAACACGATGGGAGATGTTTTCTGTGCTCGCGCAGGTTTTCCTTGCCAGACAGAGTGGAAAAGCTTTCTGCTAGGATGTAGACCACAAAAGACGCTAAAGACGAAGGTACAATGCTCTCCGGAGCTAAGCGCCGCTCCCGGGCTTCTTTAGGCAGAAGCGGCGCTAAGAGAGCACTGTGAGCGGTACAATCGTCTTTGCGCGAAGAAGCCGCTTCTTCGGCTCCGGGAGCCGGAGAGAGCGGCAGCATCGGAAAAGTGAAGAAGGAAGCTGTACAACACTGGGATTGTGTGCGCAGCTTGCCAACTGATAGAAAACAGTACCTTACACTTTCCTGACGTTTCCAATCACATGAATATTGGATAAGAAGCTGTTTTGGACAGCTTTTCTTTCCTTTATGCCAAACACTCGGCAGACCTCCGTGCAACGTCCAGAACACGATGGGAGATGTTTTCTGTGCTCGCGCCGGTTTTCCTTGCCAGACAGAGTGGAAAAGCTTTCTGCTAGGATGTAGACCACAAAAGATGCTAAAGACGAAGGTACGATGCTCTCCGGAGCTAAGCGCCGCTCCCAGGCTTCTTTCGGCAGAAGCGGCGCTAAGAGAGCACTGTGAGTGGAACAATCGTCTTTGCGCGAAGAAGCCGCTTCTTCGGCTCCGCGAGCCGGAGAGAGCGGCAGCATCGGAAAAAGTGAAGAAGGAAGCTGTACAACACTGGGATTGTGGGCGCAGCTTGCCAACTGATAGAAAACAGTACCTTACACTTTCCTGACGTTTCCAATCACATGAATATTCGATAAGAAGCTGTTTTGGACAGCTTTTCTTTCCTTTATGCCAAACACTTGGCAGACCTCCGTGCAACGTCCAGAACACGATGGGAGATGTTTTCTGTGCTCCCGCAGGTTTTCCTTCCAGACAGAGTGGAAAAGCTTTCTGCTAGGATGTAGACCACAAAAGACGCTAAAGACAAAGGTACGATGCTCTCCGGAGCTAAGCGCCGCTGCCGGGCTTCTTTCGGCAGAAGCGGCGCTAAGAGAGCACTGTGAGCGGTACAATCGTCTTTGCGCGAAGAAGCCGCTTCTTCGGCTCCGGGAGCCGGAGAGAGCGGCAGCATCGGAAAGGTGAAGAAGGAAGCTGTACAACACTGGGATTGTGGGCGCAGCTTGCCAACTGATAGAAAACAGTACCTTACACTTTCCTGACGTTTCCAATCACATGAATATTGGATAAGAAGCTGTTTTGGACAGCTTTTCTTTCCTTTATGCCAAACACTTGGCAGACCTCCGTGCAAGGTCCAGAACACGATGGGAGATGTTTTCTGTGCTCCCGCAGGTTTTCCTTGCCAGACAGAGTGGAAAAGCTTTCTGCTAGGATGTAGACCACAAAAGACGCTAAAGACGAAGGTACGATGCTCTCCGGAGCTAAGAGCCGCTGCCGGGCTTCTTTCGGCAGAAGCGGCGCTAAGAGAGCACTGTGAGCGGTACAATCGTCTTTGCGCGAAGAAGCCGCTTCTTCGGCTCCGGGAGCCGGAGAGAGCGGCAGCATCGGAAAGGTGAAGAAGGAAGCTGTACAACACTGGGATTGTGTGCGCAGCTTGCCAACTGATAGAAAACAGTACCTTACACTTTCCTGACGTTTCCAATCACATGAATATTCGATAAGAAGCTGTTTTGGACAGCTTTTCTTTCCTTTATGCCAAACACTCGGCAGACCTCCGTGCAACGTCCAGAACACGATGGGAGATGTTTTCTGTGCTCGCGCAGGTTTTCCTTGCCAGACAGAGTGGAAAAGCTTTCTGCTAGGATGTAGACCACAAAAGACGCTAAAGACGAAGGTACGATGCTCTCCGGAGCTAAGCGCCGCTCCCGGGCTTCTTTTGGCAGAAGCGGCGCTAAGAGAGCACTGTGAGCGGTACAATCGTCTTTGCGCGAAGAAGCCGCTTCTTCGGCTCCGGGAGCCGGAGAGAGCGGCAGCATCGGAAAGGTGAAGAAGGAAGCTGTACAACACTGGGATTGTGTGCGCAATTTGCCAACTGATAGAAAACAGTACCTTACACTTTCCTGACGTTTCCAATCACATGAATATTGGATAAGAAGCTGTTTTGGACAGCTTTTCTTTCCTTTATGCCAAACACTCGGCAGACCTCCGTGCAACGTCCAGAACACGATGGGAGATGTTTTCTGTGCTCGCGCAGGTTTTCCTTGCCAGACAGAGTGGAAAAGCTTTCTGCTAGGATGTAGACCACAAAAGATGCTAAAGACGAAGGTACGATGCTCTCCGGAGCTAAGAGCCGCTGCCGGGCTTCTTTCGGCAGAAGCGGCGCTAAGAGAGCACTGTGAGCGGTACAATCGTCTTTGCGCGAAGAAGCCGCTTCTTCGGCTCCGGGAGCCGGAGAGAGCGGCAGAATCGGAAAGGTGAAGAAGGAAGCTGTACAACACTGGGATTGTGTGCGCAGCTTGCCAACTGATAGAAAACAGTACCTTACACTTTCCTGACGTTTCCAATCACATGAATATTGGATAAGAAGCTGTTTTGGACAGCTTTTCTTTCCTTTATGCCAAACACTCGGCAGACCTCCGTGCAACGTCCAGAACACGATGGGAGATGTTTTCTGTGCTCCCGCAGGTTTTCCTTGCCAGACAGATTGGAAAAGCTTTCTGCTAGGATGTAGACCACAAAAGACGCTAAAGACGAAGGTACGATGCTCTCCGGAGCTAAGAGCCGCTGCCGGGCTTCTTTCGGCAGAATCGGCGTTATGAGAGCACTGTGAGCGGTACAATCGTCTTTGCGCGAAGAAGCCGCTTCTTCGGCTCCGCGAGCCGGAGAGAGCGGCAGCATCGGAAAGGTGAAGAAGGAACTGTACAACACTGGGATTGTGTGCGCAACTTGCCAACTGATAGAAAACAGTACCTTACACTTTCCTGAAGTTTCCAATCACATGAATAATGGATAAGAAGCTGTTTTGGACAGCTTTTCTTTCTTTAATGCCAAACACTCGGCAGACCTCCGTGCAACGTCCAGAACACAATGGGAGATGTTTTCTGTGCTCGCGCAGGTTTTCCTTGCCAGACAGAGTGGAAAAGCTTTCTGCTAGGATGTAGACCACAAAAGACGCTAAAGACGAAGGTACGATGCTCTCCGGAGCTAAGAGCCGCTGCCGGGCTTCTTTCGGCAGAAGCGGCGTTATGAGAGCACTGTGAGCGGTACAATCGTCTTCGCGTGAAGAAGCCGCTTCTTCGGCTCCGGGAGCCGGAGAGAGCGGCAGAATCGGAAAGGTGAAGAAGGAAGTTGTACAACACTGGGATTGTGTGCGCAGCTTGCCAACTGATAGAAAACAGTACCTTACACTTTCCTGACGTTTCCAATCACATGAATATTGGATAAGAAGCTGTTTTGGACAGCTTTTCTTTCCTTTATGCCAAACACTTGGCAGACCTCCGTGCAACGTCCAGAACACGATGGGAGATGTTTTCTGTGCTCCCGCAGGTTTTCCTTGCCAGACAGAGTGGAAAAGCTTTCTGCTAGGATGTAGACCACAAAAGACGCTAAAGACGAAGGTACGATGCTCTCCGGAGCTAAGCGCCGCTCCCGGGCTTCTTTCGGCAGAAGCGGCGCTAAGAGAGCACTGTGAGCGGTACAATCGTCTTTGCGCGAAGAAGCCGCTTCTTCGGCTCCGGGAGCCGGAGAGAGCGGCAGCATCGGAAAGGTGAAGAAGGAAGCTGTACAACACTGGGATTGTGTGCGCAGCTTGCCAACTGATAGAAAACAGTACCTTACCACTTTCCTGACGTTTCCAATCACATGAATATTGGATAAGAAGCTGTTTTGGACAGCTTTTCTTTCCTTTATGCCAAACACTTGGCAGACCTCCGTGCAAGGTCCAGAACACGATGGGAGATGTTTTCTGTGCTCCCGCAGGTTTTCCTTGCCAGACAGAGTGGAAAAGCTTTCTGCTAGGATGTAGACCACAAAAGACGCTAAAGACGAAGGTACGATGCTCTCCGGAGCTAAGAGCCGCTGCCGGGCTTCTTTCGGCAGAAGCGGCGCTAAGAGAGCACTGTGAGCGGTACAATCGTCTTTGCGCGAAGAAGCCGCTTCTTCGGCTCCGGGAGCCGGAGAGAGCGGCAGCATCGGAAAGGTGAAGAAGGAAGCTGTACAACACTGGGATTGTGTGCGCAGCTTGCCAACTGATAGAAAACAGTACCTTACACTTTCCTGACGTTTCCAAACACATGAATATTGGATAAGAAGCTGTTTTGGACAGGTTTTCTTTCCTTTATGCCAAACACTCGGCAGACCTCCGTGCAACGTCCAGAACACGATGGGAGATGTTTTCTGTGCTCGCGCAGGTTTTCCTTGCCAGACAGAGTGGAAAAGCTTTCTGCTAGGATGTAGACCACAAAAGATGCTAAAGACGAAGGTACGATGCTCTCCGGAGCTAAGCGCCGCTCCCAGGCTTCTTTCGGCAGAAGCGGCGCTAAGAGAGCACTGTGAGTGGAACAATCGTCTTTGCGCGAAGAAGCCGCTTCTTCGGCTCCGGGAGCCGGAGAGAGCGGCAGCATCGGAAAAAGTGAAGAAGGAAGCTGTACAACACTGGGATTGTGGGCGCAGCTTGCCAACTGATAGAAAACAGTACCTTACACTTTCCTGACGTTTCCAATCACATGAATATTCGATAAGAAGCTGTTTTGGACAGCTTTTCTTTCCTTTATGCCAAACACTTGGCAGACCTCCGTGCAACGTCCAGAACACGATGGGAGATGTTTTCTGTGCTCCCGCAGGTTTTCCTTCCAGACAGAGTGGAAAAGCTTTTTGCTATGATGTAGACCACAAAAGACGCTAAAGACGAAGGTACGATGCTCTCCGGAGCTAAGAGCCGCTGCCGGGCTTCTTTCGGCAGAAGCGGCGTTATGACAGCACTGTGAGCGGTACAATCGTCTTTGCGCGAAGAAGCCGCTTCTTCGGCTCCGGGAGCCAGAGAGAGCGGCAGAATCGGAAAGGTGAAGAAGGAAGTTGTACAACACTGGGATTGTGTGCGCAGCTTGCCAACTGATAGAAAACAGTACCTTACACTTTCCTGACGTTTCCAATCACATGAATATTGGATAAGAAGCTGTTTTGGACAGCTTTTCTTTCCTTTATGCCAAACACTCGGCAGACCTCCGTGCTATGTCCAGAACATGATGGGAGATGTTTTCTGTGCTCGCGCAGGTTTTCCTTGCCAGACAGAGTGGAAAAGCTTTCTGCTAGGATGTAGACCACAAAAGACTCTAAAGACGAAGGTACGATGCTCTCCGGAGCTAAGAGCCGCTGCCGGGCTTCTTTCAGCAGAAGCAGCGTTATGAGAGCACTGTGAGCGGTACAATCGTCTTTGCGCGAAGAAGCCGCTTCTTCGGCTCCGGGAGCCGGAGAGAGCGGCAGCATCGGAAAGGTGAAGAAGGAAGCTGTACAACACTGGGATTGTGTGCGCAGCTTGCCAACTGATAGAAAACAGTACCTCACACTTTCCTGACGTTTCCAATCACATGAATATTGGATAAGAAGCTGTTTGGGACAGCTTTTCTTTCCTTAATGCCAAACACTCGGCAGACCTCCGTGCAACGTCCAGAACACGATGGGAGATGTTTTCTGTGCTCGCGCAGGTTTTCCTTGCCAGACAGAGTGGAAAAGCTTTCTGCTAGGATGTAGACCACAAAAGACGCTAAAGACGAAGGTACAATGCTCTCCGGAGCTAAGCGCCGCTCCCGGGCTTCTTTAGGCAGAAGCGGCGCTAAGAGAGCACTGTGAGCGGTACAATCGTCTTTGCGCGAAGAAGCCGCTTCTTCGGCTCCGGGAGCCGGAGAGAGCGGCAGCATCGGAAAAGTGAAGAAGGAAGCTGTACAACACTGGGATTGTGTGCGCAGCTTGCCAACTGATAGAAAACAGTACCTTACACTTTCCTGACGTTTCCAATCACATGAATATTGGATAAGAAGCTGTTTTGGACAGCTTTTCTTTCCTTTATGCCAAACACTCGGCAGACCTCCGTGCAACGTCCAGAACACGATGGGAGATGTTTTCTGTGCTCGCGCCGGTTTTCCTTGCCAGACAGAGTGGAAAAGCTTTCTGCTAGGATGTAGACCACAAAAGATGCTAAAGACGAAGGTACGATGCTCTCCGGAGCTAAGCGCCGCTCCCAGGCTTCTTTCGGCAGAAGCGGCGCTAAGAGAGCACTGTGAGTGGAACAATCGTCTTTGCGCGAAGAAGCCGCTTCTTCGGCTCCGCGAGCCGGAGAGAGCGGCAGCATCGGAAAAAGTGAAGAAGGAAGCTGTACAACACTGGGATTGTGGGCGCAGCTTGCCAACTGATAGAAAACAGTACCTTACACTTTCCTGACGTTTCCAATCACATGAATATTCGATAAGAAGCTGTTTTGGACAGCTTTTCTTTCCTTTATGCCAAACACTTGGCAGACCTCCGTGCAACGTCCAGAACACGATGGGAGATGTTTTCTGTGCTCCCGCAGGTTTTCCTTCCAGACAGAGTGGAAAAGCTTTTTGCTATTATGTAGACCACAAAAGACGCTAAAGACGAAGGTACGATGCTCTCCGGAGCTAAGAGCCGCTGCCGGGCTTCTTTCGGCAGAAGCGGCGTTATGAGAGCACTGTGAGCGGTACAATCGTCTTTGCGCGAAGAAGCCGCTTCTTCGGCTCCGGGAGCCAGAGAGAGCGGCAGAATCGGAAAGGTGAAGAAGGAAGTTGTACAACACTGGGATTGTGTGCGCAGCTTGCCAACAGATAGAAAACAGTACCTTACACTTTCCTGACGTTTCCAATCACATGAATATTGGATAAGAAGCTGTTTTGGACAGCTTTTCTTTCCTTTATGCCAAACACTCGGCAGACCTCCGTGCTATGTCCAGAACATGATGGGAGATGTTTTCTGTGCTCGCGCAGGTTTTCCTTGCCAGACAGAGTGGAAAAGCTTTCTGCTAGGATGTAGACCACAAAAGACTCTAAAGACGAAGGTACGATGCTCTCCGGAGCTAAGAGCCGCTGCCGGGCTTCTTTCAGCAGAAGCGGCGTTATGAGAGCACTGTGAGCGGTACAATCGTCTTTGCGCGAAGAAGCCGCTTCTTCGGCTCCGGGAGCCGGAGAGAGCGGCAGCATCGGAAAGGTGAAGAAGGAAGCTGTACAACACTGGGATTGTGTGCGCAGCTTGCCAACTGATAGAAAACAGTACCTCACACTTTCCTGACGTTTCCAATCACATGAATATTGGATAAGAAGCTGTTTGGGACAGCTTTTCTTTCCTTAATGCCAAACACTCGGCAGACCTCCGTGCAACGTCCAGAACACGATGGGAGATGTTTTCTGTGCTCCCGCAGGTTTTCCTTGCCAGACAGATTGGAAAAGCTTTCTGCTAGGATGTAGACCACAAAAGACGCTAAAGACGAAGGTACGATGCTCTCCGGAGCTAAGAGCCGCTGCCGGGCTTCTTTCGGCAGAATCGGCGTTATGAGAGCACTGTGAGCGGTACAATCGTCTTTGCGCGAAGAAGCCGCTTCTTCGGCTCCGCGAGCCGGAGAGAGCGGCAGCATCGGAAAGGTGAAGAAGGAACTGTACAACACTGGGATTGTGTGCGCAACTTGCCAACTGATAGAAAACAGTACCTTACACTTTCCTGAAGTTTCCAATCACATGAATAATGGATAAGAAGCTGTTTTGGACAGCTTTCCTTTCTTTAATGCCAAACACTCGGCAGACCTCCGTGCAACGTCCAGAACACGATGGGAGATGTTTTCTGTGCTCGCGCAGGTTTTCCTTGCCAGACAGAGTGGAAAAGCTTTCTGCTAGGATGTAGACCACAAAAGACGCTAAAGACGAAGGTACGATGCTCTCCGGAGCTAAGAGCCGCTGCCGGGCTTCTTTCGGCAGAAGCGGCGTTATGAGAGCACTGTGAGCGGTACAATCGTCTTTGCGTGAAGAAGCCGCTTCTTCGGCTCCGGGAGCCGGAGAGAGCGGCAGAATCGGAAAGGTGAAGAAGGAAGTTGTACAACACTGGGATTGTGTGCGCAGCTTGCCAACTGATAGAAAACAGTACCTTACACTTTCCTGACGTTTCCAATCACATGAATATTGGATAAGAAGCTGTTTTGGACAGCTTTTCTTTCCTTTATGCCAAACACTTGGCAGACCTCCGTGCAACGTCCAGAACACGATGGGAGATGTTTTCTGTGCTCCCGCAGGTTTTCCTTGCCAGACAGAGTGGAAAAGCTTTCTGCTAGGATGTAGACCACAAAAGACGCTAAAGACGAAGGTACGATGCTCTCCGGAGCTAAGCGCCGCTCCCGGGCTTCTTTCGGCAGAAGCGGCGCTAAGAGAGCACTGTGAGCGGTACAATCGTCTTTGCGCGAAGAAGCCGCTTCTTCGGCTCCGGGAGCCGGAGAGAGCGGCAGCATCGGAAAGGTGAAGAAGGAAGCTGTACAACACTGGGATTGTGTGCGCAGCTTGCCAACTGATAGAAAACAGTACCTTACCACTTTCCTGACGTTTCCAATCACATGAATATTGGATAAGAAGCTGTTTTGGACAGCTTTTCTTTCCTTTATGCCAAACACTTGGCAGACCTCCGTGCAAGGTCCAGAACACGATGGGAGATGTTTTCTGTGCTCCCGCAGGTTTTCCTTGCCAGACAGAGTGGAAAAGCTTTCTGCTAGGATGTAGACCACAAAAGACTCTAAAGACGAAGGTACGATGCTCTCCGGAGCTAAGAGCCGCTGCCGGGCTTCTTTCGGCAGAAGCGGCGCTAAGAGAGCACTGTGAGCGGTACAATCGTCTTTGCGCGAAGAAGCCGCTTCTTCGGCTCCGGGAGCCGGAGAGAGCGGCAGCATCGGAAAGGTGAAGAAGGAAGCTGTACAACACTGGGATTGTGTGCGCAGCTTGCCAACTGATAGAAAACAGTACCTTACACTTTCCTGACGTTTCCAAACACATGAATATTGGATAAGAAGCTGTTTTGGACAGGTTTTCTTTCCTTTATGCCAAACACTCGGCAGACCTCCGTGCTATGTCCAGAACACGATGGGAGATGTTTTCTGTGCTCGCGCAGGTTTTCCTTGCCAGACAGAGTGGAAAAGCTTTCTGCTAGGATGTAGACCACAAAAGATGCTAAAGACGAAGGTACGATGCTCTCCGGAGCTAAGCGCCGCTCCCAGGCTTCTTTCGGCAGAAGCGGCGCTAAGAGAGCACTGTGAGTGGAACAATCGTCTTTGCGCGAAGAAGCCGCTTCTTCGGCTCCGGGAGCCGGAGAGAGCGGCAGCATCGGAAAAAGTGAAGAAGGAAGCTGTACAACACTGGGATTGTGGGCGCAGCTTGCCAACTGATAGAAAACAGTACCTTACACTTTCCTGACGTTTCCAATCACATGAATATTCGATAAGAAGCTGTTTTGGACAGCTTTTCTTTCCTTTATGCCAAACACTTGGCAGACCTCCGTGCAACGTCCAGAACACGATGGGAGATGTTTTCTGTGCTCCCGCAGGTTTTCCTTCCAGACAGAGTGGAAAAGCTTTTTGCTATGATGTAGACCACAAAAGACGCTAAAGACGAAGGTACGATGCTCTCCGGAGCTAAGAGCCGCTGCCGGGCTTCTTTCGGCAGAAGCGGCGTTATGACAGCACTGTGAGCGGTACAATCGTCTTTGCGCGAAGAAGCCGCTTCTTCGGCTCCGGGAGCCAGAGAGAGCGGCAGAATCGGAAAGGTGAAGAAGGAAGTTGTACAACACTGGGATTGTGTGCGCAGCTTGCCAACTGATAGAAAACAGTACCTTACACTTTCCTGACGTTTCCAATCACATGAATATTGGATAAGAAGCTGTTTTGGACAGCTTTTCTTTCCTTTATGCCAAACACTCGGCAGACCTCCGTGCTATGTCCAGAACATGATGGGAGATGTTTTCTGTGCTCGCGCAGGTTTTCCTTGCCAGACAGAGTGGAAAAGCTTTCTGCTAGGATGTAGACCACAAAAGACTCTAAAGACGAAGGTACGATGCTCTCCGGAGCTAAGAGCCGCTGCCGGGCTTCTTTCAGCAGAAGCGGCGTTATGAGAGCACTGTGAGCGGTACAATCGTCTTTGCGCGAAGAAGCCGCTTCTTCGGCTCCGGGAGCCGGAGAGAGCGGCAGCATCGGAAAGGTGAAGAAGGAAGCTGTACAACACTGGGATTGTGTGCGCAGCTTGCCAACTGATAGAAAACAGTACCTCACACTTTCCTGACGTTTCCAATCACATGAATATTGGATAAGAAGCTGTTTGGGACAGCTTTTCTTTCCTTAATGCCAAACACTCGGCAGACCTCCGTGCAACGTCCAGAACACGATGGGAGATGTTTTCTGTGCTCGCGCAGGTTTTCCTTGCCAGACAGAGTGGAAAAGCTTTCTGCTAGGATGTAGACCACAAAAGACGCTAAAGACGAAGGTACAATGCTCTCCGGAGCTAAGCGCCGCTCCCGGGCTTCTTTAGGCAGAAGCGGCGCTAAGAGAGCACTGTGAGCGGTACAATCGTCTTTGCGCGAAGAAGCCGCTTCTTCGGCTCCGGGAGCCGGAGAGAGCGGCAGCATCGGAAAAGTGAAGAAGGAAGCTGTACAACACTGGGATTGTGTGCGCAGCTTGCCAACTGATAGAAAACAGTACCTTACACTTTCCTGACGTTTCCAATCACATGAATATTGGATAAGAAGCTGTTTTGGACAGCTTTTCTTTCCTTTATGCCAAACACTTGGCAGACCTCCGTGCAAGGTCCAGAACACGATGGGAGATGTTTTCTGTGCTCCCGCAGGTTTTCCTTGCCAGACAGAGTGGAAAAGCTTTCTGCTAGGATGTAGACCACAAAAGACGCTAAAGACGAAGGTACGATGCTCTCCGGAGCTAAGAGCCGCTGCCGGGCTTCTTTCGGCAGAAGCGGCGCTAAGAGAGCACTGTGAGCGGTACAATCGTCTTTGCGCGAAGAAGCCGCTTCTTCGGCTCCGGGAGCCGGAGAGAGCGGCAGCATCGGAAAGGTGAAGAAGGAAGCTGTACAACACTGGGATTGTGTGCGCAGCTTGCCAACTGATAGAAAACAGTACCTTACACTTTCCTGACGTTTCCAATCACATGAATATTGGATAAGAAGCTGTTTTGGACAGCTTTTCTTTCCTTTATGCCAAACACTCGGCAGACCTCCGTGCAACGTCCAGAACACGATGGGAGATGTTTTCTGTGCTCGCGCCGGTTTTCCTTGCCAGACAGAGTGGAAAAGCTTTCTGCTAGGATGTAGACCACAAAAGACGCTAAAGACGAAGGTACGATGCTCTCCGGAGCTAAGCGCCGCTCCCAGGCTTCTTTCGGCAGAAGCGGCGCTAAGAGAGCACTGTGAGTGGAACAATCGTCTTTGCGCGAAGAAGCCGCTTCTTCGGCTCCGGGAGCCGGAGAGAGCGGCAGCATCGGAAAAAGTGAAGAAGGAAGCTGTACAACACTGGGATTGTGGGCGCAGCTTGGCAGCTGATAGAAAACAGTACCTTACACTTTCCTGACGTTTCCAATCACATGAATATTCGATAAGAAGCTGTTTTGGACAGCTTTTCTTTCCTTTATGCCAAACACTTGGCAGACCTCCGTGCAACATCCAGAACACGATGGGAGATGTTTTCTGTGCTCCCGCAGGTTTTCCTTCCAGACAGAGTGGAAAAGCTTTTTGCTATGATGTAGACCACAAAAGACGCTAAAGACGAAGGTACGATGCTCTCCGGAGCTAAGAGCCGCTGCCGGGCTTCTTTCGGCAGAAGCGGCGTTATGAGAGCACTGTGAGCGGTACAATCGTCTTTGCGCGAAGAAGCCGCTTCTTCGGCTCCGGGAGCCAGAGAGAGCGGCAGAATCGGAAAGGTGAAGAAGGAAGCTGTACAACACTGGGATTGTGTGCGCAGCTTGCCAACTGATAGAAAACAGTACCTTACACTTTCCTGACGTTTCCAATCACATGAATATTGGATAAGAAGCTGTTTTTTACAGCTTTTCTTTCCTTTATGCCAAACACTCGGCAGACCTCCGTGCAATGTCCAGAACACGATGGGAGATGTTTTCTGTGCTCGCGCAGGTTTTCCTGGCCTGACAGTGTGGAAAAGCTTTCTGCTAGGATGTAGACCACAAAAGACGCTAAAGACGAAGGTACGATGCTCTCCGGAGCTAAGAGCCGCTCCCAGGCTTCTTTCAGCAGAAGCGGCGTTATGAGAGCACTGTGAGCGGTACAATAGTCTTTGCGCGAAGAAGCCGCTTCTTCGGCTCCGGGAGCCGGAGAGAGCGGCAGCATCGGAAAGGTGAAGAAGGAAGCTGTACAACACTGGGATTGTGTGCGCAGCTTGCCAACTGATAGAAAACAGTACCTCACACTTTCCTGACGTTTCCAATCACATGAATATTGGATAAGAAGCTGTTTGGGACAGCTTTTCTTTCCTTTATGCCAAACACTCGGCAGACCTCCGTGCAACGTCCAGAACACGATTGGAGATGTTTTCTGTGCTCGCGCAGGTTTTCCTTGCCAGACAGAGTGGAAAAGCTTTCTGCTAGGATGTAGACCACAAAAGACGCTAAAGACGAAGGTACGATGCTCTCCGGAGCTAAGCGCCGCTGCCGGGCTTCTTTCGGCAGAAGCGGCGCTAAGAGAGCACTGTGAGCGGTACAATCGTCTTTGCGCGAAGAAGCCGCTTCTTCGGCTCCGGGAGCCGGAGAGAGCGGCAGCATCGGAAAAGTGAAGAAGGAAGCTGTACAACACTGGGATTGTGTGCGCAGCTTGCCAACTGATAGAAAACAGTACCTTACACTTTCCTGACGTTTCCAATCACATGAATATTCGATAAGAAGCTGTTTTGGACAGCTTTTCTTTCCTTTATGCCAAACACTTGGCAGACCTCCGTGCAAGGTCCAGAACACGATGGGAGATGTTTTCTGTGCTCGCGCAGGTTTTCCTTGCCAGACAGAGTGGAAAAGCTTTCTGCTAGGATGTAGACCACAAAAGACGCTAAAGACGAAGGTACGATGCTCTCCGGAGCTAAGAGCCGCTGCCGGGCTTCTTTCAGCAGAAGCGGCGTTATGAGAGCACTGTGAGCGGTACAATCGTCTTTGCGCGAAGACGCCGCTTCTTCGGCTCCGGGAGCCGGAGAGAGCGGCAGAATCGGAAAGGTGAAGAAGGAAGCTGTACAACACTGGGATTGTGTGCGCAGCTTGCCAACTGATAGAAAACAGTACCTTACACTTTCCTGACGTTTCCAATCACATGAATATTGGATAAGAAGCTGTTTTGGACAGCTTTTCTTTCCTTTATGCCAAACACTCGGCAGACCTCCGTGCAACGTCCAGAACACGATGGGAGATGTTTTCTGTGCTCCCGCAGGTTTTCCTTGCCAGACAGAGTGGAAAAGCTTTCTGCTAGGATGTAGACCACAAAAGACGCTAAAGACGAAGGTACGATGCTCTCAGGACCTAAGCGCCGCTCCCGGGCTTCTTTCGGCAGAAGCGGCGCTAAGAGAGCACTGTGAGCGGTACAATCGTCTTTGCGCGAAGAAGCCGCTTCTTCGGCTCCGGGAGCCGGAGAGAGCGGCAGCATCGGAAAGGTGAAGAAGGAAGCTGTACAACACTGGGATTGTGTGCGCAGCTTGCCAACTGATAGAAAACAGTACCTTACACTTTCCTGACGTTTCCAATCACATGAATATTGGATAAGAAGCTGTTTTGGACAGCTTTTCTTTCCTTTATGCCAAACACTCGGCAGACCTCCGTGCAACGTCCAGAACACGATGGGAGATGTTTTCTGTGCTCCCGCAGGTTTTCCTTGCCAGACAGAGTGGAAAAGCTTTCTGCTAGGATGTAGACCACAAAAGACGCTAAAGACAAAGGTACGATGCTCTCCGGAGCTAAGCGCCGCTCCCGGGCTTCTTTCGGCAGAAGCGGCGCTAAGAGAGCACTGTGAGCGGTACAATCGTCTTTGCGCGAAGAAGCCGCTTCTTCGGCTCCGGGAGCCGGAGAGAGCGGCAGCATCGGAAAGGTGAAGAAGGAAGCTGTACAACACTGGGATTGTGTGCGCAGCTTGCCAACTGATAGAAAACAGTACCTTACACTTTCCTGACGTTTCCAATCACATGAATATTGGATAAGAAGCTGTTTTGGACAGCTTTTCTTTCCTTTATGCCAAACACTCGGCAGACGTCCGTGCAACGTCCAGAACACGATGGGAGATGTTTTCTGTGCTCCCGCAGGTTTTCCTTGCCAGACAGAGTGGAAAAGCTTTCTGCTAGGATGTAGACCACAAAAGATGCTAAAGACGAAGGTACGATGCTCTCCGGAGCTACGCGCCGCTCCCAGGCTTCTTTCGGCAGAAGCGGCGCTAAGAGAGCACTGTGAGTGGAACAATCGTCTTTGCGCGAAGAAGCCGCTTCTTCGGCTCCGGGAGCCGGAGAGAGCGGCAGCATCGGAAAAAGTGAAGAAGGAAGCTGTACAACACTGGGATTGTGGGCGCAGCTTGCCAACTGATAGAAAACAGTACCTTACACTTTCCTGACGTTTCCAATCACATGAATATTGGATAAGAAGCTGTTTTGGACAGCTTTTCTTTCCTTTATGCCAAACACTTGGCAGACCTCCGTGCAACGTCCAGAACACGATGGGAGATGTTTTCTGTGCTCCCGCAGGTTTTCCTTCCAGACAGAGTGGAAAAGCTTTCTGCTAGGATGTAGACCACAAAAGACGCTAAAGACGAAGGTACGATGCTCTCCGGAGCTAAGAGCCGCTGCCGGGCTTCTTTTGGCA
The DNA here is from genome assembly GCF_027887145.1 of Ammospiza caudacuta. Taxonomy (NCBI): domain Eukaryota; kingdom Metazoa; phylum Chordata; class Aves; order Passeriformes; family Passerellidae; genus Ammospiza; species Ammospiza caudacuta. The sequence goes on along the minus strand of NC_080593.1, from coordinate 58,942,249 downwards.
GAAGCGGCGCTAAGAGAGCACTGTGAGCGGTACAATCGTCTTTGCGCGAAGAAGCCGCTTCTTCGGCTCCGGGAGCCGGAGAGAGCGGCAGCATCGGAAAAGTGAAGAAGGAAGCTGTACAACACTGGGATTGTGTGCGCAGCTTGCCAACTGATAGAAAACAGTACCTTACACTTTCCTGACGTTTCCAATCACATGAATATTGGATAAGAAGCTGTTTTGGACAGCTTTTCTTTCCTTTATGCCAAACACTTGGCAGACCTCCGTGCAACGTCCAGAACACGATGGGAGATGTTTTCTGTGCTCCCGCAGGTTTTCCTTGCCAGACAGAGTGGAAAAGCTTTCTGCTAGGATGTAGACCACAAAAGACGCTAAAGACGAAGGTACGATGCTCTCCGGAGCTAAGCGCCGCTCCCGGGCTTCTTTCGGCAGAAGCGGCGCTAAGAGAGCACTGTGAGCGGTACAATCGTCTTTGCGCGAAGAAGCCGCTTCTTCGGCTCCGGGAGCCGGAGAGAGCGGCAGCATCGGAAAGGTGAAGAAGGAAGCTGTACAACACTGGGATTGTGTGCGCAGCTTGCCAACTGATAGAAAACAGTACCTTACACTTTCCTGACGTTTCCAATCACATGAATATTGGATAAGAAGCTGTTTTGGACAGCTTTTCTTTCCTTTATGCCAAACACTCGGCAGACCTCCGTGCAACGTCCAGAACACGATGGGAGATGTTTTCTGTGCTCGCGCAGGTTTTCCTTGCCAGACAGAGTGGAAAAGCTTTCTGCTAGGATGTAGACCACAAAAGATGCTAAAGACGAAGGTACGATGCTCTCCGGGGCAAAGCGCCGCTCCCGGGCTTCTTTCGGCAGAAGCGGCGCTAAGAGAGCACTGTGAGTGGAACAATCGTCTTTGCGCGAAGAAGCCGCTTCTTCGGCTCCGGGAGCCGGAGAGAGCGGCAGCATCGGAAAAAGTGAAGAAGGAAGCTGTACAACACTGGGATTGTGGGCGCAGCTTGCCAACTGATAGAAAACAGTACCTTACACTTTCCTGACGTTTCCAATCACATGAATATTGGATAAGAAGCTGTTTTGGACAGCTTTTCTTTCCTTTATGCCAAACACTTGGCAGACCTCCGTGCAACGTCCAGAACACGATGGGAGATGTTTTCTGTGCTCCCGCAGGTTTTCCTTCCAGACAGAGTGGAAAAGCTTTTTGATATGATGTAGACCACAAAAGACGCTAAAGACGAAGGTACGATGCTCTCCGGAGCTAAGCGCCGCTCCCGGGCTTCTTTCGGCAGAACCGGCGCTAAGAGAGCACTGTGAGCGGTACAATCGTCTTTGCGCGAAGAAGCCGCTTCTTCGGCTCCGGGAGCCGGAGAGAGCGGCAGCATCGGAAAGGTGAAGAAGGAAGCTGTACAACACTGGGATTGTGGGCGCAGCTTGCCAACTGATAGAAAACAGTACCTTACACTTTCCTGACGTTTCCAATCACATGAATATTGGATAAGAAGCTCTTTTGGACAGCTTTTCTTTCCTTTATGCCAAACACTTGGCAGACCTCCGTGCAACATCCAGAACACGATGGGAGATGTTTTCTGTGCTCCCGCAGGTTTTCCTTGCCAGACACAGTGGAAAAGCTTTCTGCTAGGATGTAGACCACAAAAGACGCTAAAGACGAAGGTACGATGCTCTCCGGAGCTAAGAGCCGCTGCCGGGCTTCTTTCGGCAGAAGCGGCGTTATGAGAGCACTGTGAGCGGTACAATCGTCTTTGCGCGAAGAAGGCGCTTCTTCGGCTCCGGGAGCCGGAGAGAGCGGCAGCATCGGAAAGGTGAAGAAGGAAGCTGTACAACACTGGGATTGTGTGCGCAGCTTGCCAACTGATAGAAAACAGTACCTTACACTTTCCTGACGTTTCCAATCACATGAATATTCGATAAGAAGCTGTTTTGGACAGCTTTTCTTTCCTTTATGCCAAACACTCGGCAGACCTCCGTGCAACGTCCAGAACACGATGGGAGGTGTTTTCTGTGCTCGCGCAGGTTTTCCTTGCCAGACAGAGTGGAAAAGCTTTCTGCTAGGATGTAGACCACAAAAGATGCTAAAGACGAAGGTACGATGCTCCCCGGAGCTAAGAGCCGCTGCCGGGCTTCTTTCGGCAGAAGCGGCGCTAAGAGAGCACTGTGAGCGGTACAATCGTCTTTGCGCGAAGAAGCCGCTTCTTCGGCTCCGGGAGCCGGAGAGAGCGGCAGCATCGGAAAAAGTGAAGAAGGAAGCTGTACAACACTGGGATTGTGGGCGCAGCTTGCCAACTGATAGAAAACAGTACCTTACACTTTCCTGACGTTTCCAATCACATGAATATTGGATAAGAAGCTGTTTTGGACAGCTTTTCTTTCCTTTATGCCAAACACTCGGCAGACCTCCGTGCAACGTCCAGAACACGATGGGAGATGTTTTCTGTGCTCCCGCAGGTTTTCCTTGCCAGACAGAGTGGAAAAGCTTTCTGCTAGGATGTAGACCACAAAAGACGCTAAAGACGAAGGTACGATGCTCTCCGGAGCTAAGAGCCGCTGCCGGGCTTCTTTCAGCAGAAGCGGCGTTATGAGAGCACTGTGAGAGGTACAATCGTCTTTGCGCGAAGAAGCCGCTTCTTCGGCTCCGGGAGCCGGAGAGAGCGGCAGCATCGGAAAGGTGAAGAAGGAAGCTGTACAACACTGGGATTGTGGGCGCAGCTTGTCAACTGATAGAAAACAGTACCTCACACTTTCCTGACGTTTCCAATCACATGAATATTGGATAAGAAGCTGTTTTGGACAGCTTTTCTTTCCTTAATGCCAAACACTCGGCAGACCTCCGTGCAACGTCCAGAACACGATGGGAGATGTTTTCTGTGCTCGCGCCGGTTTTCTTTGCCAGACAGAGTGGAAAAGCTTTCTGCTAGGATGTAGACCACAAAAGACGCTAAAGACAAAGGTACGATGCTCTCCGGAGCAAAGCGCCGCTCCCGGGCTTCTTTCGGCAGAAGCGGCGCTAAGAGAGCACTGTGAGCGGTACAATCGTCTTTGCGCGAAGAAGCCGCTTCTTCGGCTCCGGGAGTCGGAGAGAGCGGCAGCATCGGAAAGGTGAAGAAGGAAGCTGTACAACACTGGGATTGTGTGCGCAGCTTGCCAACTGATAGAAAACAGTACCTTACACTTTCCTGACGTTTCCAATCACATGAATATTGGATAAGAAGCTGTTTTGGACAGGTTTTCTTTCCTTTATGCCAAACACTCGGCAGACGTCCGTGCAACGTCCAGAACACGATGGGAGATGTTTTCTGTGCTCGCGCAGGTTTTCCTTGCCAGACAGAGTGGAAAAGCTTTCTGCTAGGATGTAGACCACAAAAGACGCTAAATACGAAGGTACGATGCTCTCCGGAGCTAAGCGCCGCTCCCGGGCTTCTTTCGGCAGAACCGGCGCTAAGAGAGCACTGTGAGCGGTACAATCGTCTTTGCGCGAAGAAGCCGCTTCTTCGGCTCCGGGAGCCGGAGAGAGCGGCAGCATCGGAAAAGTGAAGAAGGAAGCTGTACAACACTGGGATTGTGTGCGCAGCTTGCCAACTGATAGAAAACAGTACCTTACACTTTCCTGACGTTTCCAATCACATGAATATTGGATAAGAAGCTGTTTTGGACAGCTTTTCTTTCCTTTATGCCAAACACTTGGCAGACCTCCGTGCAACATCCAGAACACGATGGGAGATGTTTTCTGTGCTCCCGCAGGTTTTCCTTGCCAGACACAGTGGAAAAGCTTTCTGCTAGGATGTAGACCACAAAAGACGCTAAAGACGAAGGTACGATGCTCTCCGGAGCTAAGAGCCGCTGCCGGGCTTCTTTCGGCAGAAGCGGCGTTATGAGAGCACTGTGAGCGGTACAATCGTCTTTGCGCAAAGAAGCCGCTTCTTCGGCTCCGGGAGCCGGAGAGAGCGGCAGCATCGGAAAGGTGAAGAAGGAAGCTGTACAACACTGGGATTGTGTGCGCAGCTTGCCAACTGATAGAAAACAGTACCTTACACTTTCCTGACGTTTCCAATCACATGAATATTGGATAAGAAGCTGTTTTGGACAGCTTTTCTTTCCTTTATGCCAAACACTCGGCAGACCTCCGTGCAACGTCCAGAACACGATGGGAGATGTTTTCTGTGCTCCCGCAGGTTTTCCTTGCCAGACAGAGTGGAAAAGCTTTCTGCTAGGATGTAGACCACAAAAGACGCTAAAGACAAAGGTACGATGCTCTCCGGAGCTAAGAGCCGCTGCCGGGCTTCTTTCGGCAGAAGCGGCGTTATGAGAGCACTGTGAGCGGTACAATCGTCTTTGCGCGAAGAAGCCGCTTCTTCGGCTCCGGGAGCCGGAGAGAGCGGCAGAATCGGAAAGGTGAAGAAGGAAGCTCTACAACACTGGGATTGTGTGCGCAGCTTGCCAACTGATAGAAAACAGTACCTTACACTTTCCTGACCTTTCCAATCACATGAATATTCGATAAGAAGCTGTTTTGGACAGGTTTTCTTTCCTTTATGCCAAACACTCGGCACACCTCCGTGCAACGTCCAGAACACGATGGGAGATGTTTTCTGTGCTCCCACAGGTTTTCCTTGCCAGACAGAGTGGAAAAGCTTTCTGCTAGGATGTAGACCACAAAAGACGCTAAAGACGAAGGTACGATGCTCTCCGGAGCTAAGCGCCGCTCCCGGGCTTATTTTGGCAGAAGCGGCGCTAAGAGAGCACTGTGAGCGGTACAATCGTCTTTGCGCGAAGAAGCCGCTTCTTCGGCTCCGGGAGCCGGAGAGAGCTGTAGAATCGGAAAGGTGAAGAAGGAAGTTGTACAACACTGGGATTGTGTGCGCAGCTTGCCAACTGATAGAAAACAGTACCTTACACTTTCCTGACGTTTCCAATCACATGAATATTGGATAAGAAGCTGTTTTGGACAGGTTTTCTTTCCTTTATGCCAAACACTCGGCAGACCGCCGTGCAACGTCCAGAACACGATGGGAGATGTTTTCTGTGCTCGCGCAGGTTTTCCTTGCCAGACAGAGTGGAAAAGCTTTCTGCTAGGATGTAGACCACAAAAGACGCTAAAGACGAAGGTACGATGCTCTCCGGAGCTAAGAGCCGCTGCCGGGCTTCTTTCGGCAGAAGCGGCGTTATGAGAGCACTGTGAGCGGTACAATCGTCTTTGCGCGAAGAAGGCGCTTCTTCGGCTCCGGGAGCCGGAGAGAGCGGCAGCATCGGAAAGGTGAAGAAGGAAGCTGTACAACACTGGGATTGTGGGCGCAGCTTGCCAACTGATAGAAAACAGTACCTTACACTTTCCTGACGTTTCCAATCACATGAATATTGGATAAGAAGCTGTTTTGGACAGCTTTTCTTTCCTTTATTCCAAACACTCGGCAGACCTCCGTGCAACGTCCAGAACACGATGGGAGATGTTTTCTGTGCTCCCGCAGGTTTTCCTTGCCAGACACAGTGGAAAAGCTTTCTGCTAGGATGTAGACCACAAAAGACGCTAAAGACGAATGTACGATGCTCTCCGGAGCTAAGAGCCGCTGCCGGGCTTCTTTCGGCAGAAGCGGCGTTATGAGAGCACTGTGAGCGGTACAATCGTCTTTGCGCAAAGAAGCCGCTTCTTCGGCTCCGGGAGCCGGAGAGAGCGGCAGCATCGGAAAGGTGAAGAAGGAAGCTGTACAACACTGGGATTGTGGGCGCAGCTTGCCAACTGATAGAAAACAGTACCTTACACTTTCCTGACGTTTCCAATCACATGAATATTGGATAAGAAGCTGTTTTGGACAGCTTTTCTTTCCTTTATGCCAAACACTCGGCAGACCTCCGTGCAACGTCCAGAACACGATGGGAGGTGTTTTCTGTGCTCGCGCAGGTTTTCCTTGCCACACAGAGTGGAAAAGCTTTCTGCTAGGATGTAGACCACAAAAGATGCTAAAGACGAAGGTACGATGCTCTCCGGAGCTAAGAGCCGCTGCCGGGCTTCTTTCGGCAGAAGCGGCGCTAAGAGAGCACTGTGAGCGGTACAATCGTCTTTGCGCGAAGAAGCCGCTTCTTCGGCTCCGGGAGCCGGAGAGAGCGGCAGCATCGGAAAGGTGAAGAAGGAAGCTGTACAACACTGGGATTGTGTGCGCAGCTTGCCAACTGATAGAAAACAGTACCTTACACTTTCCTGACGTTTCCAATCACATGAATATTGGATAAGAAGCTGTTTTGGACAGCTTTTCTTTCCTTTATGCCAAACACTCGGCAGACCTCCGTGCAACGTCCAGAACACGATGGGAGATGTTTTCTGTGCTCCCGCAGGTTTTCCTTGCCAGACAGAGTGGAAAAGCTTTCTGCTAGGATGTAGACCACAAAAGACGCTAAAGACGAAGGTACGATGCTCTCCGGAGCTAAGAGCCGCTGCCGGGCTTCTTTCAGCAGAAGCGGCGTTATGAGAGCACTGTGAGCGGTACAATCGTCTTTGCGCGAAGAAGCCGCTTCTTCGGCTCTGGGAGCCGGAGAGAGCGGCAGCATCGGAAAGGTGAAGAAGGAAGCTGTACAACACTGGGATTGTGTGCGCAGCTTGCCAACTGATAGAAAACAGTACCTCACACTTTCCTGACGTTTCCAATCACATGAATATTGGATAAGAAGCTGTTTTGGACAGCTTTTCTTTCCTTAATGCCAAACACTCGGCAGACCTCCGTGCAACGTCCAGAACACGATGGGAGATGTTTTCTGTGCTCCCGCAGGTTTTCCTTGCCAGACAGAGTGGAAAAGCTTTCTGCTAGGATGTAGACCACAAAAGACGCTAAAGACGAAGGTACGATGCTCTCCGGAGCTAAGAGCCGCTGCCGGGCTTCTTTCGGCAGAAGCGGCGTTATGAGAGCACTGTGAGCGGTACAATCGTCTTTGCGCGAAGAAGCCGCTTCTTCGGCTCCGGGAGCCGGAGAGAGCGGCAGCATCGGAAAGGTGAAGAAGGAAGCTGTACAACACTGGGATTGTGTGCGCAGCTTGCCAACTGATAGAAAACAGTACCTTACACTTTCCTGACATTTCCAATCACATGAATATTGGATAAGAAGCTGTTTTGGACAGCTTTTCTTTCCTTTATGCCAAACACTCGGCAGACCTCCGTGCAACGTCCAGAACACGATGGGAGATGTTTTCTGTGCTCGCGCAGGTTTTCCTTGCCAGACAGAGTGGAAAAGCTTTCTGCTAGGATGTAGACCACAAAAGACGCTAAAGACAAAGGTACGATGCTCTCCGGAGCAAAGCGCCGCTCCCGGGCTTCTTTCAGCAGAAGCGGCGCTAAGAGAGCACTGTGAGCGGTACAATCGTCTTTGCGCGAAGAAGCCGCTTCTTCGGCTCCGGGAGCCGGAGAGAGCGGCAGCATCGGAAAGGTGAAGAAGGAAGCTGTACACCACTGGGATTGTGGGCGCAGCTTGCCAACTGATAGAAAACAGTACCTTACACTTTCCTGACGTTTCCAATCACATGAATATTGGATAAGAAGCTGTTTTGGACAGCTTTTCTTTCCTTTATGCCAAACACTTGGCAGACCTCCGTGCAACGTCCAGAACACGATGGGAGATGTTTTCTGTGCTCCCGCAGGTTTTCCTTGCCAGACAGAGTGGAAAAGCTTTCTGCTAGGATGTAGACCACAAAAGACGCTAAAGACGAAGGTACGATGCTCTCCGGAGCTAAGAGCCGCTGCCGGGCTTCTTTCGGCAGAAGCGGCGTTATGAGAGCACTGTGAGCGGTACAATCGTCTTTGCGCGAAGAAGGCGCTTCTTCGGCTCCGGGAGCCGGAGAGAGCGGCAGCATCGGAAAGGTGAAGAAGGAAGCTGTACAACACTGGGATTGTGTGCGCAGCTTGCCAACTGATAGAAAACAGTACCTTACACTTTCCTGATGTTTCCAATCACATGAATATTGGATAAGAAGCTGTTTTGGACAGCTTTTCTTTCCTTTATGCCAAACACTCGGCAGACCTCCGTGCAACGTCCAGAACACGATGGGAGATGTTTTCTGTGCTCGCGCAGGTTTTCCTTGCCAGACAGAGTGGAAAAGCTTTCTGCTAGGATGTAGACCACAAAAGACGCTAAAGACGAAGGTACGATGCTCTCCGGAGCTAAGAGCCGCTGCCGGGCTTCTTTCGGCCGAAGCGGCGTTATGAGAGCACTGTGAGTGGTACAATCGTCTTTGCGCGAAGAAGCCGCTTCTTCGGCTCCGGGAGCCGGAGAGAGCGGCAGCATCGGAAAGGTGAAGAAGGAAGCTGTACAACACTGGGATTGTGTGCGCAGCTTGCCAACTGATAGAAAACAGTACCTTACACTTTCCTGACGTTTCCAATCACATGAATATTGGATAAGAAGCTGTTTTGGACAGCTTTTCTTTCCTTAATGCCAAACACTCAGCAGACCTCCGTGCAACGTCCAGAACACGATGGGAGATGTTTTCTGTGCTCGCGCAGGTTTTCCTTGCCAGACAGAGTGGAAAAGCTTTCTGCTAGGATGTAGACCACAAAAGACGCTAAAGACGAAGGTACGATGCTCTCCGGAGCTAAGAGCCGATGCCGGGCTTCTTTCGGCAGAAGCGGCGCTAAGAGAGCACTGTGAGCGGTACAATCGTCCTTGCGCGAAGAAGCCGCGTCTTCGGCTCCGGGAGCCGGAGAGAGCGGCAGAATCGGAAAGGTGAAGAAGGAAGTTGTACAACACTGGGATTGTGTGCGCAGCTTGCCAACTGATAGAAAACAGTACCTTACACTTTCCTGACGTTTCCAATCACATGAATATTGGATAAGAAGCTGTTTTGGACAGCTTTTCTTTCCTTTATGCCAAACACTCGGCAGACCTCCGTGCAACGTCCAGAACACGATGGGAGCTGTTTTCTGTGCTCGCGCCGGTTTTCCTTGCCAGACAGAGTGGAAAAGCTTTCTGCTAGGATGTAGACCACAAAAGATGCTAAAGACGAAGGTACGATGCTCTCCGGAGCTAAGAGCCGATGCCGGGCTTCTTTCGGCAGAAGCGGCGCTAAGAGAGCACTGTGAGCGGTACAATCGTCTTTGCGCGAAGAAGCCGCTTCTTCGGCTCCGGGAGCCGGAGAGTGCGGCAGAATCGGAAAGGTGAAGAAGGAAGCTGTACAACACTGGGATTGTGTGCGCAGCTTGCCAACTGATAGAAAACAGTACCTTACACTTTCCTGACGTTTCCAATCACATGAATATTGGATAAGAAGCTGTTTTGGACAGGTTTTCTTTCCTTTATGCCAAACACTCGGCAGACCTCCGTGCAACGTCCAGAACACGATGGGAGATGTTTTCTGTGCTCGCGCAGGTTTTCCTTGCCAGACAGAGTGGAAAAGCTTTCTGCTAGGATGTAGACCACAAAAGACGCTAAAGACGAAGGTACGATGCTCTCCGGAGCTAAGAGCCGCTGCCGGGCTTCTTTCGGCAGAAGCGGCGTTATGAGAGCACTGTGAGCGGTACAATCGTCTTTGCGCGAAGAAGCCGCTTCTTCGGCTCCGGGAGCCGGAGAGAGCGGCAGCATCGGAAAGGTGAAGAAGGAAGCTGTACAACACTGGGATTGTGTGCGCAGCTTGCCAACTGATAGAAAACAGTACCTTACACTTTCCTGACGTTTCCAATCACATGAATATTGGATAAGAAGCTGTTTTGGACAGCTTTTCTTTCCTTTATGCCAAACACTTGGCAGACCTCCGTGCAATATCCAGAACACGATGGGAGATGTTTTCTGTGCTCCCGCAGGTTTTCCTTGCCAGACAGAGTGGAAAAGCTTTCTGCTAGGATGTAGACCACAAAAGACGCTAAAGACGAATGTACGATGCTCTCCGGAGCTAAGAGCCGCTGCCGGGCTTCTTTCGGCAGAAGCGGCGTTATGAGAGCACTGTGAGCGGTACAATCGTCTTTGCGCAAAGAAGCCGCTTCTTCGGCTCCGGGAGCCGGAGAGAGCGGCAGCATCGGAAAGGTGAAGAAGGAAGCTGTACAACACCGGGATTGTGTGCGCAGCTTGCCAACTGATAGAAAACAGTACCTTACACTTTCCTGACGTTTCCAATCACATGAATATTGGATAAGAAGCTGTTTTGGACAGCTTTTCTTTCCTTTATGCCAAACACTCGGCAGACCTCCGTGCAACGTCCAGAACACGATGGGAGATGTTTTCTGTGCTCGCGCAGGTTTTCCTTGCCAGACAGAGTGGAAAAGCTTTCTGCTAGGATGTAGACCACAAAAGATGCTAAAGACGAAGGTACTATGCTCTCCGGAGCTAAGAGCCGCTGCCGGGCTTCTTTCGGCAGAAGTGGCGCTAAGAGAGCACTGTGAGCGGTACAATCGTCTTTGCGCGAAGAAGCCGCTTCTTCGGCTCCGGGAGCCGGAGAGTGCGGCAGAATCGGAAAGGTGAAGAAGGAAGCTGTACAACACTGGGATTGTGTGCGCAGCTTGCCAACTGATAGAAAACAGTACCTTACACTTTCCTGACGTTTCCAATCACATGAATATTGGATAAGAAGCTGTTTTGGACAGCTTTTCTTTCCTTTATGCCAAACACTCGGCAGACCTCCGTGCAACGTCCAGAACACGATGGGAGATGTTTTCTGTGCTCGCGCAGGTTTTCCTTTCCAGACAGATTGGAAAAGCTTTCTGCTAGGATGTAGACCACAAAAGACGCTAAAGACGAAGGTACGATGCTCTCCAGAGCTAAGAGCCGCTGCCGGGCTTCTTTCAGCAGAAGCGGCGTTATGAGAGCACTGTGAGCGGTACAATCGTCTTTGCGCGAAGAAGCCGCTTCTTCGGCTCTGGGAGCCGGAGAGAGCGGCAGCATCGGAAAGGTGAAGAAGGAAGCTGTACAACACTGGGATTGTGTGCGCAGCTTGCCAACTGATAGAAAACAGTACCTCACACTTTCCTGACGTTTCCAATCACATGAATATTGGATAAGAAGCTGTTTTGGACAGCTTTTCTTTCCTTAATGCCAAACACTCGGCAGACCTCCGTGCAACGTCCAGAACACGATGGGAGATGTTTTCTGTGCTCGCGCCGGTTTTCCTTGCCAGACAGAGTGGAAAAGCTTTCTGCTAGGATGTAGACCACAAAAGACGCTAAAGACAAAGGTACGATGCTCTCTGGAGCAAAGCGCCGCTCCCGAGCTTCTTTCGGCAGAAGCGGCGCTAAGAGAGCACTGTGAGCGGTACAATCGTCTTTGCGCGAAGAAGCCGCTTCTTCGGCTCCGGGAGGCGGAGAGAGCGGCAGCATCGGAAAGGTGAAGAAGGAAGCTGTACACCACTGGGATTGTGGGCGCAGCTTGCCAACTGATAGAAAACAGTACCTTACACTTTCCTGACGTTTCCAATCACATGAATATTGGATAAGAAGCTGTTTTGGACAGCTTTTCTTTCCTTTATGCCAAACACTCGGCAGACCTCCGTGCAACGTCCAGAACACGATGGGAGATGTTTTCTGTGCTCCCGCAGGTTTTCCTTGCCAGACAGAGTGGAAAAGCTTTCTGCTAGGATGTAGACCACAAAAGACGCTAAAGACGAAGGTACGATGCTCTCCGGAGCTAAGAGCCGCTGCCGGGCTTCTTTCGGCAGAAGCGGCGTTATGAGAGCACTGTGAGCGGTACAATCGTCTTTGCGCGAAGAAGCCGCTTCTTCGGCTCCGGGAGCCGGAGAGAGCGGCAGCATCGGAAAAGTGAAGAAGGAAGCTGTACAACACTGGGATTGTGTGCGCAGCTTGCCAACTGATAGAAAACAGTACCTTACACTTTCCTGACGTTTCCAATCACATGAATATTGGATAAGAAGCTGTTTTGGACAGCTTTTCTTTCCTTTATGCCAAACACTTGGCAGACCTCCGTGCAACATCCAGAACACGATGGGAGATGTTTTCTGTGCTCCCGCAGGTTTTCCTTGCCAGACACAGTGGAAAAGCTTTCTGCTAGGATGTAGACCACAAAAGACGCTAAAGACGAAGGTACGATGCTCTCCGGAGCTAAGAGCCGCTGCCGGGCTTCTTTCGGCAGAAGCGGCGTTATGAGAGCACTGTGAGCGGTACAATCGTCTTTGCGCAAAGAAGCCGCTTCTTCGGCTCCGGGAGCCGGAGAGAGCGGCAGCATCGGAAAGGTGAAGAAGGAAGCTGTACAACACTGGGATTGTGTGCGCAGCTTGCCAACTGATAGAAAACAGTACCTTACACTTTCCTGACGTTTCCAATCACATGAATATTGGATAAGAAGCTGTTTTGGACAGCTTTTCTTTCCTTTATGCCAAACACTCGGCAGACCTCCGTGCAACGTCCAGAACACGATGGGAGATGTTTTCTGTGCTCCCGCAGGTTTTCCTTGCCAGACAGAGTGGAAAAGCTTTCTGCTAGGATGTAGACCACAAAAGACGCTAAAGACAAAGGTACGATGCTCTCCGGAGCTAAGAGCCGCTGCCGGGCTTCTTTCGGCAGAAGCGGCGTTATGAGAGCACTGTGAGCGGTACAATCGTCTTTGCGCGAAGAAGCCGCTTCTTCGGCTCCGGGAGCCGGAGAGAGCGGCAGAATCGGAAAGGTGAAGAAGGAAGCTCTACAACACTGGGATTGTGTGCGCAGCTTGCCAACTGATAGAAAACAGTACCTTACACTTTCCTGACCTTTCCAATCACATGAATATTCGATAAGAAGCTGTTTTGGACAGGTTTTCTTTCCTTTATGCCAAACACTCGGCACACCTCCGTGCAACGTCCAGAACACGATGGGAGATGTTTTCTGTGCTCCCACAGGTTTTCCTTGCCAGACAGAGTGGAAAAGCTTTCTGCTAGGATGTAGACCACAAAAGACGCTAAAGACGAAGGTACGATGCTCTCCGGAGCTAAGCGCCGCTCCCGGGCTTATTTTGGCAGAAGCGGCGCTAAGAGAGCACTGTGAGCGGTACAATCGTCTTTGCGCGAAGAAGCCGCTTCTTCGGCTCCGGGAGCCGGAGAGAGCTGTAGAATCGGAAAGGTGAAGAAGGAAGTTGTACAACACTGGGATTGTGTGCGCAGCTTGCCAACTGATAGAAAACAGTACCTTACACTTTCCTGACGTTTCCAATCACATGAATATTGGATAAGAAGCTGTTTTGGACAGGTTTTCTTTCCTTTATGCCAAACACTCGGCAGACCGCCGTGCAACGTCCAGAACACGATGGGAGATGTTTTCTGTGCTCCCGCAGGTTTTCCTTGCCAGACAGAGTGGAAAAGCTTTCTGCTAGGATGTAGACCACAAAAGACGCTAAAGACGAAGGTACGATGCTCTCCGGAGCTAAGAGCCGCTGCCGGGCTTCTTTCGGCAGAAGCGGCGTTATGAGAGCACTGTGAGCGGTACAATCGTCTTTGCGCGAAGAAGGCGCTTCTTCGGCTCCGGGAGCCGGAGAGAGCGGCAGCATCGGAAAGGTGAAGAAGGAAGCTGTACAACACTGGGATTGTGGGCGCAGCTTGCCAACTGATAGAAAACAGTACCTTACACTTTCCTGACGTTTCCAATCACATGAATATTGGATAAGAAGCTGTTTTGGACAGCTTTTCTTTCCTTTATTCCAAACACTCGGCAGACCTCCGTGCAACGTCCAGAACACGATGGGAGATGTTTTCTGTGCTCCCGCAGGTTTTCCTTGCCAGACACAGTGGAAAAGCTTTCTGCTAGGATGTAGACCACAAAAGACGCTAAAGACGAATGTACGATGCTCTCCGGAGCTAAGAGCCGCTGCCGGGCTTCTTTCGGCAGAAGCGGCGTTATGAGAGCACTGTGAGCGGTACAATCGTCTTTGCGCAAAGAAGCCGCTTCTTCGGCTCCGGGAGCCGGAGAGAGCGGCAGCATCGGAAAGGTGAAGAAGGAAGCTGTACAACACTGGGATTGTGGGCGCAGCTTGCCAACTGATAGAAAACAGTACCTTACACTTTCCTGACGTTTCCAATCACATGAATATTGGATAAGAAGCTGTTTTGGACAGCTTTTCTTTCCTTTATGCCAAACACTCGGCAGACCTCCGTGCAACGTCCAGAACACGATGGGAGGTGTTTTCTGTGCTCGCGCAGGTTTTCCTTGCCACACAGAGTGGAAAAGCTTTCTGCTAGGATGTAGACCACAAAAGATGCTAAAGACGAAGGTACGATGCTCTCCGGAGCTAAGAGCCGCTGCCGGGCTTCTTTCGGCAGAAGCGGCGCTAAGAGAGCACTGTGAGCGGTACAATCGTCTTTGCGCGAAGAAGCCGCTTCTTCGGCTCCGGGAGCCGGAGAGAGCGGCAGCATCGGAAAGGTGAAGAAGGAAGCTGTACAACACTGGGATTGTGTGCGCAGCTTGCCAACTGATAGAAAACAGTACCTTACACTTTCCTGACGTTTCCAATCACATGAATATTGGATAAGAAGCTGTTTTGGACAGCTTTTCTTTCCTTTATGCCAAACACTCGGCAGACCTCCGTGCAACGTCCAGAACACGATGGGAGATGTTTTCTGTGCTCCCGCAGGTTTTCCTTGCCAGACAGAGTGGAAAAGCTTTCTGCTAGGATGTAGACCACAAAAGACGCTAAAGACGAAGGTACGATGCTCTCCGGAGCTAAGAGCCGCTGCCGGGCTTCTTTCAGCAGAAGCGGCGTTATGAGAGCACTGTGAGCGGTACAATCGTCTTTGCGCGAAGAAGCCGCTTCTTCGGCTCTGGGAGCCGGAGAGAGCGGCAGCATCGGAAAGGTGAAGAAGGAAGCTGTACAACACTGGGATTGTGTGCGCAGCTTGCCAACTGATAGAAAACAGTACCTCACACTTTCCTGACGTTTCCAATCACATGAATATTGGATAAGAAGCTGTTTTGGACAGCTTTTCTTTCCTTAATGCCAAACACTCGGCAGACCTCCGTGCAACGTCCAGAACACGATGGGAGATGTTTTCTGTGCTCCCGCAGGTTTTCCTTGCCAGACAGAGTGGAAAAGCTTTCTGCTAGGATGTAGACCACAAAAGACGCTAAAGACGAAGGTACGATGCTCTCCGGAGCTAAGAGCCGCTGCCGGGCTTCTTTCGGCAGAAGCGGCGTTATGAGAGCACTGTGAGCGGTACAATCGTCTTTGCGCGAAGAAGCCGCTTCTTCGGCTCCGGGAGCCGGAGAGAGCGGCAGCATCGGAAAGGTGAAGAAGGAAGCTGTACAACACTGGGATTGTGTGCGCAGCTTGCCAACTGATAGAAAACAGTACCTTACACTTTCCTGACATTTCCAATCACATGAATATTGGATAAGAAGCTGTTTTGGACAGCTTTTCTTTCCTTTATGCCAAACACTCGGCAGACCTCCGTGCAACGTCCAGAACACGATGGGAGATGTTTTCTGTGCTCGCGCAGGTTTTCCTTGCCAGACAGAGTGGAAAAGCTTTCTGCTAGGATGTAGACCACAAAAGACGCTAAAGACAAAGGTACGATGCTCTCCGGAGCAAAGCGCCGCTCCCGGGCTTCTTTCAGCAGAAGCGGCGCTAAGAGAGCACTGTGAGCGGTACAATCGTCTTTGCGCGAAGAAGCCGCTTCTTCGGCTCCGGGAGCCGGAGAGAGCGGCAGCATCGGAAAGGTGAAGAAGGAAGCTGTACACCACTGGGATTGTGGGCGCAGCTTGCCAACTGATAGAAAACAGTACCTTACACTTTCCTGACGTTTCCAATCACATGAATATTGGATAAGAAGCTGTTTTGGACAGCTTTTCTTTCCTTTATGCCAAACACTTGGCAGACCTCCGTGCAACGTCCAGAACACGATGGGAGATGTTTTCTGTGCTCCCGCAGGTTTTCCTTGCCAGACAGAGTGGAAAAGCTTTCTGCTAGGATGTAGACCACAAAAGACGCTAAAGACGAAGGTACGATGCTCTCCGGAGCTAAGAGCCGCTGCCGGGCTTCTTTCGGCAGAAGCGGCGTTATGAGAGCACTGTGAGCGGTACAATCGTCTTTGCGCGAAGAAGGCGCTTCTTCGGCTCCGGGAGCCGGAGAGAGCGGCAGCATCGGAAAGGTGAAGAAGGAAGCTGTACAACACTGGGATTGTGTGCGCAGCTTGCCAACTGATAGAAAACAGTACCTTACACTTTCCTGATGTTTCCAATCACATGAATATTGGATAAGAAGCTGTTTTGGACAGCTTTTCTTTCCTTTATGCCAAACACTCGGCAGACCTCCGTGCAACGTCCAGAACACGATGGGAGATGTTTTCTGTGCTCGCGCAGGTTTTCCTTGCCAGACAGAGTGGAAAAGCTTTCTGCTAGGATGTAGACCACAAAAGACGCTAAAGACGAAGGTACGATGCTCTCCGGAGCTAAGAGCCGCTGCCGGGCTTCTTTCGGCCGAAGCGGCGTTATGAGAGCACTGTGAGTGGTACAATCGTCTTTGCGCGAAGAAGCCGCTTCTTCGGCTCCGGGAGCCGGAGAGAGCGGCAGCATCGGAAAGGTGAAGAAGGAAGCTGTACAACACTGGGATTGTGTGCGCAGCTTGCCAACTGATAGAAAACAGTACCTTACACTTTCCTGACGTTTCCAATCACATGAATATTGGATAAGAAGCTGTTTTGGACAGCTTTTCTTTCCTTAATGCCAAACACTCAGCAGACCTCCGTGCAACGTCCAGAACACGATGGGAGATGTTTTCTGTGCTCGCGCAGGTTTTCCTTGCCAGACAGAGTGGAAAAGCTTTCTGCTAGGATGTAGACCACAAAAGACGCTAAAGACGAAGGTACGATGCTCTCCGGAGCTAAGAGCCGATGCCGGGCTTCTTTCGGCAGAAGCGGCGCTAAGAGAGCACTGTGAGCGGTACAATCGTCCTTGCGCGAAGAAGCCGCGTCTTCGGCTCCGGGAGCCGGAGAGAGCGGCAGAATCGGAAAGGTGAAGAAGGAAGTTGTACAACACTGGGATTGTGTGCGCAGCTTGCCAACTGATAGAAAACAGTACCTTACACTTTCCTGACGTTTCCAATCACATGAATATTGGATAAGAAGCTGTTTTGGACAGCTTTTCTTTCCTTTATGCCAAACACTCGGCAGACCTCCGTGCAACGTCCAGAACACGATGGGAGCTGTTTTCTGTGCTCGCGCCGGTTTTCCTTGCCAGACAGAGTGGAAAAGCTTTCTGCTAGGATGTAGACCACAAAAGATGCTAAAGACGAAGGTACGATGCTCTCCGGAGCTAAGAGCCGATGCCGGGCTTCTTTCGGCAGAAGCGGCGCTAAGAGAGCACTGTGAGCGGTACAATCGTCTTTGCGCGAAGAAGCCGCTTCTTCGGCTCCGGGAGCCGGAGAGTGCGGCAGAATCGGAAAGGTGAAGAAGGAAGCTGTACAACACTGGGATTGTGTGCGCAGCTTGCCAACTGATAGAAAACAGTACCTTACACTTTCCTGACGTTTCCAATCACATGAATATTGGATAAGAAGCTGTTTTGGACAGGTTTTCTTTCCTTTATGCCAAACACTCGGCAGACCTCCGTGCAACGTCCAGAACACGATGGGAGATGTTTTCTGTGCTCGCGCAGGTTTTCCTTGCCAGACAGAGTGGAAAAGCTTTCTGCTAGGATGTAGACCACAAAAGACGCTAAAGACGAAGGTACGATGCTCTCCGGAGCTAAGAGCCGCTGCCGGGCTTCTTTCGGCAGAAGCGGCGTTATGAGAGCACTGTGAGCGGTACAATCGTCTTTGCGCGAAGAAGCCGCTTCTTCGGCTCCGGGAGCCGGAGAGAGCGGCAGCATCGGAAAGGTGAAGAAGGAAGCTGTACAACACTGGGATTGTGGGCGCAGCTTGCCAACTGATAGAAAACAGTACCTTACACTTTCCTGACGTTTCCAATCACATGAATATTGGATAAGAAGCTGTTTTGGACAGCTTTTCTTTCCTTTATGCCAAACACTTGGCAGACCTCCGTGCAATATCCAGAACACGATGGGAGATGTTTTCTGTGCTCCCGCAGGTTTTCCTTGCCAGACAGAGTGGAAAAGCTTTCTGCTAGGATGTAGACCACAAAAGACGCTAAAGACGAATGTACGATGCTCTCCGGAGCTAAGAGCCGCTGCCGGGCTTCTTTCGGCAGAAGCGGCGTTATGAGAGCACTGTGAGCGGTACAATCGTCTTTGCGCAAAGAAGCCGCTTCTTCGGCTCCGGGAGCCGGAGAGAGCGGCAGCATCGGAAAGGTGAAGAAGGAAGCTGTACAACACCGGGATTGTGTGCGCAGCTTGCCAACTGATAGAAAACAGTACCTTACACTTTCCTGACGTTTCCAATCACATGAATATTGGATAAGAAGCTGTTTTGGACAGCTTTTCTTTCCTTTATGCCAAACACTCGGCAGACCTCCGTGCAACGTCCAGAACACGATGGGAGATGTTTTCTGTGCTCGCGCAGGTTTTCCTTGCCAGACAGAGTGGAAAAGCTTTCTGCTAGGATGTAGACCACAAAAGATGCTAAAGACGAAGGTACTATGCTCTCCGGAGCTAAGAGCCGCTGCCGGGCTTCTTTCGGCAGAAGTGGCGCTAAGAGAGCACTGTGAGCGGTACAATCGTCTTTGCGCGAAGAAGCCGCTTCTTCGGCTCCGGGAGCCGGAGAGTGCGGCAGAATCGGAAAGGTGAAGAAGGAAGCTGTACAACACTGGGATTGTGTGCGCAGCTTGCCAACTGATAGAAAACAGTACCTTACACTTTCCTGACGTTTCCAATCACATGAATATTGGATAAGAAGCTGTTTTGGACAGCTTTTCTTTCCTTTATGCCAAACACTCGGCAGACCTCCGTGCAACGTCCAGAACACGATGGGAGATGTTTTCTGTGCTCGCGCAGGTTTTCCTTTCCAGACAGATTGGAAAAGCTTTCTGCTAGGATGTAGACCACAAAAGACGCTAAAGACGAAGGTACGATGCTCTCCAGAGCTAAGAGCCGCTGCCGGGCTTCTTTCAGCAGAAGCGGCGTTATGAGAGCACTGTGAGCGGTACAATCGTCTTTGCGCGAAGAAGCCGCTTCTTCGGCTCTGGGAGCCGGAGAGAGCGGCAGCATCGGAAAGGTGAAGAAGGAAGCTGTACAACACTGGGATTGTGTGCGCAGCTTGCCAACTGATAGAAAACAGTACCTCACACTTTCCTGACGTTTCCAATCACATGAATATTGGATAAGAAGCTGTTTTGGACAGCTTTTCTTTCCTTAATGCCAAACACTCGGCAGACCTCCGTGCAACGTCCAGAACACGATGGGAGATGTTTTCTGTGCTCGCGCCGGTTTTCCTTGCCAGACAGAGTGGAAAAGCTTTCTGCTAGGATGTAGACCACAAAAGACGCTAAAGACAAAGGTACGATGCTCTCTGGAGCAAAGCGCCGCTCCCGAGCTTCTTTCGGCAGAAGCGGCGCTAAGAGAGCACTGTGAGCGGTACAATCGTCTTTGCGCGAAGAAGCCGCTTCTTCGGCTCCGGGAGGCGGAGAGAGCGGCAGCATCGGAAAGGTGAAGAAGGAAGCTGTACACCACTGGGATTGTGGGCGCAGCTTGCCAACTGATAGAAAACAGTACCTTACACTTTCCTGACGTTTCCAATCACATGAATATTGGATAAGAAGCTGTTTTGGACAGCTTTTCTTTCCTTTATGCCAAACACTCGGCAGACCTCCGTGCAACGTCCAGAACACGATGGGAGATGTTTTCTGTGCTCCCGCAGGTTTTCCTTGCCAGACAGAGTGGAAAAGCTTTCTGCTAGGATGTAGACCACAAAAGACGCTAAAGACGAAGGTACGATGCTCTCCGGAGCTAAGAGCCGCTGCCGGGCTTCTTTCGGCAGAAGCGGCGTTATGAGAGCACTGTGAGCGGTACAATCGTCTTTGCGCGAAGAAGCCGCTTCTTCGGCTCCGGGAGCCGGAGAGAGCGGCAGCATCGGAAAGGTGAAGAAGGAAGCTGTACAACACTGGGATTGTGTGCGCAGCTTGCCAACTGATAGAAAACAGTACCTTACACTTTCCTGACGTTTCCAATCACATGAATATTGGATAAGAAGCTGTTTTGGACAGCTTTTCTTTCCTTAATGCCAAACACTCGGCAGACCTCCGTGCAACGTCCAGAACACGATGGGAGATGTTTTCTGTGCTCGCGCAGGTTTTCCTTGCCAGACAGAGTGGAAAAGCTTTCTGCTAGGATGTAGACCACAAAAGACGCTAAAGACGAAGGTACGATGCTCTCCGGAGCTAAGCGCCGCTGCCGGGCTTCTTTCGGCAGAAGCGGCGCTAAGAGAGCACTGTGAGCGGTACAATCGTCTTTGCGCGAAGAAGCCGCTTCTTCGGCTCCGGGAGCCGGAGAGAGCGGCAGCATCGGAAAAGTGAAGAAGGAAGCTGTACAACACTGGGATTGTGTGCGCAGCTTGCCAACTGATAGAAAACAGTACCTTACACTTTCCTGACGTTTCCAATCACATGAATATTGGATAAGAAGCTCTTTTGGACAGCTTTTCTTTCCTTTATGCCAAACACTTGGCAGACCTCCGTGCAACGTCCAGAACACGATGGGAGATGTTTTCTGTGCTCCCGCAGGTTTTCCTTGCCAGACAGAGTGGAAAAGCTTTCTGCTAGGATGTAGACCACAAAAGACGCTAAAGACGAAGGTACGATGCTCTCCGGAGCTAAGAGCCGATGCCGGGCTTCTTTCGGAAGAAGCGGCGCTAAGAGAGCACTGTGAGCGGTACAATCGTCTTTGCGCGAAGAAGCCGCGTCTTCGGCTCCGGGAGCCGGAGAGAGCGGCAGAATCGGAAAGGTGAAGAAGGCAGTTGTACAACACTGGGATTGTGTGCGCAGCTTGCCAACTGATAGAAAACAGTACCTTACACTTTCCTGACGTTTCCAATCACATGAATATTGGATAAGAAGCTGTTTTGGACAGCTTTTCTTTCCTTTATGCCAAACACTCGGCAGACCTCCGTGCAACGTCCAGAACACGATGGGAGATGTTTTCTGTGCTCCCGCAGGTTTTCCTTGCCAGACAGAGTGGAAAAGCTTTCTGCTAGGATGTAGACCACAAAAGACGCTAAAGACAAAGGTACGATGCTCTCCGGAGCTAAGCGCCGCTGCCGGGCTTCTTTCGGCAGAAGCGGCGCTAAGAGAGCACTGTGAGCGGTACAATCGTCTTTGCGCGAAGAAGCCGCTTCTTCGGCTCCGGGAGCCGGAGAGAGCGGCAGCATCGGAAAGGTGAAGAAGGAAGCTGTACAACACTGGGATTGTGGGCGCAGCTTGCCAACTGATAGAAAACAGTACCTTACACTTTCCTGACGTTTCCAATCACATGAATATTGGATAAGAAGCTGTTTTGGACAGCTTTTCTTTCCTTTATGCCAAACACTCGGCAGACCTCCGTGCAACATCCAGAACACGATGGGAGATGTTTTCTGTGCTCCCGCAGGTTTTCCTTGCCAGACAGAGTGGAAAAGCTTTCTGCTAGGATGTAGACCACAAAAGACGCTAAAGACAAAGGTACGATGCTCTCCGGAGCTAAGAGCCGCTGCCGGGCTTCTTTCGGCAGAAGCGGCGTTATGAGAGCACTGTGAGCGGTACAATCGTCTTTGCGCAAAGAAGCCGCTTCTTCGGCTCCGGGAGCCGGAGAGAGCGGCAGCATCGGAAAGGTGAAGAAGGAAGCTGTACAACACTGGGATTGTGTGCGCAGCTTGCCAACTGATAGAAAACAGTACCTTACACTTTCCTGACGTTTCCAATCACATGAATATTGGATAAGAAGCTGTTTTGGACAGCTTTTCTTTCCTTTATGCCAAACACTCGGCAGACCTCCGTGCAACGTCCAGAACACGATGGGAGATGTTTTCTGTGCTCCCGCAGGTTTTCCTTGCCAGACAGAGTGGAAAAGCTTTCTGCTAGGATGTAGACCACAAAAGACGCTAAAGACGAAGGTACGATGCTCTCCGGAGCTAAGCGCCGCTGCCGGGCTTCTTTCGGCAGAAGCGGCGCTAAGAGAGCACTGTGAGCGGTACAATCGTCTTTGCGCGAAGAAGCCGCTTCTTCGGCTCCGGGAGCCGGAGAGAGCGGCAGCATCGGAAAAGTGAAGAAGGAAGCTGTACAACACTGGGATTGTGTGCGCAGCTTGCCAACTGATAGAAAACAGTACCTTACACTTTCCTGACGTTTCCAATCACATGAATATTGGATAAGAAGCTGTTTTGGACAGCTTTTCTTTCCTTTATGCCAAACACTCGGCAGACCTCCGTGCAACGTCCAGAACACGATGGGAGATGTTTTCTGTGCTCCCGCAGGTTTTCCTTGCCAGACAGAGTGGAAAAGCTTTCTGCTAGGATGTAGACCACAAAAGACGCTAAAGACAAAGGTACGATGCTCTCCGGAGCTAAGCGCCGCTGCCGGGCTTCTTTCGGCAGAAGCGGCGCTAAGAGAGCACTGTGAGCGGTACAATCGTCTTTGCGCGAAGTAGCCGCTTCTTCGGCTCCGGGAGCCGGAGAGAGCGGCAGCATCGGAAAGGTGAAGAAGGAAGCTGTACAACACTGGGATTGTGGGCGCAGCTTGCCAACTGATAGAAAACAGTACCTTACACTTTCCTGACGTTTCCAATCACATGAATATTGGATAAGAAGCTGTTTTGGACAGCTTTTCTTTCCTTTATGCCAAACTCTTGGCAGACCTCCGTGCAACATCCAGAACACGATGGGAGATGTTTTCTGTGCTCCCGCAGGTTTTCCTTGCCAGACAGAGTGGAAAAGCTTTCTGCTAGGATGTAGACCACAAAAGACGCTAAAGACGAAGGTACGATGCTCTCCGGAGCTAAGAGCCGCTGCCGGGCTTCTTTCGGCAGAAGCGGCGTTATGAGAGCACTGTGAGCGGTACAATCGTCTTTGCGCAAAGAAGCCGCTTCTTCGGCTCCGGGAGCCGGAGAGAGCGGCAGCATCGGAAAGGTGAAGAAGGAAGCTGTACAACACTGGGATTGTGTGCGCAGCTTGCCAACTGATAGAAAACAGTACCTTACACTTTCCTGACGTTTCCAATCACATGAATATTGGATAAGAAGCTGTTTTGGACAGCTTTTCTTTCCTTTATGCCAAACACTCGGCAGACCTCCGTGCAACGTCCAGAACACGATGGGAGATGTTTTCTGTGCTCGCGCCGGTTTTCCTTGCCAGACAGAGTGGAAAAGCTTTCTGCTAGGATGTAGACCACAAAAGACGCTAAAGACGAAGGTACGATGCTCTCCGGAGCTAAGAGCCGCTGCCGGGCTTCTTTCGGCAGAAGCGGCGTTATGAGAGCACTGTGAGCGGTACAATCGTCTTTGCGCGAAGAAGCCGCTTCTTCGGCTCCGGGAGCCGGAGAGAGCGGCAGAATCGGAAAGGTGAAGAAGGAAGCTGTACAACACTGGGATTGTGTGCGCAGCTTGCCAACTGATAGAAAACAGTACCTTACACTTTCCTGACGTTTCCAATCACATGAATATTCGATAAGAAGCTGTTTTGGACAGCTTTTCTTTCCTTTATGCCAAACACTCGGCAGACCTCCGTGCAACGTCCAGAACACGATGGGAGATGTTTTCTGTGCTCCCGCAGGTTTTCCTTGCCAGACAGAGTGGAAAAGCTTTCTGCTAGGATGTAGCCCACAAAAGACGCTAAAGACGAAGGTACGATGCTCTCCGGAGCTAAGCGCCGCTGCCGGGCTTCTTTCGGCAGAAGCGGCGCTAAGAGAGCACTGTGAGCGGTACAATCGTCTTTGCGCGAAGAAGCCGCTTCTTCGGCTCCGGGAGCCGGAGAGAGCGGTAGAATCGGAAAGGTGAAGAAGGAAGTTGTACAACACTGGGATTGTGTGCGCAGCTTGCCAACTGATAGAAAACAGTACCTTACACTTTCCTGACGTTTCCAATCACATGAATATTGGATAAGAAGCTGTTTTGGACAGGTTTTCTTTCCTTTATGCCAAACACTCGGCAGACCTCCGTGCAACGTCCAGAACACGATGGGAGATGTTTTCTGTGCTCCCACAGGTTTTCCTTGCCAGACAGAGTGGAAAAGCTTTCTGCTAGGATGTAGACCACAAAAGACGCTAAAGACGAAGGTACGATGCTCTCCGGAGCTAAGAGCCGCTGCCGGGCTTCTTTCGGCAGAAGCGGCGTTATGAGAGCACTGTGAGCGGTACAATCGTCTTTGCGCGAAGAAGCCGCTTCTTCGGCTCCGGGAGCCGGAGAGAGCGACAGAATCGGAAAGGTGAAGAAGGAAGTTGTACAACACTGGGATTGTGTGCGCAGCTTGCCAACTGATAGAAAACAGTACCTTACACTTTCCTGACGTTTCCAATCACATGAATATTGGATAAGAAGCTGTTTTGGACAGCTTTTCTTTCCTTTATGCCAAACACTCGGCAGACCTCCGTGCAACATCCAGAACACGATGGGAGATGTTTTCTGTGCTCCCGCAGGTTTTCCTTGCCAGACAGAGTGGAAAAGCTTTCTGCTAGGATGTAGACCACAAAAGACGCTAAAGACAAAGGTACGATGCTCTCCGGAGCTAAGAGCCGCTGCCGGGCTTCTTTCGGCAGAAGCGGCGTTATGAGAGCACTGTGAGCGGTACAATCGTCTTTGCGCAAAGAAGCCGCTTCTTCGGCTCCGGGAGCCGGAGAGAGCGGCAGAATCGGAAAGGTGAAGAAGGAAGCTGTACAACACTGTGATTGTGTGCGCAGCTTGCTACTGATAGAAAACAGTACCTTACACTTTCCTGACGTTTCCAATCACATGAATATTGGATAAGAAGCTGTTTTGGACAGCTTTTCTTTCCTTTATGCCAAACACTTGGCAGACCTCCGTGCAACGTCCAGAACACGATGGGAGATGTTTTCTGTGCTCCCGCAGGATTTCCTTGCCAGACAGAGTGGAAAAGCTTTTTACTAGGATGTAGACCACAAAAGACGCTAAAGACGAAGGTACGATGCTCTCCGGAGCTAAGAGCCGCTGCCGGGCTTCTTTCGGCAGAAGCGGCGCTAAGAGAGCACTGTGACCGTTACAATAGTCTTTGCGCGAAGAAGCCGCTTCTTCGGCTCCGGGAGCCGGAGAGAGCGGCAGCATCGGAAAGGTGAAGAAGGAAGCTGTACAACACTGGGATTGTGTGCGCAACTTGCCAACTCATAGAAAACAGTACCTTACACTTTCCTGACGTTTCCAATCACATGAATATTGGATAAGAAGCTGTTTTGGACAGCTTTTCTTTCCTTAATGCCAAACACTCGGCAGACCTCCGTGCAACGTCCAGAACACAATGGGAGATGTTTTCTGTGCTCGCGCAGGTTTTCCTTGCCAGACAGAGTGGAAAAGCTTTCTGCTAGGATGTAGACCACAAAAGACGCTAAAGACGAAGGTACGATGCTCTCCGGAGCTAAGAGCCGCTGCCGGGCTTCTTTCGGCAGAAGCGGCGTTATGAGAGCACTGTGAGCGGTACAATCGTCTTTGCGTGAAGAAGCCGCTTCTTCGGCTCCAGGAGCCGGAGAGAGCGGCAGAATCGGAAAGGTGAAGAAGGAAGTTGTACAACACTGGGATTGTGTGCGCAGCTTGCCAACTGATAGAAAACAGTACCTTACACTTTCCTGACCTTTCCAATCACATGAATATTCGATAAGAAGCTCTTTTGGACAGGTTTTCTTTCCTTTATGCCAAACACTCGGCAGACCTCCGTGCAACGTCCAGAACACGATGGGAGATGTTTTCTGTGCTCCCGCAGGTTTTCCTTGCCAGACAGAGTGGAAAAGCTTTCTGCTAGGATGTAGACCACAAAAGACGCTAAAGACGAAGGTACGATGCTCTCCGGAGCTAAGCGCCGCTCCCGGGCTTCTTTCGGCAGAAGCGGCGCTAAGAGAGCACTGTGAGCGGTACAATCGTCTTTGCGCGAAGAAGCCGCTTCTTCGGCTCCGGGAGCCGGAGAGAGCGGCAGCATCGGAAAGGTGAAGAAGGAAGCTGTACAACACTGGGATTGTGTGCGCAATTTGCCAACTGATAGAAAACAGTACCTTACACTTTCCTGACGTTTCCAATCACATGAATATTGGATAAGAAGCTGTTTTGGACAGCTTTTCTTTCCTTTATGCCAAACACTTGGCAGACCTCCGTGCAACGTCCAGAACACGATGGGAGATGTTTTCTGTGCTCGCGCAGGTTTTCCTTGCCAGACAGAGTGGAAAAGCTTTCTGCTAGGATGTAGACCACAAAAGACGCTAAAGACAAAGGTACGATGCTCTCCGGAGCTAAGAGCCGCTGCCGGGCTTCTTTCGGCAGAAGCGGCGTTATGAGAGCACTGTGAGCGGTACAATAGTCTTTGCGCGAAGAAGCCGCTTCTTTGGCTCCGGGAGCCGGAGAGAGCGGTAGAATCGGAAAGGTGAAGAAGGAAGTTGTACAACACTGGGATTGTGGGCGCAGCTTGCCAACTGATAGAAAACAGTACCTTACACTTTCCTGACGTTTCCAATCACATGAATATTGGATAAGAAGCTCTTTTGGACAGCTTTTCTTTCCTTTATGCCAAACACTTGGCAGATCTCCGGCAACGTCCAGAACACGATGGGAGATGTTTTCTGTGCTCCCGCAGGTTTTCCTTGCCAGACAGAGTGGAAAAGCTTTCTGCTAGGATGTAGACCACAAAAGACGCTAAAGACGAAGGTACGATGCTCTCCGGAGCTAAGAGCCGCTGCCGGGCTTCTTTCGGCAGAAGCGGCGTTATGAGAGCACTGTGAGCGGTACAATCGTCTTTGCGCAAAGTAGCCGCTTCTTCGGCTCCGGGAGCCGGAGAGAGCGGCAGCATCGGAAAGGTGAAGAAGGAAGCTGTACAACACTGGGATTGTGTGCGCAGCTTGCTACTGATAGAAAACAGTACCTTACACTTTCCTGACGTTTCCAATCACATGGATATTGGATAAGAAGCTGTTTTGGACAGCTTTTCTTTCCTTAATGCCAAACACTCGGCAGACCTCCGTGCAACGTCCAGAACACGATGGGAGATGTTTTCTGTGCTCGCGCAGGTTTTCTTTGCCAGACAGATTGGAAAAGCTTTCTGCTAGGATGTAGACCACAAAAGACGCTAAAGACAAAGGTACGATGCTCTCCGGAGCTAAGAGCCGCTGCCGGGCTTCTTTCGGCAGAAGCGGCGTTATGAGAGCACTGTGAGCGGTACAATCGTCTTTGCGCGAAGAAGCCGCTTCTTCGGCTCCGGGTGCCGGAGAGAGCGACAGAACCGGAAAGGTGAAGAAGGAAGTTGTACAACACTGGGATTGTGTGCGCAGCTTGCCAACTGATAGAAAACAGTACCTTACACTTTCCTGACGTTTCCAATCACATGAATATTGGATAAGAAGCTGTTTTGGACAGCTTTTCTTTCCTTTATGCCAAACACTCGGCAGACCTCCGTGCAACATCCAGAACACGATGGGAGATGTTTTCTGTGCTCCCGCAGGTTTTCCTTGCCAGACAGAGTGGAAAAGCTTTCTGCTAGGATGTAGACCACAAAAGACGCTAAAGACAAAGGTACGATGCTCTCCGGAGCTAAGAGCCGCTGCCGGGCTTCTTTCGGCAGAAGCGGCGTTATGAGAGCACTGTGAGCGGTACAATCGTCTTTGCGCAAAGAAGCCGCTTCTTCGGCTCCGGGAGCCGGAGAGAGCGGCAGAATCGGAAAGGTGAAGAAGGAAGTTGTACAACACTGGGATTGTGTGCGCAGCTTGCCAACTGATAGAAAACAGTACCTTACACTTTCCTGACGTTTCCAATCACATGAATATTGGATAAGAAGCTGTTTTGGACAGCTTTTCTTTCCTTTATGCCAAACACTCGGCAGACCTCCGTGCAACGTCCAGAACACGATGGGAGGTGTTTTCTGTGCTCGCGCAGGTTTTCCTTGCCAGACACAGTGGAAAAGCTTTCTGCTAGGATGTAGACCACAAAAGATGCTAAAGACGAAGGTACGATGCTCTCCGGAGCTAAGAGCCGCTGCCGGGCTTCTTTCGGCAGAAGCGGCGCTAAGAGAGCACTGTGAGCGGTACAATCGTCTTTGCGCGAAGAAGCCGCTTCTTCGGCTCCGGGAGCCGGAGAGAGCGGCAGAATCGGAAAGGTGAAGAAGGAAGTTCTACAACACTGGGATTGTGTGCGCAGCTTGCCAACTGATAGAAAACAGTACCTTACACTTTCCTGACGTTTCCAATCACATGAATATTGGATAAGAAGCTGTTTTGGACAGCTTTTCTTTCCTTTATGCCAAACACTCGGCAGACCTCCGTGCAACGTCCAGAACACGATGGGAGATGTTTTCTGTGCTCGCGCAGGTTTTCCTTGCCAGACAGAGTGGAAAAGCTTTCTGCTAGGATGTAGACCACAAAAGACGCTAAAGACAAAGGTACGATGCTCTCCGGAGCTAAGCGCCGCTGCCGGGCTTCTTTCGGCAGAAGCGGCGCTAAGAGAGCACTGTGAGCGGTACAATCGTCTTTGCGCGAAGAAGCCGCTTCTTCGGCTCCGGGAGCCGGAGAGAGCGGCAGCATCGGAAGGGTGAAGAAGGAAGCTGTACAACACTGGGATTGTGGGCGCAGCTTGCCAACTGATAGAAAACAGTACCTTACACTTTCCTGACGTTTCCAATCACATGAATATTGGATAAGAAGCTGTTTTGGACAGCTTTTCTTTCCTTTATGCCAAACACTCGGCAGACCTCCGTGCAACATCCAGAACACGATGGGAGATGTTTTCTGTGCTCCCGCAGGTTTTCCTTGCCAGACACAGTGGAAAAGCTTTCTGCTAGGATGTAGACCACAAAAGAGGCTAAAGACAAAGGTACGATGCTCTCCGGAGCTAAGAGCCGCTGCCGGGCTTGTTTCGGCAGAAGCGGCGTTATGAGAGCACTGTGAGCGGTACAATCGTCTTTGCGCAAAGAAGCCGCTTCTTCGGCTCCGGGAGCCGGAGAGAGCGGCAGCATCGGAAAGGTGAAGAAGGAAGCTGTACAACACTGGGATTGTGTGCGCAGCTTGCCAACTGATAGAAAACAGTACCTTACACTTTCCTGACGTTTCCAATCACATGAATATTGGATAAGAAGCTGTTTTGGACAGCTTTTCTTTCCTTTATGCCAAACACTTGGCAGACCTCCGTGCAACGTCCAGAACACGATGGGAGATGTTTTCTGTGCTCGCGCAGGTTTTCCTTGCCAGACAGAGTGGAAAAGCTTTCTGCTAGGATGTAGACCACAAAAGACGCTAAAGACAAAGGTACGATGCTCTCCGGAGCTAAGAGCCGCTGCCGGGCTTCTTTCGGCAGAAGCGGCGTTATGAGAGCACTGTGAGCGGTACAATAGTCTTTGCGCGAAGAAGCCGCTTCTTCGGCTCCGGGAGCCGGAGAGAGCGGTAGAATCGGAAAGGTGAAGAAGGAAGTTGTACAACACTGGGATTGTGGGCGCAGCTTGCCAACTGATAGAAAACAGTACCTTACACTTTCCTGACGTTTCCAATCACATGAATATTGGATAAGAAGCTCTTTTGGACAGCTTTTCTTTCCTTTATGCCAAACACTTGGCAGACCTCCGGCAACGTCCAGAACACGATGGGAGATGTTTTCTGTGCTCCCGCAGGTTTTCCTTGCCAGACAGAGTGGAAAAGCTTTCTGCTAGGATGTAGACCACAAAAGACGCTAAAGACGAAGGTACGATGCTCTCCGGAGCTAAGAGCCGCTGCCGGGCTTCTTTCGGCAGAAGCGGCGTTATGAGAGCACTGTGAGCGGTACAATCGTCTTTGCGCAAAGTAGCCGCTTCTTCGGCTCCGGGAGCCGGAGAGAGCGGCAGCATCGGAAAGGTGAAGAAGGAAGCTGTACAACACTGGGATTGTGTGCGCAGCTTGCTACTGATAGAAAACAGTACCTTACACTTTCCTGACGTTTCCAATCACATGGATATTGGATAAGAAGCTGTTTTGGACAGCTTTTCTTTCCTTAATGCCAAACACTCGGCAGACCTCCGTGCAACGTCCAGAACACGATGGGAGATGTTTTCTGTGCTCGCGCAGGTTTTCTTTGCCAGACAGATTGGAAAAGCTTTCTGCTAGGATGTAGACCACAAAAGACGCTAAAGACGAAGGTACGATGCTCTCCGGAGCTAAGAGCCGCTGCCGGGCTTCTTTCGGCAGAAGCGGCGTTATGAGAGCACTGTGAGCGGTACAATCGTCTTTGCGCGAAGAAGCCGCTTCTTCGGCTCCGGGTGCCGGAGAGAGCGACAGAATCGGAAAGGTGAAGAAGGAAGTTGTACAACACTGGGATTGTGTGCGCAGCTTGCCAACTGATAGAAAACAGTACCTTACACTTTCCTGACGTTTCCAATCACATGAATATTGGATAAGAAGCTGTTTTGGACAGCTTTTCTTTCCTTTATGCCAAACACTCGGCAGACCTCCGTGCAACATCCAGAACACGATGGGAGATGTTTTCTGTGCTCCCGCAGGTTTTCCTTGCCAGACAGAGTGGAAAAGCTTTCTGCTAGGATGTAGACCACAAAAGACGCTAAAGACAAAGGTACGATGCTCTCCGGAGCTAAGAGCCGCTGCCGGGCTTCTTTCGGCAGAAGCGGCGTTATGAGAGCACTGTGAGCGGTACAATCGTCTTTGCGCAAAGAAGCCGCTTCTTCGGCTCCGGGAGCCGGAGAGAGCGGCAGAATCGGAAAGGTGAAGAAGGAAGTTGTACAACACTGGGATTGTGTGCGCAGCTTGCCAACTGATAGAAAACAGTACCTTACACTTTCCTGACGTTTCCAATCACATGAATATTGGATAAGAAGCTGTTTTGGACAGCTTTTCTTTCCTTTATGCCAAACACTCGGCAGACCTCCGTGCAACGTCCAGAACACGATGGGAGGTGTTTTCTGTGCTCGCGCAGGTTTTCCTTGCCAGACACAGTGGAAAAGCTTTCTGCTAGGATGTAGACCACAAAAGATGCTAAAGACGAAGGTACGATGCTCTCCGGAGCTAAGAGCCGCTGCCGGGCTTCTTTCGGCAGAAGCGGCGCTAAGAGAGCACTGTGAGCGGTACAATCGTCTTTGCGCGAAGAAGCCGCTTCTTCGGCTCCGGGAGCCGGAGAGAGCGGCAGAATCGGAAAGGTGAAGAAGGAAGTTGTACAACACTGGGATTGTGTGCGCAGCTTGCCAACTGATAGAAAACAGTACCTTACACTTTCCTGACGTTTCCAATCACATGAATATTGGATAAGAAGCTGTTTTGGACAGCTTTTCTTTCCTTTATGCCAAACACTCGGCAGACCTCCGTGCAACGTCCAGAACACGATGGGAGATGTTTTCTGTGCTCGCGCAGGTTTTCCTTGCCAGACAGAGTGGAAAAGCTTTCTGCTAGGATGTAGACCACAAAAGACGCTAAAGACAAAGGTACGATGCTCTCCGGAGCTAAGCGCCGCTGCCGGGCTTCTTTCGGCAGAAGCGGCGCTAAGAGAGCACTGTGAGCGGTACAATCGTCTTTGCGCGAAGAAGCCGCTTCTTCGGCTCCGGGAGCCGGAGAGAGCGGCAGCATCGGAAAGGTGAAGAAGGAAGCTGTACAACACTGGGATTGTGGGCGCAGCTTGCCAACTGATAGAAAACAGTACCTTACACTTTCCTGACGTTTCCAATCACATGAATATTGGATAAGAAGCTGTTTTGGACAGCTTTTCTTTCCTTTATGCCAAACACTCGGCAGACCTCCGTGCAACATCCAGAACACGATGGGAGATGTTTTCTGTGCTCGCGCAGGTTTTCCTTGCCAGACACAGTGGAAAAGCTTTCTGCTAGGATGTAGACCACAAAAGAGGCTAAAGACAAAGGTACGATGCTCTCCGGAGCTAAGAGCCGCTGCCGGGCTTGTTTCGGCAGAAGCGGCGTTATGAGAGCACTGTGAGCGGTACAATCGTCTTTGCGCAAAGAAGCCGCTTCTTCGGCTCCGGGAGCCGGAGAGAGCGGCAGCATCGGAAAGGTGAAGAAGGAAGCTGTACAACACTGGGATTGTGTGCGCAGCTTGCCAACTGATAGAAAACAGTACCTTACACTTTCCGGACGTTTCCAATCACATGAATATTGGATAAGAAGCTGTTTTGGACAGCTTTTCTTTCCTTTATGCCAAACACTCGGCAGACCTCCGTGCAACGTCCAGAACACGATGGGAGATGTTTTCTGTGCTCGCGCAGGTTTTCCTTGCCAGACAGAGTGGAAAAGCTTTCTGCTAGGATGTAGACCACAAAAGACGCTAAATACGAAGGTACGATGCTCTCCGGAGCTAAGCGCCTCTGCCGGGCTTCTTTCGGCAGAAGCGGCGCTAAGAGAGCACTGTGAGCGGTACAATCGTCTTTGCGCGAAGAAGCCGCTTCTTCGGCTCCGGGAGCCGGAGAGAGCGGCAGCATCGGAAAAGTGAAGAAGGAAGCTGTACAACACTGGGATTGTGTGCGCAGCTTGCCAACTGATAGAAAACAGTACCTTACACTTTCCTGACGTTTCCAATCACATGAATATTGGATAAGAAGCTCTTTTGGACAGCTTTTCTTTCCTTTATGCCAAACACTCGGCAGACCTCCGTGCAACGTCCAGAACACGATGGGAGATGTTTTCTGTGCTCCCGCAGGTTTTCCTTGCCAGACAGAGTGGAAAAGCTTTCTGCTAGGATGTAGACCACAAAAGACGCTAAAGACGAAGGTACGATGCTCTCCGGAGCTAAGAGCCGATGCCGGGCTTCTTTCGGCAGAAGCGGCGCTAAGAGAGCACTGTGAGCGGTACAATCGTCTTTGCGCGAAGAAGCCGCGTCTTCGGCTCCGGGAGCCGGAGAGAGCGGCAGAATCGGAAAGGTGAAGAAGGAAGTTGTACAACACTGGGATTGTGTGCGCAGCTTGCCAACTGATAGAAAACAGTACCTTACACTTTCCTGACGTTTCCAATCACATGAATATTGGATAAGAAGCTGTTTTGGACAGGTTTTCTTTCCTTTATGCCAAACACTCGGCAGACCTCCGTGCAACGTCCAGAACACGATGGGAGATGTTTTCTGTGCTCCCGCAGGTTTTCCTTGCCAGACAGAGTGGAAAAGCTTTCTGCTAGGATGTAGACCACAAAAGACGCTAAAGACAAAGGTACGATGCTCTCCGGAGCTAAGCGCCGCTGCCGGGCTTCTTTCGGCAGAAGCGGCGCTAAGAGAGCACTGTGAGCGGTACAATCGTCTTTGCGCGAAGTAGCCGCTTCTTCGGCTCCGGGAGCCGGAGAGAGCGGCAGCATCGGAAAGGTGAAGAAGGAAGCTGTACAACACTGGGATTGTGGGCGCAGCTTGCCAACTGATAGAAAACAGTACCTTACACTTTCCTGACGTTTCCAATCACATGAATATTGGATAAGAAGCTGTTTTGGACAGCTTTTCTTTCCTTAATGCCAAACTCTTGGCAGACCTCCGTGCAACATCCAGAACACGATGGGAGATGTTTTCTGTGCTCCCGCAGGTTTTCCTTGCCAGACAGAGTGGAAAAGCTTTCTGCTAGGATGTAGACCACAAAAGACGCTAAAGACAAAGGTACGATGCTCTCCGGAGCTAAGAGCCGCTGCCGGGCTTCTTTCGGCAGAAGCGGCGTTATGAGAGCACTGTGAGCGGTACAATCGTCTTTGCGCAAAGAAGCCGCTTCTTCGGCTCCGGGAGCCGGAGAGAGCGGCAGCATCGGAAAGGTGAAGAAGGAAGCTGTACAACACTGGGATTGTGTGCGCAGCTTGCCAACTGATAGAAAACAGTACCTTACACTTTCCTGACGTTTCCAATCACATGAATATTGGATAAGAAGCTGTTTTGGACAGCTTTTCTTTCCTTTATGCCAAACACTCGGCAGACCTCCGTGCAACGTCCAGAACACGATGGGAGATGTTTTCTGTGCTCGCGCCGGTTTTCCTTGCCAGACAGAGTGGAAAAGCTTTCTGCTAGGATGTAGACCACAAAAGACGCTAAAGACGAAGGTACGATGCTCTCCGGAGCTAAGAGCCGCTGCCGGGCTTCTTTCGGCAGAAGCGGCGTTATGAGAGTACTGTGAGCGGTACAATCGTCTTTGCGCGAAGAAGCCGCTTCTTCGGCTCCGGGAGCCGGAGAGAGCGGCAGAATCGGAAAGGTGAAGAAGGAAGCTGTACAACACTGGGATTGTGTGCGCAGCTTGCCAACTGATAGAAAACAGTACCTTACACTTTCCTGACGTTTCCAATCACATGAATATTCGATAAGAAGCTGTTTTGGACAGCTTTTCTTTCCTTTATGCCAAACACTCGGCAGACCTCCGTGCAACGTCCAGAACACGATGGGAGATGTTTTCTGTGCTCCCGCAGGTTTTCCTTGCCAGACAGAGTGGAAAAGCTTTCTGCTAGGATGTAGACCACAAAAGACGCTAAAGACGAAGATACGATGCTCTCCGGAGCTAAGCGCCGCTGCCGGGCTTTTTTTGGCAGAAGCGGCGCTAAGAGAGCACTGTGAGCGGTACAATCGTCTTTGCGCGAAGAAGCCGCTTCTTCGGCTCCGGGAGCCGGAGAGAGCGTTAGAATCGGAAAGGTGAAGAAGGAAGTTGTACAACACTGGGATTGTGTGCGCAGCTTGCCAACTGATAGAAAACAGTACCTTACACTTTCCTGACGTTTCCAATCACATGAATATTGGATAAGAAGCTGTTTTGGACAGGTTTTCTTTCCTTTATGCCAAACACTCGGCAGACCTCCGTGCAACGTCCAGAACACGATGGGAGATGTTTTCTGTGCTCCCACAGGTTTTCCTTGCCAGACAGAGTGGAAAAGCTTTCTGCTAGGATGTAGACCACAAAAGACGCTAAAGACGAAGGTACGATGCTCTCCGGAGCTAAGAGCCGCTGCCGGGCTTCTTTCGGCAGAAGCGGCGTTATGAGAGCACTGTGAGCGGTACAATCGTCTTTGCGCGAAGAAGCCGCTTCTTCGGCTCCGGGAGCCGGAGAGAGCGACAGAATCGGAAAGGTGAAGAAGGAAGTTGTACAACACTGGGATTGTGTGCGCAGCTTGCCAACTGATAGAAAACAGTACCTTACACTTTCCTGACGTTTCCAATCACATGAATATTGGATAAGAAGCTGTTTTGGACAGCTTTTCTTTCCTTTATGCCAAACACTCGGCAGACCTCCGTGCAACATCCAGAACACGATGGGAGATGTTTTCTGTGCTCCCGCAGGTTTTCCTTGCCAGACAGAGTGGAAAAGCTTTCTGCTAGGATGTAGACCACAAAAGACGCTAAAGACAAAGGTACGATGCTCTCCGGAGCTAAGAGCCGCTGCCGGGCTTCTTTCGGCAGAAGCGGCGTTATGAGAGCACTGTGAGCGGTACAATCGTCTTTGCGCAAAGAAGCCGCTTCTTCGGCTCCGGGAGCCGGAGAGAGCGGCAGAATCGGAAAGGTGAAGAAGGAAGCTGTACAACACTGGGATTGTGTGCGCAGCTTGCTACTGATAGAAAACAGTACCTTACACTTTCCTGACGTTTCCAATCACATGAATATTGGATAAGAAGCTGTTTTGGACAGCTTTTCTTTCCTTAATGCCAAACACTCGGCAGACCTCCGTGCAACGTCCAGAACACAATGGGAGATGTTTTCTGTGCTCGCGCAGGTTTTCCTTGCCAGACAGAGTGGAAAAGCTTTCTGCTAGGATGTAGACCACAAAAGACGCTAAAGACGAAGGTACGATGCTCTCCGGAGCTAAGAGCCGCTGCCGGGCTTCTTTCGGCAGAAGCGGCGTTATGAGAGCACTGTGAGCGGTACAATCGTCTTTGCGCGAAGAAGCCGCTTCTTCGGCTCCAGGAGCCGGAGAGAGCGGCAGAATCGGAAAGGTGAAGAAGGAAGTTGTACAACACTGGGATTGTGTGCGCAGCTTGCCAACTGATAGAAAACAGTACCTTACACTTTCCTGACCTTTCCAATCACATGAATATTCGATAAGAAGCTCTTTTGGACAGGTTTTCTTTCCTTTATGCCAAACACTCGGCAGACCTCCGTGCAACGTCCAGAACACGATGGGAGATGTTTTCTGTGCTCCCACAGGTTTTCCTTGCCAGACAGAGTGGAAAAGCTTTCTGCTAGGATGTAGACCACAAAAGACGCTAAAGACGAAGGTACGATGCTCTCCGGAGCTAAGCGCCGCTCCCGGGCTTCTTTTGGCAGAAGCGGCGCTAAGAGAGCACTGTGAGCGGTACAATCGTCTTTGCGCGAAGAAGCCGCTTCTTCGGCTCCGGGAGCCGGAGAGAGCGGCAGCATCGGAAAGGTGAAGAAGGAAGCTGTACAACACTGGGATTGTGTGCGCAATTTGCCAACTGATAGAAAACAGTACCTTACACTTTCCTGACGTTTCCAATCACATGAATATTGGATAAGAAGCTGTTTTGGACAGCTTTTCTTTCCTTTATGCCAAACACTTGGCAGACCTCCGTGCAACGTCCAGAACACGATGGGAGATGTTTTCTGTGCTCGCGCAGGTTTTCCTTGCCAGACAGAGTGGAAAAGCTTTCTGCTAGGATGTAGACCACAAAAGACGCTAAAGACAAAGGTACGATGCTCTCCGGAGCTAAGAGCCGCTGCCGGGCTTGTTTCGGCAGAAGCGGCGTTATGAGAGCACTGTGAGCGGTACAATCGTCTTTGCGCGAAGAAGCAGCTTCTTTGGCTCCGGGAGCCGGAGAGAGCGGTAGAATCGGAAAGGTGAAGAAGGAAGTTGTACAACACTGGGATTGTGGGCGCAGCTTGCCAACTGATAGAAAACAGTACCTTACACTTTCCTGACGTTTCCAATCACATGAATATTGGATAAGAAGCTCTTTTGGACAGCTTTTCTTTCCTTTATGCCAAACACTTGGCAGACCTCCGGCAACGTCCAGAACACGATGGGAGATGTTTTCTGTGCTCCCGCAGGTTTTCCTTGCCAGACAGAGTGGAAAAGCTTTCTGCTAGGATGTAGACCACAAAAGACGCTAAAGACGAAGGTACGATGCTCTCCGGAGCTAAGAGCCGCTGCCGGGCTTCTTTCGGTAGAAGCGGCGTTATGAGAGCACTGTGAGCGGTACAATCGTCTTTGCGCAAAGTAGCCGCTTCTTCGGCTCCGGGAGCCGGAGAGAGCGGCAGCATCGGAAAGGTGAAGAAGGAAGCTGTACAACACTGGGATTGTGTGCGCAGCTTGCTACTGATAGAAAACAGTACCTTACACTTTCCTGACGTTTCCAATCACATGAATATTGGATAAGAAGCTGTTTTGGACAGCTTTTCTTTCCTTTATGCCAAACACTCGGCAGACCTCCGTGCAACGTCCAGAACACGATGGGAGATGTTTTCTGTGCTCGCGCAGGTTTTCTTTGCCAGACAGATTGGAAAAGCTTTCTGCTAGGATGTAGACCACAAAAGACGCTAAAGACGAAGGTACGATGCTCTCCGGAGCTAAGAGCCGCTGCCGGGCTTCTTTCGGCAGAAGCGGCGTTATGAGAGCACTGTGAGCGGTACAATCGTCTTTGCGCGAAGAAGCCGCTTCTTCGGCTCCGGGAGCCGGAGAGAGCGACAGAATCGGAAAGGTGAAGAAGGAAGTTGTACAACACTGGGATTGTGTGCGCAGCTTGCCAACTGATAGAAAACAGTACCTTACACTTTCCTGACGTTTCCAATCACATGAATATTGGATAAGAAGCTGTTTTGGACAGCTTTTCTTTCCTTTATGCCAAACACTCGGCAGACCTCCGTGCAACATCCAGAACACGATGGGAGATGTTTTCTGTGCTCCCGCAGGTTTTCCTTGCCAGACAGAGTGGAAAAGCTTTCTGCTAGGATGTAGACCACAAAAGACGCTAAAGACAAAGGTACGATGCTCTCCGGAGCTAAGAGCCGCTGCCGGGCTTCTTTCGGCAGAAGCGGCGTTATGAGAGCACTGTGAGCGGTACAATCGTCTTTGCGCAAAGAAGCCGCTTCTTCGGCTCCGGGAGCCGGAGAGAGCGGCAGAATCGGAAAGGTGAAGAAGGAAGTGGTACAACACTGGGATTGTGTGCGCAGCTTGCCAACTGATAGAAAACAGTACCTTACACTTTCCTGACGTTTCCAATCACATGAATATTGGATAAGAAGCTGTTTTGGACAGCTTTTCTTTCCTTTATGCCAAACACTCGGCAGACCTCCGTGCAACGTCCAGAACACGATGGGAGGTGTTTTCTGTGCTCGCGCAGGTTTTCCTTGCCAGACACAGTGGAAAAGCTTTCTGCTAGGATGTAGACCACAAAAGATGCTAAAGACGAAGGTACGATGCTCTCCGGAGCTAAGAGCCGCTGCCGGGCTTCTTTCGGCAGAAGCGGCGCTAAGAGAGCACTGTGAGCGGTACAATCGTCTTTGCGCGAAGAAGCCGCTTCTTCGGCTCCGGGAGCCGGAGAGAGCGGCAGCATCGGAAAGGTGAAGAAGGAAGCTGTACAACACTGGGATTGTGTGCGCAGCTTGCCAACTGATAGAAAACAGTACCTTACACTTTCCTGACGTTTCCAATCACATGAATATTGGATAAGAAGCTGTTTTGGACAGCTTTTCTTTCCTTTATGCCAAACACTCGGCAGACCTCCGTGCAACGTCCAGAACACGATGGGAGATGTTTTCTGTGCTCGCGCAGGTTTTCCTTGCCAGACAGATTGGAAAAGCTTTCTGCTAGGATGTAGACCACAAAAGACGCTAAAGACGAAGGTACGATGCTCTCCGGAGCTAAGAGCCGCTGCCGGGCTTCTTTCGGCAGAATCGGCGTTATGAGAGCACTGTGAGCGCTACAATCGTCTTTGCGCAAAGAAGCCGCTTCTTCGGCTCCGGGAGCCGGAGAGAGCGGCAGCATCGGAAAGGTGAAGAAGGAAGCTGTACAACACTGGGATTGTGTGCGCAACTTGCCAACTGATAGAAAACAGTACCTTACACTTTCCTGAAGTTTCCAATCACATGAATAATGGATAATAAGCTGTTTTGGACAGCTTTTCTTTCCTTAATGCCAAACACTCGGCAGACCTCCGTGCAACGTCCAGAACACAATGGGAGATGTTTTCTGTGCTCGCGCAGGTTTTCCTTGCCAGACAGAGTGGAAAAGCTTTCTGCTAGGATGTAGACCACAAAAGACGCTAAAGACGAAGGTACGATGCTCTCCGGAGCTAAGAGCCGCTGCCGGGCTTCTTTCGGCAGAAGCGGCGCTAAGAGAGCACTGTGAGCGGTACAATCGTCTTTGCGCGAAGAAGCCGCTTCTTCGGCTCCGGGAGCCGGAGAGAGCGGCAGCATCGGAAAGGTGAAGAAGGAAGCTCTACAACACTGGGATTGTGTGCGCAGCTTACCAACTGATAGAAAACAGTACCTTACACTTTCCTGACGTTTCCAATCACATGAATATTCAATAAGAAGCTGTTTTCGACAGCTTTTCTTTCCTTAATGCCAAACACTCGGCAGACCTCCGTGCAACGTCCAGAACACAATGGGAGATGTTTTCTGTGCTCCCGCAGGTTTTCCTTGCCAGACAGAGTGGAAAAGCTTTCTGCTAGGATGTAGACCACAAAAGATGCTAAAGACGAAGGTACGATGCTCTCCGGAGCTAAGAGCCGCTGCCGGGCTTCTTTCGGCAGAAGCGGCGTTATGAGAGCACTGTGAGCGGTACAATCGTCTTTGCGCGAAGAAGCCGCTTCTTCGGCTCCGGGAGCCGGAGAGAGCGGCAGAATCGGAAAGGTGAAGAAGGAAGCTGTACAACACTGGGATTGTGTGCGCAGCTTGCTACTGATAGAAAACAGTACCTTACACTTTCCTGACGTTTCCAATCACATGAATATTGGATAAGAAGCTGTTTTGGACAGCTTTTCTTTCCTTTATGCCAAACACTTGGCAGACCTCCGTGCAACGTCCAGAACACGATGGGAGATGTTTTCTGTGCTCCCGCAGGATTTCCTTGCCAGACAGAGTGGAAAAGCTTTTTACTAGGATGTAGACCACAAAAGACGCTAAAGACGAAGGTACGATGCTCTCCGGAGCTAAGAGCCGCTGCCGGGCTTCTTTCGGCAGAGGCGGCGCTAAGAGAGCACTGTGACCGTTACAATAGTCTTTGCGCGAAGAAGCCGCTTCTTCGGCTCCGGGAGCCGGAGAGAGCGGCAGCATCGGAAAGGTGAAGAAGGAAGCTGTACAACACTGGGATTGTGTGCGCAACTTGCCAACTCATAGAAAACAGTACCTTACACTTTCCTGACGTTTCCAATCACATGAATATTGGATAAGAAGCTGTTTTGGACAGCTTTTCTTTCCTTAATGCCAAACACTCGGCAGACCTCCGTGCAACGTCCAGAACACAATGGGAGATGTTTTCTGTGCTCGCGCAGGTTTTCCTTGCCAGACAGAGTGGAAAAGCTTTCTGCTAGGATGTAGACCACAAAAGACGCTAAAGACGAAGGTACGATGCTCTCCGGAGCTAAGAGCCGCTGCCGGGCTTCTTTCGGCAGAAGCGGCGTTATGAGAGCACTGTGAGCGGTACAATCGTCTTTGCGCGAAGAAGCCGCTTCTTCGGCTCCAGGAGCCGGAGAGAGCGGCAGAATCGGAAAGGTGAAGAAGGAAGTTGTACAACACTGGGATTGTGTGCGCAGCTTGCCAACTGATAGAAAACAGTACCTTACACTTTCCTGACCTTTCCAATCACATGAATATTCGATAAGAAGCTCTTTTGGACAGGTTTTCTTTCCTTTATGCCAAACACTCGGCAGACCTCCGTGCAACGTCCAGAACACGATGGGAGATGTTTTCTGTGCTCCCACAGGTTTTCCTTGCCAGACAGAGTGGAAAAGCTTTCTGCTAGGATGTAGACCACAAAAGACGCTAAAGACGAAGGTACGATGCTCTCCGGAGCTAAGCGCCGCTCCCGGGCTTCTTTTGGCAGAAGCGGCGCTAAGAGAGCACTGTGAGCGGTACAATCGTCTTTGCGCGAAGAAGCCGCTTCTTCGGCTCCGGGAGCCGGAGAGAGCGGCAGCATCGGAAAGGTGAAGAAGGAAGCTGTACAACACTGGGATTGTGTGCGCAATTTGCCAACTGATAGAAAACAGTACCTTACACTTTCCTGACGTTTCCAATCACATGAATATTGGATAAGAAGCTGTTTTGGACAGCTTTTCTTTCCTTTATGCCAAACACTTGGCAGACCTCCGTGCAACGTCCAGAACACGATGGGAGATGTTTTCTGTGCTCGCGCAGGTTTTCCTTGCCAGACAGAGTGGAAAAGCTTTCTGCTAGGATGTAGACCACAAAAGACGCTAAAGACAAAGGTACGATGCTCTCCGGAGCTAAGAGCCGCTGCCGGGCTTCTTTCGGCAGAAGCGGCGTTATGAGAGCACTGTGAGCGGTACAATAGTCTTTGCGCGAAGAAGCCGCTTCTTCGGCTCCGGGAGCCGGAGAGAGCGGTAGAATCGGAAAGGTGAAGAAGGAAGTTGTACAACACTGGGATTGTGGGCGCAGCTTGCCAACTGATAGAAAACAGTACCTTACACTTTCCTGACGTTTCCAATCACATGAATATTGGATAAGAAGCTCTTTTGGACAGCTTTTCTTTCCTTTATGCCAAACACTTGGCAGACCTCCGTGCAACGTCCAGAACACGATGGGAGATGTTTTCTGTGCTCCCGCAGGTTTTCCTTGCCAGACAGAGTGGAAAAGCTTTCTCCTAGGATGTAGACCACAAAAGACGCTAAAGACGAAGGTACGATGCTCTCCGGAGCTAAGAGCCGCTGCCGGGCTTCTTTCGGCAGAAGCGGCGTTATGAGAGCACTGTGAGCGGTACAATCGTCTTTGCGCAAAGTAGCCGCTTCTTCGGCTCCAGGAGCCGGAGAGAGCGGCAGCATCGGAAAGGTGAAGAAGGAAGCTGTACAACACTGGGATTGTGTGCGCAGCTTGCTACTGATAGAAAACAG
Organism: Ammospiza caudacuta; assembly: GCF_027887145.1. NCBI lineage: Eukaryota > Metazoa > Chordata > Aves > Passeriformes > Passerellidae > Ammospiza > Ammospiza caudacuta. Next base: position 58,900,287 of record NC_080593.1, on the reverse strand, counting down.
TACCTTACACTTTCCTGACGTTTCCAATCACATGAATATTGGATAAGAAGCTGTTTTGGACAGCTTTTCTTTCCTTTATGCCAAACACTCGGCAGACCTCCGTGCAACGTCCAGAACACGATGGGAGATGTTTTCTGTGCTCGCGCAGGTTTTCTTTGCCAGACAGATTGGAAAAGCTTTCTGCTAGGATGTAGACCACAAAAGACGCTAAAGACGAAGGTACGATGCTCTCCGGAGCTAAGAGCCGCTGCCGGGCTTCTTTCGGCAGAAGCGGCGTTATGAGAGCACTGTGAGCGGTACAATCGTCTTTGCGCGAAGAAGCCGCTTCTTCGGCTCCGGGAGCCGGAGAGAGCGGCAGAATCGGAAAGGTGAAGAAGGAAGTTGTACAACACTGGGATTGTGTGCGCAGCTTGCCAACTGATAGAAAACAGTACCTTACACTTTCCTGACGTTTCCAATCACATGAATATTGGATAAGAAGCTGTTTTGGACAGCTTTTCTTTCCTTTATGCCAAACACTTGGCAGACCTCCGTGCAACGTCCAGAACACGATGGGAGATGTTTTCTGTGCTCCCGCAGGATTTCCTTGCCAGACAGAGTGGAAAAGCTTTTTACTAGGATGTAGACCACAAAAGACGCTAAAGACAAAGGTACGATGCTCTCCGGAGCTAAGAGCCGCTGCCGGGCTTCTTTCGGCAGAAGCGGCGCTAAGAGAGCACTGTGACCGTTACAATAGTCTTTGCGCGAAGAAGCCGCTTCTTCGGCTCCGGGAGCCGGAGAGAGCGGCAGCATCGGAAAGGTGAAGAAGGAAGCTGTACAACACTGGGATTGTGTGCGCAACTTGCCAACTCATAGAAAACAGTACCTTACACTTTCCTGACGTTTCCAATCACATGAATATTGGATAAGAAGCTGTTTTGGACAGCTTTTCTTTCCTTAATGCCAAACACTCGGCAGAACTCCGTGCAACGTCCAGAACACAATGGGAGATGTTTTCTGTGCTCGCGCATGTTTTCCTTGCCAGACAGAGTGGAAAAGCTTTCTGCTAGGATGTAGACCACAAAAGACGCTAAAGACGAAGGTACGATGCTCTCCGGAGCTAAGAGCCGCTGCCGGGCTTCTTTCGGCAGAAGCGGCTTTATGAGAGCACTGTGAGCGGTACAATCGTCTTTGCGCGAAGAAGCCGCTTCTTCGGCTCCGGGAGCCGGAGAGAGCGGCAGCATCGGAAAGGTGAAGAAGGAAGCTCTACAACACTGGGATTGTGTGCGCAGCTTACCAACTGATAGAAAACAGTACCTTACACTTTCCTGACGTTTCCAATCACATGAATATTCAATAAGAAGCTGTTTTCGACAGCTTTTCTTTCCTTAATGCCAAACACTCGGCAGACCTCCGTGCAACATCCAGAACACAATGGGAGATGTTTTCTGTGCTCCCGCAGGTTTTCCTTGCCAGACAGAGTGGAAAAGCTTTCTGCTAGGATGTAGACCACAAAAGATGCTAAAGACGAAGGTACGATGCTCTCCGGAGCTAAGAGCCGCTGCCGGGCTTCTTTCGGCAGAAGCGGCGTTATGAGAGCACTGTGAGCGGTACAATCGTCTTTGCGCGAAGAAGCCGCTTCTTCGGCTCCGGGAGCCGGAGAGAGCGGCAGAATCGGAAAGGTGAAGAAGGAAGCTGTACAACACTGGGATTGTGTGCGCAGCTTGCTACTGATAGAAAACAGTACCTTACACTTTCCTGACGTTTCCAATCACATGAATATTGGATAAGAAGCTGTTTTGGACAGCTTTTCTTTCCTTTATGCCAAACACTTGGCAGACCTCCGTGCAACGTCCAGAACACGATGGGAGATGTTTTCTGTGCTCCCGCAGGATTTCCTTGCCAGACAGAATGGAAAAGCTTTTTACTAGGATGTAGACCACAAAAGACGCTAAAGACGAAGGTACGATGCTCTCCGGAGCTAAGAGCCGCTGCCGGGCTTCTTTCGGCAGAAGCGGCGCTAAGAGAGCACTGTGACCGTTACAATAGTCTTTGCGCGAAGGAGCCGCTTCTTCGGCTCCGGGAGCCGGAGAGAGCGGCAGCATCGGAAAGGTGAAGAAGGAAGCTGTACAACACTGGGATTGTGTGCGCAACTTGCCAACTCATAGAAAACAGTACCTTACACTTTCCTGACGTTTCCAATCACATGAATATTGGATAAGAAGCTGTTTTGGACAGCTTTTCTTTCCTTAATGCCAAACACTCGGCAGACCTCCGTGCAACGTCCAGAACACAATGGGAGATGTTTTCTGTGCTCGCGCAGGTTTTCCTTGCCAGACAGAGTGGAAAAGCTTTCTGCTAGGATGTAGACCACAAAAGACGCTAAAGACGAAGGTACGATGCTCTCCGGAGCTAAGAGCCGCTGCCGGGCTTCTTTCGGCAGAAGCGGCGCTAAGAGAGCACTGTGAGCGGTACAATCGTCTTTGCGCGAAGAAGCCGCTTCTTCGGCTCCGGGAGCCGGAGAGAGCGGCAGAATCGGAAAGGTGAAGAAGGAAGGTGTACAACACTGGGATTGTGTGCGCAGCTTGCCAACTGATAGAAAACAGTACCTTACACTTTCCTGACGTTTCCAATCACATGAATATTGGATAAGAAGCTGTTTTGGACAGCTTTTCTTTCCTTTATGCCAAACACTTGGCAGACCTCCGTGCAACGTCCAGAACACGATGGGAGATGTTTTCTGTGCTCCCACAGGTTTTCCTTGCCAGACAGAGTGGAAAAGCTTTCTGCTAGGATGTAGACCACAAAAGACGCTAAAGACGAAGGTACGATGCTCTCCGGAGCTAAGCGCCGCTCCCTGGCTTCTTTTGGCAGAAGCGGCGCTAAGAGAGCACTGTGAGCGGTACAATCGTCTTTGCGCGAAGAAGCCGCTTCTTCGGCTCCGGGAGCCGGAGAGAGCGGCAGCATCGGAAAGGTGAAGAAGGAAGCTGTACAACACTGGGATTGTGTGCGCAATTTGCCAACTGATAGAAAACAGTACCTTACACTTTCCTGACGTTTCCAATCACATGAATATTGGATAAGAAGCTGTTTTGGACAGCTTTTCTTTCCTTTATGCCAAACACTTGGCAGACCTCCGTGCAACGTCCAGAACACGATGGGAGATGTTTTCTGTGCTCGCGCAGGTTTTCCTTGCCAGACAGAGTGGAAAAGCTTTCTGCTAGGATGTAGACCACAAAAGACGCTAAAGACAAAGGTACGATGCTCTCCGGAGCTAAGAGCCGCTGCTGGGCTTCTTTCGGCAGAAGCGGCGTTATGAGAGCACTGTGAGCGGTACAATAGTCTTTGCGCGAAGAAGCCGCTTCTTCGGCTCCGGGAGCCGGAGAGAGCGGTAGAATCGGAAAGGTGAAGAAGGAAGTTGTACAACACTGGGATTGTGTGCGCAGCTTGCCAACTGATAGAAAACAGTACCTTACACTTTCCTGACGTTTCCAATCACATGAATATTGGATAAGAAGCTCTTTTGGACAGCTTTTCTTTCCTTTATGCCAAACACTTGGCAGACCTCCGTGCAACGTCCAGAACACGATGGGAGATGTTTTCTGTGCTCCCGCAGGTTTTCCTTGCCAGACAGAGTGGAAAAGCTTTCTGCTAGGATGTAGACCACAAAAGACGCTAAAGACGAAGGTACGATGCTCTCCGGAGCTAAGAGCCGCTGCCGGGCTTCTTTCGGCAGAAGCGGCGTTATGAGAGCACTGTGAGCGGTACAATCGTCTTTGCGCAAAGTAGCCGCTTCTTCGGCTCCGGGAGCCGGAGAGAGCGGCAGCACCGGAAAGGTGAAGAAGGAAGCTGTACAACACTGGGATTGTGTGCGCAGCTTGCTACTGATAGAAAACAGTACCTTACACTTTCCTGACGTTTCCAATCACATGAATATTGGATAAGAAGCTGTTTTGGACAGCTTTTATTTCCTTTATGCCAAACACTTGGCAGACCTCCGTGCAACGTCCAGAACACGATGGGAGATGTTTTCTGTGCTCCCGCAGGATTTCCTTGCCAGACAGAGTGGAAAAGCTTTTTACTAGGATGTAGACCACAAAAGACGCTAAAGACAAAGGTACGATGCTCTCCGGAGCTAAGAGCCGCTGCCGGGCTTCTTTCGGCAGAAGCGGCGTTATGAGAGCACTGTGAGCGGTACAATCGTCTTTGCGCAAAGAAGCCGCTTCTTCGGCTCCGGGAGCCGGAGAGAGCGGCAGAATCGGAAAGGTGAAGAAGGAAGCTGTACAACACTGGGATTGTGTGCGCAGCTTGCTACTGATAGAAAACAGTACCTTACACTTTCCTGACGTTTCCAATCACATGAATATTGGATAAGAAGCTGTTTTGGACAGCTTTTCTTTCCTTTATGCCAAACACTTGGCAGACCTCCGTGCAACGTCCAGAACACGATGGGAGATGTTTTCTGTGCTCCCGCAGGATTTCCTTGCCAGACAGAGTGGAAAAGCTTTTTACTAGGATGTAGACCACAAAAGACGCTAAAGACGAAGGTACGATGCTCTCCGGAGCTCAGAGCCGCTGCCGGGCTTCTTTCGGCAGAAGCGGCGCTAAGAGAGCACTGTGACCGTTACAATAGTCTTTGCGCGAAGAAGCCGCTTCTTCGGCTCCGGGAGCCGGAGAGAGCGGCAGCATCGGAAAGGTGAAGAAGGAAGCTGTACAACACTGGGATTGTGTGCGCAACTTGCCAACTCATAGAAAACAGTACCTTACACTTTCCTGACGTTTCCAATCACATGAATATTGGATAAGAAGCTGTTTTGGACAGCTTTTCTTTCCTTAATGCCAAACACTCGGCAGACCTCCGTGCAACGTCCAGAACACAATGGGAGATGTTTTCTGTGCTCGCGCAGGTTTTCCTTGCCAGACAGAGTGGAAAAGCTTTCTGCTAGGATGTAGACCACAAAAGACGCTAAAGACAAAGGTACGATGCTCTCCGGAGCTAAGCGCCGCTGCCGGGCTTCTTTCGGCAGAAGCGGCGTTATGAGAGCACTGTGAGCGGTACAATCGTCTTTGCGCGAAGAAGCCGCTTCTTCGGCTCCGGGAGCCGGAGAGAGCGGCAGCATCGGAAAGGTGAAGAAGGAAGTTGTACAACACTGGGATTGTGTGCGCAATTTGCCAACTGATAGAAAACAGTACCTTACACTTTCCTGATGTTTCCAATCACATGAATATTGGATAAGAAGCTGTTTTGGACAGCTTTTCTTTCCTTTATGCCAAACACTTGGCAGACCTCCGTGCAACGTCCAGAACACGATGGGAGATGTTTTCTGTGCTCGCGCAGGTTTTCCTTGCCAGACAGAGTGGAAAAGCTTTCTGCTAGGATGTAGACCACAAAAGACGCTAAAGACAAAGGTACGATGCTCTCCGGAGCTAAGAGCCGCTGCCGGGCTTCTTTCGGCAGAAGCGGCGTTATGAGAGCACTGTGAGCGGTACAATAGTCTTTGCGCGAAGAAGCCGCTTCTTCGGCTCCGGGAGCCGGAGAGAGCGGTAGAATCGGAAAGGTGAAGAAGGAAATTGTACAACACTGGGATTGTGGGCGCAGCTTGCCAACTGATAGAAAACAGTACCTTACACTTTCCTGACGTTTCCAATCACATGAATATTGGATAAGAAGCTCTTTTGGACAGCTTTTCTTTCCTTTATGCCAAACACTTGGCAGACCTCCGTGCAACGTCCAGAACACGATGGGAGATGTTTTCTGTGCTCCCGCAGGTTTTCCTTGCCAGACAGAGTGGAAAAGCTTTCTGCTAGGATGTAGACCACAAAAGACGCTAAAGACGAAGGTACGATGCTCTCCGGAGCTAAGAGCCGCTGCCGGGCTTCTTTCGGCAGAAGCGGCGTTATGAGAGCACTGTGAGCGGTACAATCGTCTTTGCGCAAAGTAGCCGCTTCTTCGGCTCCGGGAGCCGGAGAGAGCGGCAGCATCGGAAAGGTGAAGAAGGAAGCTGTACAACACTGGGATTGTGTGCGCAGCTTGCTACTGATAGAAAACAGTACCTTACACTTTCCTGACGTTTCCAATCACATGAATATTGGATAAGAAGCTGTTTTGGACAGCTTTTCTTTCCTTTATGCCAAACACTCGGCAGACCTCCGTGCAACGTCCAGAACACGATGGGAGATGTTTTCTGTGCTCCCGCAGGATTTCCTTGCCAGACAGAGTGGAAAAGCTTTTTACTAGGATGTAGACCACAAAAGACGCTAAAGACGAAGGTACGATGCTCTCCGGAGCTCAGAGCCGCTGCCGGGCTTCTTTCGGCAGAAGCGGCGCTAAGAGAGCACTGTGACCGTTACAATAGTCTTTGCGCGAAGAAGCCGCTTCTTCGGCTCCGGGAGCCGGAGAGAGCGGTAGAATCGGAAAGGTGAAGAAGGAAGTTGTACAACACTGGGATTGTGGGCGCAGCTTGCCAACTGATAGAAAACAGTACCTTACACTTTCCTGACGTTTCCAATCACATGAATATTGGATAAGAAGCTCTTTTGGACAGCTTTTCTTTCCTTTATGCCAAACACTTGGCAGACCTCCGTGCAACGTCCAGAACACGATGGGAGATGTTTTCTGTGCTCCCGCAGGTTTTCCTTGCCAGACAGAGTGGAAAAGCTTTCTGCTAGGATGTAGACCACAAAAGACGCTAAAGACGAAGGTACGATGCTCTCCGGAGCTAAGAGCCGCTGCCGGGCTTCTTTCGGCAGAAGCGGCGTTATGAGAGCACTGTGAGCGGTACAATCGTCTTTGCGCAAAGTAGCCGCTTCTTCGGCTCCGGGAGCCGGAGAGAGCGGCAGAATCGGAAAGGTGAAGAAGGAAGCTGTACAACACTGGGATTGTGTGCGCAGCTTGCTACTGATAGAAAACAGTACCTTACACTTTCCTGACGTTTCCAATCACATGAATATTGGATAAGAAGCTGTTTTGGACAGCTTTTCTTTCCTTTATGCCAAACACTTGGCAGACCTCCGTGCAACGTCCAGAACACGATGGGAGATGTTTTCTGTGCTCCCGCAGGATTTCCTTGCCAGACAGAGTGGAAAAGCTTTTTACTAGGATGTAGACCACAAAAGACGCTAAAGACGAAGGTACGATGCTCTCCGGAGCTCAGAGCCGCTGCCGGGCTTCTTTCGGCAGAAGCGGCGCTAAGAGAGCACTGTGACCGTTACAATAGTCTTTGCGCGAAGAAGCCGCTTCTTCGGCTCCGGGAGCCGGAGAGAGCGGCAGCATCGGAAAGGTGAAGAAGGAAGCTGTACAACACTGGGATTGTGTGCGCAACTTGCCAACTCATAGAAAACAGTACCTTACACTTTCCTGACGTTTCCAATCACATGAATATTGGATAAGAAGCTGTTTTGGACAGCTTTTCTTTCCTTAATGCCAAACACTCGGCAGACCTCCGTGCAACGTCCAGAACACAATGGGAGATGTTTTCTGTGCTCCCGCAGGTTTTCCTTGCCAGACAGAGTGGAAAAGCTTTCTGCTAGGATGTAGACCACAAAAGACGCTAAAGACGAAGGTACGATGCTCTCCGGAGCTTAGAGCCGCTGCCGGGCTTCTTTCGGCAGAAGCGGCGTTATGAGAGCACTGTGAGCGGTACAATTGTCTTTGCGCAAAGAAGCCGCTTCTTCGGCTCCAGGAGCCGGAGAGAGCGGCAGAATCGGAAAGGTGAAGAAGGAAGTTGCACAACACTGGGATTGTGTGCGCAGCTTGCCAACTGATAGAAAACAGTACCTTACACTTTCCTGACCTTTCCAATCACATGAATATTCGATAAGAAGCTCTTTTGGACAAGTTTTCTTTCCTTTATGCCAAACACTCGGCAGACCTCCGTGCAACGTCCAGAACACGATGGGAGATGTTTTCTGTGCTCCCACAGGTTTTCCTTGCCAGACAGAGTGGAAAAGCTTTCTGCTAGGATGTAGACCACAAAAGACGCTAAAGACGAAGGTACGATGCTCTCCGGAGCTAAGCGCCGCTCCCGGGCTTCTTTTGGCAGAAGCGGCGCTAAGAGAGCACTGTGAGCGGTACAATCGTCTTTGCGCGAAGAAGCCGCTTCTTCGGCTCCGGGAGCCGGAGAGAGCGGCAGCATCGGAAAGGTGAAGAAGGAAGCTGTACAACACTGGGATTGTGTGCGCAATTTGCCAACTGATAGAAAACAGTACCTTACACTTTCCTGATGTTTCCAATCACATGAATATTGGATAAGAAGCTGTTTTGGACAGCTTTTCTTTCCTTTATGCCAAACACTTGGCAGACCTCCGTGCAACGTCCAGAACACGATGGGAGATGTTTTCTGTGCTCGCGCAGGTTTTCCTTGCCAGACAGAGTGGAAAAGCTTTCTGCTAGGATGTAGACCACAAAAGACGCTAAAGACAAAGGTACGATGCTCTCCGGAGCTAAGAGCCGCTACCGGGCTTCTTTCGGCAGAAGCGGCGTTATGAGAGCACTGTGAGCGGTACAACAGTCTTTGCGCGAAGAAGCCGCTTCTTCGGCTCCGGGAGCCGGAGAGAGCGGTAGAATCGGAAAGGTGAAGAAGGAAGTTGTACAACACTGGGATTGTGGGCGCAGCTTGCCAACTGATAGAAAACAGTACCTTACACTTTCCTGACGTTTCCAATCACATGAATATTGGATAAGAAGCTGTTTTGGACAGCTTTTCTTTCCTTTATGCCAAACACTCGGCAGACCTCCGTGCAACGTCCAGAACACGATGGGAGATGTTTTCTGTGCTCGCGCAGGTTTTCTTTGCCAGACAGAGTGGAAAAGCTTTCTGCTAGGATGTAGACCACAAAAGACGCTAAAGACGAAGGTACGATGCTCTCCGGAGTGAAGAGCCGCTGCCGGGCTTCTTTCGGCAGAAGCGGCGTTATGAGAGCACTGTGAGCGGTACAATCGTCTTTGCGCGAAGAAGCCGCTTCTTCGGCTCCGGGAGCCGGAGAGAGCGACAGAATCGGAAAGGTGAAGAAGGAAGTTGTACAACACTGGGATTGTGTGCGCAGCTTGCCAACTGATAGAAAACAGTACCTTACACTTTCCTGACGTTTCCAATCACATGAATATTGGATAAGAAGCTGTTTTGGACAGCTTTTCTTTCCTTTATGCCAAACACTCGGCAGACCTCCGTGCAACATCCAGAACACGATGGGAGATGTTTTCTGTGCTCGCGCAGGTTTTCCTTGCCAGACAGAGTGGAAAAGCTTTCTGCTAGGATGTAGACCACAAAAGACGCTAAAGACAAAGGTACGATGCTCTCCGGAGCTAAGAGCCGCTGCCGGGCTTCTTTCGGCAGAAGCGGCGTTATGAGAGCACTGTGAGCGGTACAATCGTCTTTGCGCAAAGAAGCCGCTTCTTCGGCTCCGGGAGCCGGAGAGAGCGGCAGAATCGGAAAGTTGAAGAAGGAAGTTGTACAACACTGGGATTGTGTGCGCAGCTTGCCAACTGATAGAAAACAGTACCTTACACTTTCCTGACGTTTCCAATCACATGAATATTGGATAAGAAGCTGTTTTGGACAGCTTTTCTTTCCTTTATGCCAAACACTCGGCAGACCTCCGTGCAACGTCCAGAACACGATGGGAGGTGTTTTCTGTGCTCGCGCAGGTTTTCCTTGCCAGACACAGTGGAAAAGCTTTCTGCTAGGATGTAGACCACAAAAGACGCTAAAGACAAAGGTACGATGCTCTCCGGAGCTAAGAGCCGCTGCCGGGCTTCTTTCGGCAGAAGCGGCGCTAAGAGAGCACTGTGAGCGGTACAATCGTCTTTGCGCGAAGAAGCCGCTTCTTCGGCTCCGGGAGCCGGAGAGAGCGGCAGAATCGGAAAGGTGAAGAAGGAAGCTGTACAACACTGGGATTGTGTGCGCAGCTTGCCAACTGATAGAAAACAGTACCTTACACTTTCCTGACGTTTCCAATCACATGAATATTGGATAAGAAGCTGTTTTGGACAGCTTTTCTTTCCTTTATGCCAAACACTCGGCAGACCTCCGTGCAACGTCCAGAACACAATGGGAGATGTTTTCTGTGCTCGCGCAGGTTTTCCTTGCCAGACAGAGTGGAAAAGCTTTCTGCTAGGATGTAGACCACAAAAGATGCTAAAGACGAAGGTACGATGCTCTCCGGAGCTAAGAGCCGCTGCCGGGCTTCTTTCGGCAGAAGCGGCGTTATGAGAGCACTGTGAGCGGTACAATCGTCTTTGCGCGAAGAAGCCGCTTCTTCGGCTCCGGGAGCCGGAGAGAGCGGCAGAATCGGAAAGGTGAAGAAGGAAGCTGTACAACACTGGGATTGTGTGCGCAGCTTGCTACTGATAGAAAACAGTACCTTACACTTTCCTGACGTTTCCAATCACATGAATATTGGATAAGAAGCTGTTTTGGACAGCTTTTCTTTCCTTTATGCCAAACACTTGGCAGACCTCCGTGCAACGTCCAGAACACGATGGGAGATGTTTTCTGTGCTCCCGCAGGATTTCCTTGCCAGACAGAGTGGAAAAGCTTTTTACTAGGATGTAGACCACAAAAGACGCTAAAGACGAAGGTACGATGCTCTCCGGAGCTAAGAGCCGCTGCCGGGCTTCTTTCGGCAGAAGCGGCGCTAAGAGAGCACTGTGACCGTTACAATAGTCTTTGCGCGAAGAAGCCGCTTCTTCGGCTCCGGGAGCCGGAGAGAGCGGCAGCATCGGAAAGGTGAAGAAGGAAGCTGTGCAACACTGGGATTGTGTGCGCAACTTGCCAACTCATAGAAAACAGTACCTTACACTTTCCTGACGTTTCCAATCACATGAATATTGGATAAGAAGCTGTTTTGGACAGCTTTTCTTTCCTTAATGCCAAACACTCGGCAGACCTCCGTGCAACGTCCAGAACACAATGGGAGATGTTTTCTGTGCTCGCGCAGGTTTTCCTTGCCAGACAGAGTGGAAAAGCTTTCTGCTAGGATGTAGACCACAAAAGACGCTAAAGACGAAGGTACGATGCTCTCCGGAGCTAAGAGCCGCTGCCGGGCTTCTTTCGGCAGAAGCGGCGTTATGAGAGCACTGTGAGCGGTACAATCGTCTTTGCGCGAAGAAGCCGCTTCTTCGGCTCCAGGAGCCGGAGAGAGCGGCAGAATCGGAAAGGTGAAGAAGGAAGTTGTACAACACTGGGATTGTGTGCGCAGCTTGCCAACTGATAGAAAACAGTACCTTACACTTTCCTGACCTTTCCAATGACATGAATATTCGATAAGAAGCTCTTTTGGACAGGTTTTCTTTCCTTTATGCCAAACACTCGGCAGACCTCCGTGCAACGTCCAGAACACGATGGGAGATGTTTTCTGTGCTCGCGCAGGTTTTCCTTGCCAGACAGAGTGGAAAAGCTTTCTGCTAGGATGTAGACCACAAAAGACGCTAAAGACGAAGGTACGATGCTCTCCGGAGCTAAGCGCCGCTCCCGGGCTTCTTTTGGCAGAAGCGGCGCTAAGAGAGCACTGTGAGCGGTACAATCGTCTTTGCGCGAAGAAGCCGCTTCTTCGGCTCCGGGAGCCGGAGAGAGCGGCAGCATCGGAAAGGTGAAGAAGGAAGCTGTACAACACTGGGATTGTGTGCGCAATTTGCCAACTGATAGAAAACAGTACCTTACACTTTCCTGACGTTTCCAATCACATGAATATTGGATAAGAAGCTGTTTTGGACAGCTTTTCTTTCCTTTATGCCAAACACTTGGCAGACCTCCGTGCAACGTCCAGAACACGATGGGAGATGTTTTCTGTGCTCCCGCAGGTTTTCCTTGCCAGACAGAGTGGAAAAGCTTTCTGCTAGGATGTAGACCACAAAAGACGCTAAAGACAAAGGTACGATGCTCTCCGGAGCTAAGAGCCGCTGCCGGGCTTCTTTCGGCAGAAGCGGCGTTATGAGAGCACTGTGAGCGGTACAATCGTCTTTGCGCGAAGAAGCCGCTTCTTCGGCTCCGGGAGCCGGAGAGAGCGGTAGAATCGGAAAGGTGAAGAAGGAAGTTGTACAACACTGGGATTGTGGGCGCAGCTTGCCAACTGATAGAAAACAGTACCTTACACTTTCCTGACGTTTCCAATCACATGAATATTGGATAAGAAGCTCTTTTGGACAGCTTTTCTTTCCTTTATGCCAAACACTTGGCAGACCTCCGTGCAACGTCCAGAACACGATGGGAGATGTTTTCTGTGCTCCCGCAGGTTTTCCTTGCCAGACAGAGTGGAAAAGCTTTCTGCTAGGATGTAGACCACAAAAGACGCTAAAGACGAAGGTACGATGCTCTCCGGAGCTAAGAGCCGCTGCCGGGCTTCTTTCGGCAGAAGCGGCGTTATGAGAGCACTGTGAGCGGTACAATCGTCTTTGCGCAAAGTAGCCGCTTCTTCGGCTCCGGGAGCCGGAGAGAGCGGCAGCATCGGAAAGGTGAAGAAGGAAGCTGTACAACACTGGGATTGTGTGCGCAGCTTGCTACTGATAGAAAACAGTACCTTACACTTTCCTGACGTTTCCAATCACATGAATATTGGATAAGAAGCTGTTTTGGACAGCTTTTCTTTCCTTTATGCCAAACACTCGGCAGACCTCCGTGCAACGTCCAGAACACGATGGGAGATGTTTTCTGTGCTCGCGCAGGTTTTCTTTGCCAGACAGATTGGAAAAGCTTTCTGCTAGGATGTAGACCACAAAAGACGCTAAAGACGAAGGTACGATGCTCTCCGGAGCTAAGAGCCGCTGCCGGGCTTCTTTCGGCAGAAGCGGCGTTATGAGAGCACTGTGAGCGGTACAATCGTCTTTGCGCGAAGAAGCCGCTTCTTCGGCTCCGGGAGCCGGAGAGAGCGGCAGAATCGGAAAGGTGAAGAAGGAAGCTGTACAACACTGGGATTGTGTGCGCAACTTGCCAACTCATAGAAAACAGTACCTTACACTTTCCTGACGTTTCCAATCACATGAATATTGGATAAGAAGCTGTTTTGGACAGCTTTTCTTTCCTTAATGCCAAACACTCGGCAGACCTCCGTGCAACGTCCAGAACACAATGGGAGATGTTTTCTGTGCTCGCGCAGGTTTTCCTTGCCAGACAGAGTGGAAAAGCTTTCTGCTAGGATGTAGACCACAAAAGACGCTAAAGACGAAGGTACGATGCTCTCCGGAGCTAAGAGCCGCTGCCGGGCTTCTTTCAGCAGAAGCGGCGTTATGAGAGCACTGTGAGCGTTACAATCGTCTTTGCGCGAAGAAGCCGCTTCTTCGGCTCCGGGAGCCGGAGAGAGCGGCAGCATCGGAAAGGTGAAGAAGGAAGCTCTACAACACTGGGATTGTGTGCGCAGCTTACCAACTGATAGAAAACAGTACCTTACACTTTCCTGACGTTTCCAATCACATGAATATTCAATAAGAAGCTGTTTTCGACAGCTTTTCTTTCCTTAATGCCAAACACTCGGCAGACCTCCGTGCAACGTCCAGAACACAATGGGAGATGTTTTCTGTGCTCCCGCAGGTTTTCCTTGCCAGACAGAGTGGAAAAGCTTTCTGCTAGGATGTAGACCACAAAAGATGCTAAAGACGAAGGTACGATGCTCTCCGGAGCTAAGAGCCGCTGCCGGGCTTCTTTCGGCAGAAGCGGCGTTATGAGAGCACTGTGAGCGGTACAATCGTCTTTGCGCGAAGAAGCCGCTTCTTCGGCTCCGGGAGCCGGAGAGAGCGGCAGAATCGGAAAGGTGAAGAAGGAAGCTGTACAACACTGGGATTGTGTGCGCAGCTTGCTACTGATAGAAAAGAGTACCTTACACTTTCCTGACGTTTCCAATCACATGAATATTGGATAAGAAGCTGTTTTGGACAGCTTTTCTTTCCTTTATGCCAAACACTTGGCAGACCTCCGTGCAACGTCCAGAACACGATGGGAGATGTTTTCTGTGCTCCCGCAGGATTTCCTTGCCAGACAGAGTGGAAAAGCTTTTTACTAGGATGTAGACCACAAAAGACGCTAAAGACGAAGGTACGATGCTCTCCGGAGCTAAGAGCCGCTGCCGGGCTTCTTTCGGCAGAAGCGGCGCTAAGAGAGCACTGTGACCGTTACAATAGTCTTTGCGCGAAGAAGCCGCTTCTTCGGCTCCGGGAGCCGGAGAGAGCGGCAACATCGGAAAGGTGAAGAAGGAAGCTGTACAACACTGGGATTGTGTGCGCAACTTGCCAACTCATAGAAAACAGTACCTTACACTTTCCTGACGTTTCCAATCACATGAATATTGGATAAGAAGCTGTTTTGGACAGCTTTTCTTTCCTTAATGCCAAACACTCGGCAGACCTCCGTGCAACGTCCAGAACACAATGGGAGATGTTTTCTGTGCTCGCGCAGGTTTTCCTTGCCAGACAGAGTGGAAAAGCTTTCTGCTAGGATGTAGACCACAAAAGACGCTAAAGACGAAGGTACGATGCTCTCCGGAGCTAAGAGCCGCTGCCGGGCTTCTTTCGGCAGAAGCGGCGCTAAGAGAGCACTGTGAGCGGTACAATCGTCTTTGCGCGAAGAAGCCGCTTCTTCGGCTCCGGGAGCCGGAGAGAGCGGCAGAATCGGAAAGGTGAAGAAGGAAGGTGTACAACACTGGGATTGTGTGCGCAGCTTGCCAACTGATAGAAAACAGTACCTTACACTTTCCTGACGTTTCCAATCACATGAATATTGGATAAGAAGCTGTTTTGGACAGCTTTTCTTTCCTTTATGCCAAACACTCGGCAGACCTCCGTGCAACGTCCAGAACACGATGGGAGATGTTTTCTGTGCTCGCGCAGGTTTTCCTTGCCAGACAGAGTGGAAAAGCTTTCTGCTAGGATGTAGACCACAAAAGACGCTAAAGACGAAGGTACGATGCTCTCCGGAGCTAAGAGCCGCTGCCGGGCTTCTTTCGGCAGAAGCGGCGTTATGAGAGCACTGTGAGCGGTACAATCGTCTTTGCGCGAAGAAGCCGCTTCTTCGGCTGCAGGAGCCGGAGAGAGCGGCAGAATCGGAAAGGTGAAGAAGGAAGTTGTACAACACTGGGATTGTGTGCGCAGCTTGCCAACTGATAGAAAACAGTACCTTACACTTTCCTGACCTTTCCAATCACATGAATATTGGATAAGAAGCTGTTTTGGACAGCTTTTCTTTCCTTTATGCCAAACACTCGGCAGACCTCCGTGCAACGTCCAGAACACGATGGGAGATGTTTTCTGTGCTCCCACAGGTTTTCCTTGCCAGACAGAGTGGAAAAGCTTTCTGCTAGGATGTAGACCACAAAAGACGCTAAAGACGAAGGTACGATGCTCTCCGGAGCTAAGCGCCGCTCCCGGGCTTCTTTTGGCAGAAGCGGCGCTAAGAGAGCACTGTGAGCGGTACAATCGTCTTTGCGCGAAGAAGCCGCTTCTTCGGCTCCGGGAGCCGGAGAGAGCGGCAGCATCGGAAAGGTGAAGAAGGAAGCTGTACAACACTGGGATTGTGTGCGCAATTTGCCAACTGATAGAAAACAGTACCTTACACTTTCCTGACGTTTCCAATCACATGAATATTGGATAAGAAGCTGTTTTGGACAGCTTTTCTTTCCTTTATGCCAAACACTTGGCAGACCTCCGTGCAACGTCCAGAACACGATGGGAGATGTTTTCTGTGCTCGCGCAGGTTTTCCTTGCCAGACAGAGTGGAAAAGCTTTCTGCTAGGATGTAGACCACAAAAGACACTAAAGACAAAGGTACGATGCTCTCCGGAGCTAAGAGCCGCTGCCGGGCTTCTTTCGGCAGAAGCGGCGTTATGAGAGCACTGTGAGCGGTACAATAGTCTTTGCGCGAAGAAGCCGCTTCTTCGGCTCCGGGAGCCGGAGAGAGCGGTAGAATCGGAAAGGTGAAGAAGGAAGTTGTACAACACTGGGATTGTGGGCGCAGCTTGCCAACTGATAGAAAACAGTACCTTACACTTTCCTGACGTTTCCAATCACATGAATATTGGATAAGAAGCTCTTTTGGACAGCTTTTCTTTCCTTTATGCCAAACACTTGGCAGACCTCCGTGCAACGTCCAGAACACGATGGGAGATGTTTTCTGTGCTCCCGCAGGTTTTCCTTGCCAGACAGATTGGAAAAGCTTTCTGCTAGGATGTAGACCACAAAAGACGCTAAAGACGAAGGTACGATGCTCTCCGGAGCTAAGAGCCGCTGCCGGGCTTCTTTCGGCAGAAGCGGCGTTATGAGAGCACTGTGAGCGGTACAATCGTCTTTGCGCAAAGTAGCCGCTTCTTCGGCTCCGGGAGCCGGAGAGAGCGGCAGCATCGGAAAGGTGAAGAAGGAAGCTGTACAACACTGGGATTGTGTGCGCAGCTTGCTACTGATAGAAAACAGTACCTTACACTTTCCTGACGTTTCCAATCACATGAATATTGGATAAGAAGCTGTTTTGGACAGCTTTTCTTTCCTTTATGCCAAACACTCGGCAGACCTCCGTGCAACGTCCAGAACACGATGGGAGATGTTTTCTGTGCTCCCGCAGGTTTTCCTTGCCAGACAGAGTGGAAAAGCTTTCTGCTAGGATGTAGACCACAAAAGACGCTAAAGACGAAGGTACGATGCTCTCCGGAGCTAAGAGCCGCTGCCGGGCTTCTTTCGGCAGAAGCGGCGTTATGAGAGCACTGTGAGCGGTACAATCGTCTTTGCGCGAAGAAGCCGCTTCTTCGGCTCCGGGAGCCGGAGAGAGCGGCAGAATCGGAAAGGTGAAGAAGGAAGCTGTACAACACTGGGATTGTGTGCGCAACTTGCCAACTCATAGAAAACAGTACCTTACACTTTCCTGACGTTTCCAATCACATGAATATTGGATAAGAAGCTGTTTTGGACAGCTTTTCTTTTCTTAATGCCAAACACTCGGCAGACCTCCGTGCAACGTCCAGAACACAATGGGAGATGTTTTCTGTGCTCGCGCATGTTTTCCTTGCCAGACAGAGTGGAAAAGCTTTCTGCTAGGATGTAGACCACAAAAGACGCTAAAGACGAAGGTACGATGCTCTCCGGAGCTAAGAGCCGCTGCCGGGCTTCTTTCGGCAGAAGCGGCGTTATGAGAGCACTGTGAGCGGTACAATCGTCTTTGCGCGAAGAAGCCGCTTCTTCGGCTCCGGGAGCCGGAGAGAGCGGCAGAATCGGAAAGGTGAAGAAGGAAGCTGTACAACACTGGGATTGTGTGCGCAGCTTGCCAACTGATAGAAAACAGTACCTTACACTTTCCTGACGTTTCCAATCACATGAATATTGGATAAGAAGCTGTTTTGGACAGGTTTTCTTTCCTTTATGCCAAACACTTGGCAGACCTCCGTGCAACGTCCAGAACACGATGGGAGATGTTTTCTGTGCTCCCGCAGGTTTTCCTTGCCAGACAGAGTGGAAAAGCTTTCTGCTAGGATGTAGACCACAAAAGACGCTAAAGACGAAGGTACGATGCTCTCCGGAGCTAAGAGCCGCTGCCGGGCTTCTTTCGGCAGAAGCGGCGTTATGAGAGCACTGTGAGCGGTACAATCGTCTTTGCGCGAAGAAGCCGCTTCTTCGGCTCCAGGAGCCGGAGAGAGCGGCAGAATCGGAAAGGTGAAGAAGGAAGTTGTACAACACTGGGATTGTGTGCGCAGCTTGCCAACTGATAGAAAACAGTACCTTACACTTTCCTGACCTTTCCAATCACATGAATATTGGATAAGAAGCTGTTTTGGACAGCTTTTCTTTCCTTTATGCCAAACACTTGGCAGACCTCCGTGCAACGTCCAGAACACGATGGGAGATGTTTTCTGTGCTCCCACAGGTTTTCCTTGCCAGACAGAGTGGAAAAGCTTTCTGCTAGGATGTAGACCACAAAATACGCTAAAGACGAAGGTACGATGCTCTCCGGAGCTAAGCGCCGCTCCCTGGCTTCTTTTGGCAGAAGCGGCGCTAAGAGAGCACTGTGAGCGGTACAATCGTCTCTGCGCGAAGAAGCCGCTTCTTCGGCTCCGGGAGCCGGAGAGAGCGGCAGCATCGGAAAGGTGAAGAAGGAAGCTGTACAACACTGGGATTGTGTGCGCAATTTGCCAACTGATAGAAAACAGTACCTTACACTTTCCTGACGTTTCCAATCACATGAATATTGGATAAGAAGCTGTTTTGGACAGCTTTTCTTTCCTTTATGCCAAACACTCGGCAGACCTCCGTGCAACGTCCAGAACACGATGGGAGATGTTTTCTGTGCTCGCGCAGGTTTTCCTTGCCAGACAGATTGGAAAAGCTTTCTGCTAGGATGTAGACCACAAAAGACGCTAAAGACGAAGGTACGATGCTCTACGGAGCTAAGAGCCGCTGCCGGGCTTCTTTCGGCAGAAGCGGCGTTATGAGAGCACTGTGAGCGGTACAATCGTCTTTGCGCGAAGAAGCCGCTTCTTCGGCTCCGGGAGCCGGAGAGAGCGGCAGAATCGGAAAGGTGAAGAAGGAAGATGTACAACACTGGGATTGTGTGCGCAGCTTGCCAACTGATAGAAAACAGTACCTTACACTTTCCTGACGTTTCCAATCACATGAATATTGGATAAGAAGCTCTTTTGGACAGCTTTTCTTTCCTTTATGCCAAACACTTGGCAGACCTCCGTGCAACGTCCAGAACACGATGGGAGATGTTTTCTGTGCTCCCGCAGGATTTCCTTGCCAGACAGAGTGGAAAATCTTTTTACTAGGATGTAGACCACAAAAGACGCTAAAGACAAAGGTACGATGCTCTCCGGAGCTAAGAGCCGCTGCCGGGCTTCTTTCGGCAGAAGCGGCGTTATGAGAGCACTGTGAGCGGTACAATCGTCTTTGCGCGAAGAAGCCGCTTCTTCGGCTCCAGGAGCCGGAGAGAGCGGCAGAATCGGAAAGGTGAAGAAGGAAGTTGTACAACACTGGGATTGTGTGCGCAGCTTGCCAACTGATAGAAAACAGTACCTTACACTTTCCTGACCTTTCCAATCACATGAATATTCGATAAGAAGCTCTTTTGGACAGGTTTTCTTTCCTTTATGCCAAACACTCGGCAGACCTCCGTGCAACGTCCAGAACACGATGGGAGATGTTTTCTGTGCTCCCGCAGGATTTCCTTGCCAGACAGAGTGGAAAAGCTTTCTGCTAGGATGTAGACCACAAAAGACGCTAAAGACGAAGGTACGATGCTCTCCGGAGCTAAGCGCCGCTCCCGGGCTTCTTTTGGCAGAAGCGGCGCTAAGAGAGCACTGTGAGCGGTACAATCGTCTTTGCGCGAAGAAGCCGCTTCTTCGGCTCCGGGAGCCGGAGAGAGCGGCAGCATCGGAAAGGTGAAGAAGGAAGCTGTACAACACTGGGATTGTGTGCGCAATTTGCCAACTGATAGAAAACAGTACCTTACACTTTCCTGACGTTTCCAATCACATGAATATTCAATAAGAAGCTGTTTTCGACAGCTTTTCTTTCCTTAATGCCAAACACTTGGCAGACCTCCGTGCAACGTCCAGAACACGATGGGAGATGTTTTCTGTGCTCGCGCAGGTTTTCCTTGCCAGACAGAGTGGAAAAGCTTTCTGCTAGGATGTAGACCACAAAAGACGCTAAAGACAAAGGTACGATGCTCTCCGGAGCTAAGAGCCGCTGCCGGGATTCTTTCGGCAGAAGCGGCGTTATGAGAGCACTGTGAGCGGTACAATCGTCTTTGCGCGAAGAAGCCGCTTCTTCGGCTCCGGGAGCCGGAGAGAGCGGTAGAATCGGAAAGGTGAAGAAGGAAGTTGTACAACACTGGGATTGTGGGCGCAGCTTGCCAACTGATAGAAAACAGTACCTTACACTTTCCTGACATTTCCAATCACATGAATATTGGATAAGAAGCTCTTTTGGACAGCTTTTCTTTCCTTTATGCCAAACACTCGGCAGACCTCCGTGCAACGTCCAGAACACGATGGGAGATGTTTTCTGTGCTCCCGCAGGTTTTCCTTGCCAGACAGAGTGGAAAAGCTTTCTGCTAGGATGTAGACCACAAAAGACGCTAAAGACGAAGGTACGATGCTCTCCGGAGCTAAGAGCCGCTGCCGGGCTTCTTTCGGCAGAAGCGGCGTTATGAGAGCACTGTGAGCGATACAATCGTCTTTGCGCAAAGTAGCCGCTTCTTCGGCTCCGGGAGCCGGAGAGAGCGGCAGCATCGGAAAGGTGAAGAAGGAAGCTGTACAACACTGGGATTGTGTGCGCAGCTTGCTACTGATAGAAAACAGTACCTTACACTTTCCTGACGTTTCCAATCACATGAATATTGGATAAGAAGCTGTTTTGGACAGCTTTTCTTTCCTTTATGCCAAACACTCGGCAGACCTCCGTGCAACGTCCAGAACACGATGGGAGATGTTTTCTGTGCTCGCGCAGGTTTTCCTTGCCAGACAGAGTGGAAAAGCTTTCTGCTAGGATGTAGACCACAAAAGACGCTAAAGACGAAGGTACGATGCTCTCCGGAGCTAAGAGCCGCTGCCGGGCTTCTTTCGGCAGAAGCGGCGTTATGAGAGCACTGTGAGCGGTACAATCGTCTTTGCGCGAAGAAGCCGCTTCTTCGGCTCCGGGAGCCGGAGAGAGCGGCAGAATCGGAAAGGTGAAGAAGGAAGTTGTACAACACTGGGATTGTGTGCGCAGCTTGCCAACTGATAGAAAACAGTACCTTACACTTTCCTGACGTTTCCAATCACATGAATATTGGATAAGAAGCTGTTTTGGACAGGTTTTCTTTCCTTTATGCCAAACACTTGGCAGACCTCCGTGCAACGTCCAGAACACGATGGGAGATGTTTTCTGTGCTCCCGCAGGATTTCCTTGCCAGACAGAGTGGAAAAGCTTTTTACTAGGATGTAGACCACAAAAGACGCTAAAGACAAAAGTACGATGCTCTCCGGAGCTAAGAGCCGCTGCCGGGCTTCTTTCGGCAGAAGCGGCGCTAAGAGAGCACTGTGACCGTTACAATAGTCTTTGCGCGAAGAAGCCGCTTCTTCGGCTCCGGGAGCCGGAGAGAGCGGCAGCATCGGAAAGGTGAAGAAGGAAGCTGTACAACACTGGGATTGTGTGCGCAACTTGCCAACTGATAGAAAACAGTACCTTACACTTTCCTGACGTTTCCAATCACATGAATATTGGATAAGAAGCTGTTTTGGACAGCTTTTCTTTCCTTAATGCCAAACACTCGGCAGACCTCCGTGCAACGTCCAGAACACAATGGGAGATGTTTTCTGTGCTCGCGCATGTTTTCCTTGCCAGACAGAGTGGAAAAGCTTTCTGCTAGGATGTAGACCACAAAAGACGCTAAAGACGAAGGTACGATGCTCTCCGGAGCTAAGAGCCGCTGCCGGGCTTCTTTCGGCAGAAGCGGCGTTATGAGAGCACTGTGAGCGGTACAATCGTCTTTGCGCGAAGAAGCCGCTTCTTCGGCTCCGGGAGCCGGAGAGAGCGGCAGCATCGGAAAGGTGAAGAAGGAAGCTCTACAACACTGGGATTGTGTGCGCAGCTTACCAACTGATAGAAAACAGTACCTTACACTTTCCTGACGTTTCCAATCACATGAATATTCAATAAGAAGCTGTTTTCGACAGCTTTTCTTTCCTTAATGCCAAACACTCGGCAGACCTCCGTGCAACGTCCAGAACACAATGGGAGATGTTTTCTGTGCTCGCGCAGGTTTTCCTTGCCAGACAGAGTGGAAAAGCTTTCTGCTAGGATGTAGACCACAAAAGATGCTAAAGACGAAGGTACGATGCTCTCCGGAGCTAAGAGCCGCTGCCGGGCTTCTTTCGGCAGAAGCGGCGTTATGAGAGCACTGTGAGCGGTACAATCGTCTTTGCGCGAAGAAGCCGCTTCTTCGGCTCCGGGAGCCGGAGAGAGCGGCAGAATCGGAAAGGTGAAGAAGGAAGCTGTACAACACTGGGATTGTGTGCGCAGCTTGCTACTGATAGAAAAAAGTACCTTACACTTTCCTGACGTTTCCAATCACATGAATATTGGATAAGAAGCTGTTTTGGACAGCTTTTCTTTCCTTTATGCCAAACACTTGGCAGACCTCCGTGCAACGTCCAGAACACGATGGGAGATGTTTTCTGTGCTCCCGCAGGATTTCCTTGCCAGACAGAGTGGAAAAGCTTTTTACTAGGATGTAGACCACAAAAGACGCTAAAGACGAAGGTACGATGCTCTCCGGAGCTAAGAGCCGCTGCCGGGCTTCTTTCGGCAGAAGCGGCGCTAAGAGAGCACTGTGAGCGGTACAATAGTCTTTGCGCGAAGAAGCCGCTTCTTCGGCTCCGGGAGCCGGAGAGAGCGGCAGCATCGGAAAGGTGAAGAAGGAAGCTGTACAACACTGGGATTGTGTGCGCAACTTGCCAACTCATAGAAAACAGTACCTTACACTTTCCTGACGTTTCCAATCACATGAATATTGGATAAGAAGCTGTTTTGGACAGCTTTTCTTTCCTTAATGCCAAACACTCGGCAGACCTCCGTGCAACGTCCAGAACACAATGGGAGATGTTTTCTGTGCTCGCGCAGGTTTTCCTTGCCAGACAGAGTGGAAAAGCTTTCTGCTAGGATGTAGACCACAAAAGACGCTAAAGACGAAGGTACGATGCTCTCCGGAGCTAAGAGCCGCTGCCGGGCTTCTTTCGGCAGAAGCGGCGCTAAGAGAGCACTGTGAGCGGTACAATCGTCTTTGCGCGAAGAAGCCGCTTCTTCGGCTCCGGGAGCCGGAGAGAGCGGCAGAATCGGAAAGGTGAAGAAGGAAGCTCTACAACACTGGGATTGTGTGCGCAGCTTGCCAACTGATAGAAAACAGTACCTTACACTTTCCTGACGTTTCCAATCACATGAATATTGGATAAGAAGCTGTTTTGGACAGGTTTTCTTTCCTTTATGCCAAACACTCGGCAGACCTCCGTGCAACGTCCAGAACACGATGGGAGATGTTTTCTGTGCTCGCGCAGGTTTTCCTTGCCAGACAGAGTGGAAAAGCTTTCTGCTAGGATGTAGACCACAAAAGACGCTAAAGACGAAGGTACGATGCTCTCCGGAGCTAAGATCCGCTCCCGGGCTTCTTTCGGCAGAAGCGGCGCTAAGAGAGCACTGTGAGCGGTACAATCGTCTTTGTGCGAAGAAGCCGCTTCTTCGGCTCCGGGAGCCGGAGAGAGCGGCAGCATCGGAAAGGTGAAGAAGGAAGCTGTACAACACTGGGATTGTGTGCGCAACTTGCCAACTGATAGAAAACAGTACCTTACACTTTCCTGACGTTTCCAATCACATGAATATTGGATAAGAAGCTGTTTTGGACAGCTTTTCTTTCCTTAATGCCAAACACTCGGCAGACCTCCGTGCAACGTCCAGAACACGATGGGAGATGTTTTCTGTGCTCGCGCCGGTTTTCCTTGCCAGACAGAGTGGAAAAGCTTTCTGCTAGGATGTAGACCACAAAAGATGCTAAAGACGAAGGTACGATGCTCTCCGGAGCTAAGAGCCGCTGCCGGGCTTCTTTCGGCAGAAGCGGTGTTATGAGAGCACTGTGAGCGGTACAATCGTCTTTGCGCGAAGAAGCCGCTTCTTCGGCTCCGGGAGCCGGAGAGAGCGGCAGAATCGGAAAGGTGAAGAAGGAAGCTGTACAACACTGGGATTGTGTGCGCAGCTTGCCAACTGATAGAAAACAGTACCTTACACTTTCCTGACGTTTCCAATCACATGAATATTGGATAAGAAACTGTTTTGGACAACTTTTCTTTCCTTTATGCCAAACACTCGGCAGACCTCCGTGCAACGTCCAGAACACGATGGGAGGTGTTTTCTGTGCTCGCGCAGGTTTTCCTTGCCAGACAGAGTGGAAAAGCTTTCTGCTAGGATGTAGACCACAAAAGATGCTAAAGACGAAGGTACGATGCTCTCCGGAGCTAAGAGCCGCTGCCGGGCTTCTTTCGGCAGAAGCGGCGTTATGAGAGCACTGTGAGCGGTACAATCGTCTTTGCGCGAAGAAGCCGCTTCTTCGGCTCCGGGAGCCGGAGAGAGCGGCAGAATCGGAAAGGTGAAGAAGGAAGCTGTACAACACTGGATTGTGTGCGCAGCTTGCTACTGATATAAAACAGTACCTTACACTTTCCTGACGTTTCCAATCACATGAATATTGGATAAGAAGCTGTTTTGGACAGGTTTTCTTTCCTTTATGCCAAACACTCGGCAGACCTCCGTGCAACGTCCAGAACACGATGGGAGATGTTTTCTGTGCTCCCGCAGGTTTTCCTTGCCAGACAGAGTGGAAAAGCTTTCTGCTAGGATGTAGACCACAAAAGACGCTAAAGACGAAGGTACGATGCTCTCCGGAGCTAAGAGCCGCTGCCGGGCTTCTTTTGGCAGAAGCGGCATTATGAGAGCACTGTGAGCGGTACAATCGTCTTTGCGCGAAGAAGCCGCTTCTTCGGCTCCGGGAGCCGGAGAGAGCGGCAGAATCGGAAAGGTGAAGAAGGAAGCTGTACAACACTGGGATTGTGTGCGCAGCTTGCCAACTGATAGAAAACAGTACCTTACACTTTCCTGACGTTTCCAATCACATGAATATTGGATAAGAAACTGTTTTGGACAACTTTTCTTTCCTTTATGCCAAACACTCGGCAGACCTCCGTGCAACGTCCAGAACACGATGGGAGGTGTTTTCTGTGCTCGCGCAGGTTTTCCTTGCCAGACAGAGTGGAAAAGCTTTCTGCTAGGATGTAGACCACAAAAGACGCTAAAGACGAAGGTACGATGCTCTCCGGAGCTAAGAGCCGCTGCCGGGCTTCTTTCGGCAGAAGCGGCATTATGAGAGCACTGTGAGCGGTACAATCGTCTTTGCGCGAAGAAGCCGCTTCTTCGGCTCCGGGAGCCGGAGAGAGCGGCAGAATCGGAAAGGTGAAGAAGGAAGCTGTACAACACTGGGATTGTGTGCGCAGCTTGCTACTGATAGAAAACAGTACCTTACACTTTCCTGACGTTTCCAATCACATGAATATTGGATAAGAAGCTGTTTTGGACAGCTTTTCTTTCCTTTATGCCAAACACTCGGCAGACCTCCGTGCAACGTCCAGAACACGATGGGAGATGTTTTCTGTGCTCGCGCAGGTTTTCCTTGCAGACAGATTGGAAAAGCTTTCTGCTAGGATGTAGACCACAAAAGACGCTAAAGACGAAGGTACGATGCTCTCCGGAGCTAAGAGCCGCTGCCGGGCTTCTTTCGGCAGAATCGGCGTTATGAGAGCACTCTGAGCGGTACAATCGTCTTTGCGCGAAAGAAGCCGCTTCTTCGGCTCCGGGAGCCGGAGAGAGCGGCAGCATCGGAAAGGTGAAGAAGGAAGCTGTACAACACTGGGATTGTGTGCGCAACTTGCAACTGATAGAAAACATTACCTTACACTTTCCTGAAGTTTCCAATCACATGAATATTGGATAAGAAGCTGTTTTGGACAGCTTTTCTTTCCTTTATGCCAAACACTCGGCAGACCTCCGTGCAACGTCCAGAACACGATGGGAGATGTTTTCTGTGCTCGCGCAGGTTTTCCTTGCCAGACAGAGTGGAAAAGCTTTCTGCTAGGATGTAGACCACAAAAGACGCTAAAGACGAAGGTACGATGCTCTCCGGAGCTAAGAGCCGCTGCCGGGCTTCTTTCGGCAGAAAGCGGCGCTAAGAGAGCACTGTGAGCGGTACAATCGTCTTTGCGCGAAGAAGCCGCTTCTTCGGCTCGGGAGCCGGAGAGAGCGGGCAGCATCGGAAAGGTGAAGAAGGAAGCTCTACAACACTGGGATTGTGTGCGCAGCTTAACAACTGATAGAAAACAGTACCTTACACTTTTCTGACGTTTCCAATCACATGAATATTCAATAAGAAGCTGTTTTGGACAGCTTTTCTTTCCTTTATGCCAAACACTCGGCAGACCTCCGTGGCAACGTCCAGAACACGATGGGAGATGTTTTCTGTGCTCGCGCAGGTTTTCCTTGCCAGACAGAGTGGAAAAGCTCTTCTGCTAGGATGTAGACCACAAAAGACGCTAAAGATGAAGCTACGATGCTCTCCGGAGCTAAGAGCCGCTGCCGGGCTTCTTTCGGCAGAAGCGGCGCTAAGAGAGCACTGTGAGCGGTACAATCGTCTTTGCGCGAAGAAGCCGCTTCTTCGGCTCCGGGAGCCGGAGAGAGCGGCAGCATCGGAAAGGTGAAGAAGTGAGGAAGCTGTACAACACTGGGATTGTGTGCGCAACTTGCCAACTGATAGAAAACAGTACCTTACACTTTCCTGACGTTTCCAATCACATGAATAATGGATAAGAAGTTGTTTTGGACAGCTTTTCTTTCCTTTATGCCAAACACTCGGCAGACCTCCGTGCAACGTCCAGAACACAATGGGAGATGTTTTCTGTGCTCGCGCAGGTTTTCCTTGCCAGACAGAATGGAAAAGCTTTCTGCTAGGATGTAGACCACAAAAGACGCTAAAGACGAAGGTACGATGCTCTCCGGAGCTAAGAGCGCTGCCGGGCTTCTTTCGGCAGAAGCGGCGCTAAGAGAGCACTGTGAGCGGTACAATCGTCTTTTCGCGAAGAAGCGCTCTTCTTCGCGCTCGGGAGCCGGAGAGAGCGGCAGCATCGGAAAGGTGAAGAAAGGAAGCTGTACAACACTGGGATTGTGTGCGCAGCTTACCAACTGATAGAAAACAGAACTTACACTTTCCTGACGTTTCCAATCACATGAATATTGGATAAGAAGCTGTTTTGGACAGCTTTTCTTTCCTTTATGCCAAACACTCGGCAGACCGCCGTGCAACGTCCAGAACACGATGGGAGATGTTTTCTGTGCTCGCGCAGGTTTTCCTTGCCAGACAGAGTGGAAAAGCTTTCTGCTAGGATGTAGACCACAAAAGACGCTAAAGACGAAGGTACGATGCTCTCCGGAGCTAAGAGCCGCTGGCCGGCTTCTTTCGGCAGAAGCGGCGTTATGAGACCACTGTGAGCGGTACAATCGTCTTTGCGCGAAGAAGCCGCTTCTTCGGCTCCGGGAGCCGGAGAGAGCGGCAGCATCGGAAAGGTGAAGAAGGAAGCTGTACAACACTGGGATTGTGTGCGCAGCTTGCCAACTGATAGAAAACAGTACCTTACACTTTCCTGACGTTTCCAATCACATGAATATTCGATAAGAAGCTGTTTTGGACAGCTTTTCTTTCCTTTATGCCAAACACTCGGCAGGACCTCGTGCAACGTCCAGAACACGATGGGAGGTGTTTTCTGTGCTCGCGCAGGTTTTTCCTTGCCAGACAGAGTGGAAAAGCTTTCTGCTAGGATGTAGACCACAAAAGATGCTAAAGACGAAGGTACGATGCTCTCCGGAGCTAAGAGCCGCTGCCGGGCTTCTTTCGGCAGAAGCGGCGTTATGAGAGCACTGTGAGCGGTACAATCGTCTTTGCGCGAAGAATCCGCTTCTTCGGCTCCGGGAGCCGGAGAGAGCGGCAGAATCGGAAAGGTGAAGAAGGAAGCTGTACAACACTGGGATTGTGGTGCGCAGCTTGCCAACTGATAGAAAACAGTACCTTACACTTTCCTGACCTTTCCAATCACATGAATATTCGATAAGAAGCTGTTTTGGACAGCTTTTCTTTCCTTTATGCCAAACACTCGGCAGACCTCCGTGCAACGTCCAGAACACGATGGGAGATGTTTTCTGTGCTCGCGCAGGTTTTCCTTGCCAGACAGATTGGAAAAGCTTTCTGCTAGGATGTAGACCACAAAAGACGCTAAAGACGAAGGTACGATGCTCTCCGGAGCTAAGAGCCGCTGCCGGGCTTCTTTCGGCAGAAGCGGCGTTATGAGAGCACTGTGAGCGGTACAATCGTTCTTTGCGCGAAGAAGCCGCTTCTTCGGCTCCGGGAGCCGGAGAGAGCGGCAGAATCGGAAAGGTGAAGAAGGAAGTTGTACAACACTGGGATTGTGTGCGCAGCTTGCCAACTGATAGAAAACAGTACCTTACACTTTCCTGACCTTTCCAATCACATGAATATTGATAAGAATCTGTTTTGGACAGGTTTTTCTTTCCTTTATGCCAAACACTCGGCAGACCTCCGTGCAACGTCCCAGAACACGATGGGAGATGTTTTCTGTGCTCCCGCAGGTTTTCCTTGCAGACAGACGTGGAAAAGCTTTCTGCTAGGATGTAGACCACAAAAGACGCTAAAGACGAAGGTACGATGCTCTCGCGAGCTAAGAGCCGCTGCCGGGCTTCTTTCGGCAGAAGCGGCGCTAAGAGAGCACTGTGAGCGGTACAATCGTCTTTGCGCGAAGAAGCCGCTTCTTCGGCTCCGGGAGCCGGAGAGAGCGGGCAGCATCGGATAGGTGAAGAAGGAAGCTGTACAACACTGGGATTGTGTGCGCAGCTTACCAAATGATAGAAAACAGTACCTTACACTTTCCTGACGTTTCCAATCACATGAATATTCAATAAGAAGCTGTTTGTGGACAGCTTTTCTTTCCTTTATGCCAAACACTCGGCAGACCTCCGTGCAACGTCCAGAACACGATGGGAGATGTTTTCTGTGCTCCCGCAGGATTTCTTGCCAGACAGAGTGGAAAAGCTTTCTGCTAGGATGTAGACCACAAAAGACGCTAAAGATGAAGCTACGATGCTCTCCGGAGCTAAGAGCCGCTGCCGGGCTTCTTTCGGCAGAAGCGGCGCTAAGAGAGCACTGTGAGCGGTACAATCGTCTTTGCGCGAAGAAGCCGCTTCTTCGGCTCCGGGAGCCGGAGAGAGCGGCAGCATCGGAAAGGTGAAGAAGGAAGCTGTACAACACTGGAGATTGTGTGCGCAACTTGCCAACTGATAGAAAACAGTACCTTACACTTTCCTGAAGTTTCCAATCACATGAATAATGGATAAGAAGCTGTTTTGGACAGCTTTTCTTTCCTTAATGCCAAACACTCGGCAGACCTCCGTGCAACGTCCAGAACACAATGGGAGATGTTTTCTGTGCTCGCGCAGGGTTTTCCTTGCCAGACAGAGTGGAAAAGCTTTCTGCTAGGATGTAGACCACAAAAGACGCTAAAGACGAAGGTACGATGCTCTCCGGAGCTAAGAGCCGCTGCCGGGCTTCTTTCGGGCAGAAGCTGGCGTTATGAGAGCACTGTGAGCGGTACAATCGTCTTTGCGCGAAGAAGCCGCTTCTTCGGCTCCGGGAGCCGAGAGAGCGGGCAGAATCGGAAAGGTGAAGAAGGAAGGTGTACAACACTGGGATTGTTGTGCGCAGCTTGCCAACTGATAGAAAACAGTACCTTACACTTTCCTGACGTTTCCAATCACATGAATATTGGATAAGAATCTGTTTTGGACAGCTTTTCTTTCCTTTATGCCAAACACTCGGCAGACCTCCGTGCAACGTCCAGAACACAATGGGAGATGTTTTCCTGTGCTCCCGCAGGTTTTCCCTTGCCAGACAGAGTGGAAAAGCTTTCTGCTAGGATGTAGACCCACAAAAGACGCTAAAGACCGAAGGTACGATGCTCTCCGGAGCTAAGCGCCGCTCCGGGCTTCTTTCGGCAGAAGCGGCGCTAAGAGAGCACTGTGAGCGGTACAATCGTCTTTGCGCGAAGAAGCCGCTTCTTCGGCTCCGGGAGCCGGAGAGAGCGGCAGCATCGGAAAGGTGAAGAAGGAAGCTGTACAACACTGGGAATTGAGTGCGCAGCTTGCCAACTGATAGAAAACAGTACCTTACACTTTCCTGACGTTTCCAATCACATGAATATTCGATAAGAAGCTGTTTTGGACAGCTTTTCTTTCCTTTATGCCAAACACTCGGCAGACCTCCGTGCAATGTCCAGAACACGATGGGAGATGTTTTCTGTGCTCCCGCAGGTTTTCCTTGCCAGACAGAGTGAAAAGCTTTCTGCTAGGATGTAGACCACAAAAGACGCTAAAGACGAAGGTACGATGCTCTCCGGAGCTAAGAGCCGCTGCCGGGCTTCTTTCGGCAGAAGCGGCGTTATGAGAGCACTGTGAGCGGTACAATCGTCTTTGCGCGAAGAAGCCGCTTCTTTGGCTCCGGGAGCCGGAGAGAGCGGCAGAATCGGAAAGGTGAAGAAGGAAGTTGTACAACACTGGGATGTGTGCGCAGCTTGCCAACTGATAGAAAACAGTACCTTACACTTTCCTGACGTTTCCAATCACATGAATATTGGATAAGATGCTGTTTTACACAGGTGTTCTTTCCTTTATGCCAAACACTCGGCAGACCTCCGTGCAACGTCCAGAACACGATGGGAGATGTTTTCTGTGCTCCCGCAGGTTTTCCTTGCCAGACAGAGTGGAAAAGCTTTCTGCTAGGATGTAGACCACAAAAGACGCTAAAGACGAAGGTACGATGCTCTCCGGATCTAAGAGCCGCTGCGGGGCTTCTTTCGGCAGAACCGGCGCTAAGAGAGCACTGTGAGCGGTACAATCGTCTTTGCGCGAAGAAGCCGCGTCTTCGGCTCCGGGAGCCGGAGAGAGCGGCAGCATCGGAAAGGTGAAGAAGGAAGCTGTACAACACTGGGATTGTGTGCGCAGCTTGCCAACTGATAGAAAACAGTACCTTACACTTTCCTGATGTTTCCAATCACATGAATATTGGATAAGAAGCTGTTTTGGACAGGTTTTCTTTCCTTTATGCCAAACACTCGGCAGACCTCCGTGCAACGTCCAGAACACGATGGGAGATGTTTTCTGTGCTCCGCAGGTTTTCCTTGCCAGACAGAGTGGAAAAGCTTTCTGCTAGGATGTAGACCACAAAAGACGCTAAAGACGAAGGTACGATGCTCTCCGGAGCTAAGAGCCGCTGCCGGGCTTCTTTCGCAGAAGCGGCGCTAAGAGAGCACTGTGAGCGGTACAATCGTTCTTTGCGCGAAGAAGCCGCTTCTTCGGCTCCGGGAGCCGGAGAGAGCGGCAGAATCGGAAAGGTGAAGAAGGAAGTTGTACAACACTGGATTGTGTGCGCAACTAGCCAACTGATAGAAAACAGTACCTTACACTTTCCTGACGTTTCCAATCACATGAATATTCGATAAGAAGCTGTTTTGGACAGCTTTTTATTCCTTTATGCCAAACACTTGGCAGACCCTCCGTGCAACGTCCAGAACACGATGGGAGATGTTTTCTGTGCTCGCGCAGGTTTTTCCTTGCCAGGACAGAGTGGAAAAGCTTTCTGGTAGGATGTAGACCACAAAAGACGCTAAAGACGAAGGTACGATGCTCTCCGGAGCTAAGAGCCGCTCCCGGGCTTCTTTCGGCAGAAGCGGCGCTAAGAGAGCACTGTGAGCGGTACAATCGTCTTTGCGCGAAGAAGCCGCTTCTTCGGCTCCGGGAGCCGGAGAGAGCGGCAGAATCGGAAAGGTGAAGAAGGAAGTTGTACAACACTGGGATGTGTGCGCAGCTTGCCAACTGATAGAAAACAGTACCTTACACTTTCCTGACGTTTCCAATCACATGAATATTGGATAAGAAGCTGTTTTGGACAGCTTTTCTTTCCTTTATGCCAAACACTCGGCAGACCTCCGTGCAACGTCCAGAACACGATGGGAGATGTTTTCTGTGCTCGCGCAGGTTTTCCTTGCCAGACAGAGTGGAAAAGCTTTCTGCTAGGATGTAGACCACAAAAGACGCTAAAGACGAAGGAACGATGCCTCTCCGGAGCTTAGAGCCGCTCCCGGGCTTCTTTCGGCAGAAGCGGCGCTAAGAGAGCACTGTGAGCGGTACAACCGTCTTTGCCGCGAAGAATGCCGCTTCTTCGGCTCCGGGAGCCGGAGAGAGCGGCAGAATCGGAAAGGTGAGAAGGAAGCTGACTTACAACACTGGGATTGTTGTGCGCAATCTTGCCAACTGATAGAAAACAGTACCTTACACTTTCCTGACCTTTCAATCACATGAATATTGGATAAGAAGCGTGTTTTGGACAGCTTTTCTTTCCTTTATGCCAAACACTCGGCAGACCTCCGTGCAACGTCCAGAACACGATGGGAGATGTTTTCTGTGCTCCCGCAGGTTTTCCTTGCACACAGAGTGGAAAAGCTTTCTGCTAGGATGTAGACCACAAAAGACGCTAAAGACGAAGGTACGATGCTCTCCGGTGCTAAGAGCCGCTCCGGGCTTCTTTCGGCAGAAGCGGTGTTATGAGAGCACTGTGAGCGGTACAATCGTCTTTGCGTGAAGAAGCCGCTTCTTCCGCTCCGGGAGCCAGAGAGTGCAGAATCGAAAGGTGAAGAAGGAAGTTGTACAACACTGGGATTGTTGTGCGCAGCTTGCCAACTGATAGAAAACAGTACCTTACACTTTCCTGACATTTCCAATCACATGAATATTGGATAAGAAGCTGTTTTGGACAGCTTTTCTTTCCTTTATGCCAAACACTTGGCAGACCTCCGTGCAACGTCCAGAACACGATGGAAGATGTTTTCTGTGCTCCCGCAGGTTTTCCTTGCCAGACAGAGTGGAAAAGCTTTCTGCTAGGATGTAGACCACCAAAGACGCTAAAGACGAAGGTACGATGCTCTTCGGAGCTAAGAGCCCGCCGGGCTTCCTTTCGGCAGAAGCGGCGCTAAGAGAGCACTGTGAGCGGTACAATCGTCTTTGCGCGAAGAAGCCGCTTCTTCGGCTCCGGAAGCCGGAGAAGAGCGGGCAGCATCGGAAAGGTGAAGAAGGAGTTGTACAACACTGGGATTGTATGTGCGCAGCTTGCCAACTGATAGAAAACAGTACCTTACACTTTCCTGACGTTTCCAATCACATGAATATTGGATAAGAAGCTGTTTTGGACAGCTTTTCTTTCCTTTATGCCAAATACTCGGCAGACCTCCGTGCAACGTCCAGAACACGATGGGAGATGTTTTCTGTGCTCCCGCAGGTTTTCCTTGCCAGACAGAGTGGAAAAGCTTTCTGCTAGGATGTAGACCACAAAAGACGCTAAAGATGAAGGTACGATGCTCTCCGGAGCTAAGAGCCGCTCCCGGCTTCTTTCGGCAGAAGCGGCGCTAAGAGAGCACTGTGAGCGGTACAATCGTCTTTGCGCGAAGAAGCCGCTTCTTCGGCTCCGGGAGCCGGAGAGAGCGGCAGCATCGGAAAGGTGAAGAAGGAAGTTGTACAACACTGGGATTGTGTGCGCAGCTTGGCAACTGATAGAAAACAGTACCTTACACTTTCCTGACGTTTCCAATCACATGAATATTGGATAAGAAGCTGTTTTGGACAGCTTTTCTTTCCTTTATGCCAACACTCGGCAGACCTCCGTGCAACGTCCCAGAACACGATGGGAGATGTTTTCTGTGCTCCCGCAGGTTTTCCTTGCCAGACAGAGTGGAAAAGCTTTCTGCTAGGATGTAGACCACAAAAGACGCTAAAGACGAAGGTACGATGCTCTCCGGAGGTAAGAGCCGCTGCCGGGCTTCTTTCGGCAGAAGCGGCGCTAAGAGAGCACTGTGAGCGGTACAATCGTCTTTGCGCGAAGAAGCCGCTTCTCTTGGCTCTGGGAGCGGCAGAGAGCGGCAGAATCGGAAAGGTAAGAAGGAAGTTGTACAACACTGGGATTGTGTGCGCAGCTTGCCAACTGATAGAAAACAGTACCTTACACTTTCCTGACGTTTCCAATCACATGAATATTCGATAAGAAGCTGTTTTGGACAGCTTTTCTTTCCTTTATGCCAAACACTTTGCAGACCTCCGTGCAATGTCCAGAACACGATGGGAGATGTTTCTGTGCTCCTGCAGGTTTTCCTTGCCAGACAGAGTGGAAAAGCTTTCTGCTAGGATGTAGACCACAAAAGACGCTAAAGACGAAGGTACGATGCTCTCCGGAGCTAAGAGCCGCTGCCGGGCTCTTTCGGCAGAAGCGGCGCTAAGAGAGCACTGTGAGCGGTACAACCGTCTTTGCGCGAAGAAGCCGCTTCTTCGGCTCCGGGAGCCGGAGAGAGCGGCAGAATCGGAAAGGTGAAGAAGGAAGCTGTACAACACTGGGATGTGTGGCGCAACTTGCCAACTGATAGAAAACAGTACCTTACACTTTCCTGACCTTTCCAATCACATGAATATTCGATAAGAAGCTGTTTTGGACAGCTTTTCTTTCCTTTATGCAAACACTTGGCAGACCTCCGTGCAACGTCCAGAACACGATGGGAGATGTTTTCTGTGCTCCCGCAGGATTTCCTTGCCAGACAGAGTGGAAAAGCTTTCTGCTAGGATGTAGACCACAAAAGACGCTAAAGACGAAGGTAACGATGCTCTCCGGAGCTAAGAGCCGCTGCCGGCTTCTTTCGGCAGAAGCGGCATTATGAGAGCACTGTGAGCGGTACAATCGTCCTTTGCGCGAAGAAGCCGCTTCTTCGGCTCCGGGAGCCGGAGGAGCGGCAGTATCGGAAAGGTGAAGAAGGAAGCTGTACAACACTGGGATTGTGGTGCGCAGCTTGCCAACTGATAGAAAACAGTACCTTACACTTTCCTGACGTTTCCAATCACATGAATATTGGATAAGAAGCTGTTTTGGACAGCTTTTCTTTCCTTTATGCCAAACACTCGGCAGACCTCGTAGCAACGTCCAGAACACGATGGGAGATGTTTTCTGTGCTCCCGCAGGTTTTCCTTGCCAGACAGAGTGGAAAAGCTTTCTGCTAGGATGTAGACAACAAAAGACGCTAAGACGAAGGTACGATGCTCTCCGGAGCTAAGAGCCGCTCCCGGGCTTCTTTCGGCAGAAAGCGGCGCTAAGAGAGCACTGTGAGCGGTACAATCGTCTTTGCGAAGAAGCCGCTTCTTCGGCTCCGGGAGCCGCTGAGAGGCGGCAGCATCGGAAAGGTGAAGAAGGAAGCTGTACAACACTGTGATTGTGTTCGCAGCTTGCCAACTGATAGAAAACAGTACCTTACACTTTCCTGACGTTTCCAATCACATGAATATTCGATAAGAAGCTGTTTTGGACAGCTTTTTCTTTCCTTTATGCCAAACACTCGGCAGACCTCCGTGCAACGTCCAGAACACGATGGGAGATGTTTTCTGTGCTCCCGCAGGTTTTCCTTGCCAGACAGAGTGGAAAAAGCTTTCTGCTAGCATGTAGACCACAAAAGACGCTAAAGACGAAGGTACGATGCTCTCCGTAGCTAAGAGCCGCTGCCGGGCTTCTTTCGGCAGAAGCG
This sequence comes from Ammospiza caudacuta, assembly GCF_027887145.1. Classification (NCBI taxonomy): domain Eukaryota; kingdom Metazoa; phylum Chordata; class Aves; order Passeriformes; family Passerellidae; genus Ammospiza; species Ammospiza caudacuta. Next base: position 58,865,097 of record NC_080593.1, on the reverse strand, counting down.
GCGCTAGAGAGAGCACTGTGAGCGGTACAATCAGTCTTTGCGCGAAGAAGCCGCTTCTTCGGCTCCGGGAGCCGGAGAGAGCGGCAGCATCGGAAAGGTGAAGAAGGAAGCTGTACAACACTGGGATTGTGTGCGCAGCTTGCCACTGATAGAAAACAGTACCTTACACTTTCCTGACGTTTCCAATCACATGAATATTGGATAAGAAGCTGTTTTGGACAGGCTTTTCTTTCCTTTATGCCAAACACTCGGCAGACCCTCCGTGCAACGTCCAGAACACGATGGGAGATGTTTTCTGTGCTCCCGCAGGTTTTCCTTGCCAGACAGAGTGGAAAAGCTTTCTGCTAGGATGTAGACCACAAAAGACGCTAAAGACGAAGGTACGATGCTCTCCGGAGCTAAGAGCCGCTGCCGGGCTTCTTTCGGCAGAAGCGGCGCTAAGAGAGCACTGTGAGCGGTACAATCGTCTTTGCGCGAAGAAGCCGCTTCTTTGGCTCCGGGAGCCTGAGAGAGCGGCAGAATCGGAAAGGTGAAGAAGGAAGTTGTACAACACTGGGATTGTGTGCGCAGCTTGTCAACTGATAGAAAACAGTACCTTACACTTTCCTGACGTTTCCAATCACATGAATATTGGATAAGAAGCTGTTTTACACAGCTTTTCTTTCCTTTATGCCAAACACTCGGCAGACCTCCGTGCACGTCCAGAACACGATAGGGAGATGTGTGCTCGCGGCAAGGGTTTTCCTTGCCAGACAGTGTGGAAAAGATTTCTGCTAGGATGTAGACACAAAAGACGCTAAAGACAGAAGGTACGATGGCTCTCAGGAGCTAAGAGCCGCTGCGGGCTTCTTTCGCTCAGAAGCGGCGCTAAGAGAGCACTGTGAGCGGTACAATCGTCTTTGCGCGAAGAAGCCGCTTCTTAGGCTCGCGGGAAGCCGTGAAGAGAGCGGCAGAATCGGAAAGGTGAAGAAGGAGAAAGTTGTACAACACT